>NC_090822.1:119343317-119652923 GCF_000390325.3 Nicotiana tomentosiformis
TGGACAACGATTGGGGCAATATGTATCTTTTGAACTTATGCGACAGAACTAAGAATGAAACTCTAAGCTACCTATGTACCTCGGTGAAGATGATCAAGTCATACCGTAGTTCAAAATGGGTGATTATTTTTTTTATTTTTTTATTTTTTATGTCCTAACTTTTGCCTAGGCCGCCTCTTTCGAGGTTTTCAACCTAGCGGACTTTTTTTTGGGGTCGTACACAATTTATACTATTGCGGGCCAGGAGTGTAGGAACATGGAGTTTAGGCTCGTACGTCAAGGAGCATAGTAACTTGAAGATAGCTCAAATTTTAAGAGCATCACAACTTGAAGTTCGGCTTGAATTTGAAGAGCTTTGCGACTTGAAGTCTTTGATCGATTTTGGAGAGCTTTCGACTTGAGTCTTTGCTTGAATTTGAAAAGCTTTGTGACTTGACATGTTTGCTTGACTTTGAAGAGTTTTTTTTTACTTGAGTCTTTGCTCAAATTTGAAGATCTTTGCAACTTGAACACTTTGCTCGAATTTGAAGAGCTTTACAACTTGAACACTTTGGTCGAATTTGAAGATCTTTAAAATCTTAAAGATTTAGTTCAAATTTGGGGAGTTTCGTGACATATAATATAGGCTCATGTGCCAAGAAGCATTATAACCTGCAGTTTAGGCTCGTGCATTGAGGAGAATTATAACTTGCAGTTTAAGCTCGTGCGTTGAGGAGCATTATAACTTGCAGTTTAGGCTCGTGCGTTAAGGAGCATTATAACTTGTAGTTTAAGCTCGTGCGTTGAGGAGCATTATAACTTGCAGTTTAGGCTCGTGCATTAAGGAGCATTATAACTTGCCATTTAGGCTCATGCGTTAAGGAGCATAGTGACATGCATATACTCTTCGGTTTCATTTTGGAATGAAAACTTGCCCTCATCCTCGCCTTCTTGTTCTTCTTCTTCTTCTTCTTCTTCGTCGTAAGGCTCAAAGACAGGTAGCTCTTGGTCTCCACTTGGGGACATACTTAGTTCCATATCATGAGCACGAGTTGCTAGTTCTTAAAATATTTTGGGCTTTATGCCTTGCAAGATATAGCGAAGACCCCAACGCATTCCTTCAATGCACATTTCGATGCTAGAAGTTTCGCTAAGGCGGTATTTGCAGTTGAGGCTTAAGCTCCTCCAGCGGTTGATAAAGTTAATAACTAGCTCATCCTTTCATTGATGAGAGTTTGTAAGTTCAATCATGCTTACGATGCGTCATGTGCTATAGAAACGATTCAGAAATTCTTGCTCTAATTGCTCCCAACTATCGATGGAACCATATTCGAGATCAGTGTACCAATCGAATGCATTACCTTTGAGATATCGCAAAAACTGTTTGACAAGATAACCGCCATACGTTCCAGCATTTTTGCAAGTTTCAACAAAGTGTGCTACATGTTGTCTCGAATTTCCCTTGCCGTCGAATTGTTACAACTTAGGAGGTTGATAACCAACATACATCTTCAAGTTATCGATTCTTTGTGTGTACGGCTTTGCATATGTGAGAGATTATTTGGACGACTCAGGCTTATATTTGATAGCCTCCATGATGAAGTCCTTTAATTTCTCAACGGGAATCAGACCTTCAGCGGAGACTTGAATCTCATTGGTTGTCGTTGCTTGCTTTTCAGATGAGTCTTCTTTCTCTTGTGATCTTTGCATATTTAAAGGTGTTTGTGTGAATTCTCCCTCTACTATGCTATCCATTGTATTTGTTAACTTGGAAAGTTTAGCATCTTGATCTTGCGCGCGTTTTGATAGGCTTTCAACTGCTTTCGTCAAATTTGCAAGTTGTTCTTCTACAGTAGAAGTTTCAATAACCATTGCTTGCATGATCGCCATCGAGGATGAAAAATAATATACATTATTGGGATAGAGCTTATAGGTCACATTAATGGAGACTAGAGGAGATCCAACGCTCAAGTCATCATTATTGACTTGCATGAAAGGTTTCTTGGACTTAGATAAACTAAGTTGAGAAAGAACCTTTTCGATCCTTTCGGTGACATCGTTCCCTTTTTGGGTCGCGCTTGTAGAGGATCTTGTTCTTTTTGAGGATGAAGATCCGACAACAGAGGTTGATGCGGACTACACTTGAAGTGTTTGTTGTCCTAAAGAGCTTACTTTGCTCCTTGTAACTGGCCCAAATCTATTGAGGATGTTTTCCACATCAGCATAAAACTTGGAATTAGCAGCTTTCGTGGAAGTTGATCTGGAGTTGATTTTTTTTTTGAAGACATTTCGACGTTCTTGAATCTTGGTGATCGAAAAGGAGAGATGAGAGGTAGAGATTGTTCCACTGGGCATGCCAGAATTTGTAGACAATAAAATTGCGTCAAAAATAACCGAGATCGAAAAATATTACAACAATCGTAGTATTTGATTTCAAGTAATTTGTGTGTTACAATCTCTATGATTCCTCTGATTCTACTTTTCCAATATAAATTCAAGGGCCTTTGAGCTTGATCTTGAATTTTAATTTGATTTATCCATCGCGAACACTCTGATCGTTGCCACGAATTGTATCACGAACAAGTAGCCTTGATCTTGAATGCCTTGTATTTAATTTGACTTTGTTCTTGATCTTGAATACTTGAAATTTGTGTTGAAGTGCTTGAATGCTTGAACACTTGCAGTTTGTAGAGAATTGTGACCTTTGATCCGTAAGCTCCCTTGTGTCTTCTTGTTATAACTTTTGATGTCCTTTTCTGAGTTATGAAGACCCCTATTTATAGTTGTAGGAGGGAAGTGTTGTGATGAGAATAAACTCTTTCCAAACAATCAGATTGCGATGTGACAAGGCCGCATTTGATTTGCCAGAACATGTCACTTGCACATGTGGCGCGATTTCATTGACCTTTTAATTTGACTTGACATGCCTTGTCATTTTGACTCGTGGCATGATCTCATTGGCTCTTCTGTTTGACTTGGCATGCCACGTCATTTGACACATGGCACCAAATTGGGCCTCTAGGAAGATGCCATATTGGGCCTAATGAAGCGGGTTCATCATTTGTAGCCCAACTAAATAGACTAGCCCAAAGGATTAAGATTTATTTATTTAATCCATATATTTTGTACTTATAATTAATCCAATTATATTAGCCCAATAAATTTATTTGAACTAATATATCTTGAATTTAAAATTTAGTCCAAATTATTTTATGAATTTAATTTCAATAAAATTTATATGCCTACAATGGTCTAAGCTTTCGTGAAGCTACGACCAAGGCCAGAGCCAGTTTTTCGAGATGGGGGTATCTTGTCTCGGTGTTGACTACTGTTTTGCTAATGTGATAAATGAGGGATTGCGTACCTTTATTTTCTTGGAGCAGGACCGCGCTCACAGCTACTTCGGACATGGCGAGATAGATGAAGATGGGCTGTCCCGATTCTAGTTTTGAAAGCAATGGTGGCGATGACAAGTATACCTTTAACTCCTTCAGGGTTTCGATGCACTCAGGGGTCTAATGGAGGTCATTCTCCTTTTTGAGTACGCCGAAGAACTTATAGCACCTATAAGAGGATCGTGAAATGAACCTCAAAAGGGCGGCGATACGGCCAGTCAACTTTTGGACTTGTTTTTTGTTGGTCAAGTGCTCTGGTATCCCTTCGATGGCCTTGATTTGGTCGGGATTGACCTCGGTACCTCTCTGCGACACTAGGAAACCCAAGAGTTTTCTTGAGGCCACGCCGAATGCATATTTTTCGGGGTTCAGGTTCATGCCGTATTGCCTGAGTATGCCGAAGGCTTCTCTCAAGTGGTTGATGTGATCTTCTTTCCTTTTGGATTTGACCAGCATGTCGTCTATGTAGACTTCTATCATTTTACCGAGTTGGTCTTTGAACATCTTCGTCACCAACCTTTGGTAAGTTGCCCCCGTATTTTTCAGTCTGAAGGGCATGACTCTATAGCAGTACGTCCCCTGGTGGGTGATGAAGGTGGTTTTTTCCTGGTCCTCTTTCTCCATGAGGATCTGATTATAGTCCGAGTAGGCATCCAAGAAACTTAGTAGCTCGTGCCCGGCTGTTGCGTCAATGAGTTGGTCAATATGGGGTAATGGAAATGAATCCTTGGGGAAAGCTTTGTTCAGGTTAGTGAAATCTATGCACATCCGCCATTTTACGTTCTTATTTTTCACCATGACTACGTTGGCGACCCATTGGGGGTACTTCGACTCCCTGTCAGAGCCATTTTCCAACAATTTTTCCACTTCTTCGCGTATTGCGTCATTAATTGTGGAGTCGAACTTACGCCTAACCTACCTAACCGGGGGTAGAGTGGATCGACGTTTGATTTGTGCGTGGCGATCTCCTTTCGGATGCCTGGCATATCTGCATGGCTAAAAGCAAACAAGTCCGTGTTTCTGTTAAAAATTCATAAAACTTACTTGGTTCCTGAAGTTTGCAGCCGATGTAAGCTTTTTTGCTGTGGTCGTTGCTGTCTAATTGAACGGGGTCGAGGTCCTCTATGGTCCATCCTGCGGCCTCGACCATATCGGGTTCTCTGATGACGTCCTCGATGTCATCGCATACTGACCTCAACCCTGTTGATTGCTATGCCTCTTTCTCTTTATCCTTTGTTTGTTGGGTGGCTGTACAATCTAAGGTGATGCGGTAGCATTCCTGGGATGTGTGTTGCTCCCCTCGTGTACTGAATATTCCCCATGGAGTTAGGAATTTGATGACTTGGTACAAGCTGGAGGGGATATCTCTCATGGTGTGTATCCGTGATCGCCCTATTATGGAGTTGTATGTTGTGTCCTGGTCCATGATGTGGAATGTGGTTTCCAGAGTGATGCCACCCGCTAGGACGGGGAGTGTAACCTCGCCAGATATTCGCTCAACTGCATTGTTAAAGCCTGTTAGTTTGATGCAACGTGGCACTATCTTGTCCTCGAGTTTCATTTGTGCAAGTACTCGAGGATGGATAATACACGTGCCGCTCCCATCGTCTACCATAATCCGTCTTACGCCGGTATCTAAAATTTGTAAAGTGATAACAAGAGCATCATAGTGAGGGAAAGCCAAACCGTTGGTATCTGATTTATCAAAGATGATACTTTCTTCGAGTTCATCATACCGTTCATGGGTGATCGACCGTTTAAGCTTGCAGGTTGTGGTTAACTTCACACTGTTGATGGAAGCGTCATCCCCACCTCCGATGATCATGTGGATGGTGCGGGCTTGCGATGGCGATTTTGACGGTCCTTTATGTTGTTCACATCCCTTGAAAAAATTGGTCCTTGCTCGATCGCTCAACAATTCTTTGAGGTATCCCTGTCGCATCGTGTTTACGACCTCCTGTCTTAGGGCGATGCAATCTTCGGTTTTGTGTCCTCGCTCTTGTTGGAACTCGCAGAGGGCATCTGCTTTTCTGGTATTCAGGTCTGACCTCATCTTTTATGGCCATTTCACCTTCGGTCCGAGCTTCTCCCAAGGCATAGACTATCTCTGTAGGTGACACGCAAAAATTATGAGCGAATAGTAAATGGGGGATACCTCTCTCATTCCAGTGAGTCCCTATTCTTGACCGGGATGGGCCTTCTTCATGGCGGAATGAGGATGTAGCGGTGGTTCTGACATATGGGAGATGTCGTTTCCTCTTTGGTTGTGAGGCCGCGAGATCTCTTTTGATATCATTTCTTCGATCTTTCTGTATTCTGCTTGCACCGAGGTCAGTGGATGGGTCTAGGGGTGGGCATATTTCGGTCAAAACCGAAGAAACCGACCGAACCAAAAGTATTTTTATTTTAGTTTCGGTTATTCGATTTTTTCGGTCGGTTTCAGTTTAAAATTTTAAAATTTCAATTTTTCGGTTCGGTTGTCGGTTATTAGTTTATTTGGTTCGGTTAACTAAAAAACCAAATTATTAGCAGATAGATTCTTTAAGTTATATATAGGCTAAGCCCATAGGTAATAATATAGGCCCAATTTTGAAGTCCATCAAAGACCCAATCCAAATAAGTAACCCAATCGGTTGTTCCTAATTTCCCATTCCTTAAGACTTTTAACTCTAACAAAACTTACTATTTTATTCTAAGTTGCCGCTAGGGTTCTTCAAGCTTTAATTGTGCCTCTATCGCCATTGATACGCTTGTGCCAGTAGTGCCCCATCAATTTTCGTTGTCGTCGGATTTCTTGTTACTGTCCAGGTAAGCTTATTTTTTGTTATATTTCTCTCATTCTTGAACAATAGTACGAGCAAATCAAATTTATAAAAACAACAAACCAGATTTATGATTAATCACATTCAAGCAACACAAGAAGGCCAAAATTTTGAAAGAAAATCAACAAATTCGTCGGTCTAATTATTACATAGAAAGAGCCTAATATGATAATGTTCAAACCAAAAACCGATTAGAAATAAACCAAGCTGAAATTAAAAAATTGAACTGAACCGAACTTATTTCAGTTTGGTTTCGGTTATTACTTTTATAAAATCGAAAACCAAATAACCGAACCGAACCAACCGAACGCCTACCCCTAGATGGGTCGGCCCATTGAGGTCGTCCTTGTCTGCTCGGACTTCGGCACAATATGCGTTATGTATTTCGTCCCAAGTCGTTGGGGGATACTTCATAAGTCGACTTAATAATTTTCTTGTCGCTCTTGAACCATTTCTGCTTAGCCCGCTGCTACCACCATTCCTTCCAATACATTTGGCAAGGTCATTCTTACTCGGTTAAAACGGGCGAGAAAATCCCTCAACCCTTCTCCCAGAGACTGTTTAATAGCAAAAATGTTGTTTACTCTTGCCTAGGCCTTTTTGGCCCCGGCATGGGCCGTTACGAACTTATTGGCCATTTCCTCGAAGGTTTCAATGGAATGTGCGGGCAATTATGAATACCAGGTCAATGCGCCTCCAGTGAGGGTCTCGCCGAATTTCTTTAACAGAATGGAGGATACTTGTTCTTTAGCGAGGTCATTGCCTTTCATGGCGGTGACGTAGTGAGTCACATGATCTTTAAGGTCGGTTGTACCATCGTATATTTTCAGATATGGCGGCATTTTAAAGGTCTTTGGTATGGCATGTGGGGCAACACTATCACTGTATGGCTGCTCGACGAACCGACCGACATCCCTCTTCGACAAGAAATTAGGAGCGGCCGGTATTTTGTCGACCCTTTCCTGGTGTTCTCTCATTTGGTCCCGAAGTACCTTGTTCTCATTTTCCATTTCCTCCATCCTTTTCAGAATGGCCGCGAGGGCGTCTTCACCTGCATTACTAACAATATTGTAAGTGCTACCTGTCGTTGCGGCAGGAGGAGGAGGTTGACCGTGTTACTCGTCCGCTGGTGGTATAACACAAGTTCTTGCGTTTTCTGTGGCCATATCCCGGACGTACTTATTGTAATGACCCGACTTGTCATTTTGAGAATTAGCATCCCGTTCAGCGGCTTAAGATCTCGAGCAACCTCGTAATACATATTATGACTTGCGTGTGTGGTTGAGTTTGATTTTCGGACGATTCGGGATCAAATTGGGAGAATAATTCTTATTTAAGAAGCTTAAAAGAAAAGAGTAGAGTCAATTTTTGAGAAAACGACTCCAAAATAGAATTTTGATAGTTCCAATAGCTCCGTATGGTAATTTTGGACTTAAGAGTATATCCGGATATTTATTTGGAAGTCCGTAGTTGATTTTGGCTTGAAATGATGAAAGTTGGAAATGGAAGGTTTGGAAGTTTAACCGGGAGTTGACTTTTTGATATCGGGATTGGAATCTAATTTTGGAAATTTGACTAGGTCCGTTATGTCATTTATGACTTGTGTACAAAATTTGAAGTCAATCGGACTTGATTTGATAGGTTTCGGCATCGAATGTAGAAGTTGAAATTCGATAGTTTCATTTAAGCTTCAATTGGGGTGTGATTCTTGTTTTAGTGTTGTTTGATGTGATTTGAGGCATCAAATAAGTTCATATGATGTTTTAGTACTTGTTGGTATATTTGGTTGAGGTCCCGAGGTCCTCAAGTGGATTTAATGGAATTTAATTTGGATATTTCTAGAATGTTTCGACGTCGATTCTTCAAGAATACGTGGTATCACATTAAGAAAATGATCTCCAATTTCAGTTTTGATTGAACCATTAGATCCGTATTGAAATTTCGGAGCCATAGCAAAAAGAATCGTCGAATTGGGACATCGTATGAGAGAGTTATGCCCATTTCCGTGTCGAAAAATATTTCTCGTCGTTGCCAGCGTCCAGGGTAGCGTGGGGCGCTATCCCTTGTGCTGGAATTTTTGGAGTTCTTGAAACGGCGCCACAGGCAGCGCCCCACGCCACCTGTGGCGCTACAGACATAAACCCCTATAAGACGGGGAGTTTTGCCATTTTTAACAAAAATAGAGTTGGGGAGCTCAGTTTGGGCGATTTTCAGAAGGTTTTTTTCACAAGTTTGAACTGGGTAAGTGTTCTATATCCGAAAGTGATTATATTTCATGAATCTATGGTTATATTCATCGTTTAATTCGAGTTTTGATGGAAGAAATTGAGATTTTTGCAAAATCTTTCAAAAACAAAAATTTTAGATTTGGAGGTCGATTCTTTATCGGAATTTGATAAAATTGGTATGGTTGAACTCGTATCGGAATGGGTGTTTGGATTTCATGAATTTCTGTCGGGTTCCGAGATGAGGGCCCCGGGGTTGACTTTCGAGTTGACTTTTAGAATAAAATTAGAAATCGACGTATTATTATCCGGAATTATTTTCTATGAATTGTAATTATTTTATGTAATTAATTTGACTAGATTTGAACCGTACGGAGGTCATTTCACGAGAGAAGACTATTTTGGAACATCGTCCTAACTCCGTTAAGGTAAGTGTCTTGTCTAACTTTGTGGGGGGGGGGGGAGGGAGAACCACCCCTTAGGATTTGAGCCGATTGTATCATTCGTGTTATGTGGAGGTCATGTACTCGAGGTGACGAGTAAGTACACGACCTATATATGGTATTTGATCGGTTTGGACTGTAGGCTCCCTGCATGTAACTAATCGTAACTATTGTTCCATGACTACATCTTTTGTGTTAGAATTATTTGTACGTGCTTTACTTGAAATTGTTAGCACATGTTCCATCTTTGTTGTTCACCTTATATGCCAATTGCTGATTGTAACCACTCATTGAATTCATGCTTTACCTACCACATGCCTTAATTGTCAATTGATACTCATAAATTGTGCATTGGCTTATGGATTGTCATTTCCTTGCTATTTGATTTCGTGAGCTATCGTATAGCTTTTTTCATTAGTTGTGACTTCTTTGTATAGCCTCATTATTCCTTTTGACTTTGTGGTATACCGTAGTTGGTTGTAAACTGGTTGCTTAATTTGGGTTGCTGTTGGATCGGGTTGCACGCCGCAACGGATTTTATTTTAAGTTTATATTGTTGGAGTGGGTTGCACGCCGTAACAGATTTTATTTCAAGTTTATATTGTTGGAGCGGGTTACATGCCGTAACGAATGTACAAATATGAAATTATTGCAAAAATTAAAGTTAATTCCCATTTATGATTCTCATGATGCATTTCATGCTAGGACGGTTACTGTGGTTTCTTAAATCACCTCATTGTATTTTGATTATAATTAATTAACCATCAATATATTAAAAATGGAATAATATGGACTTCTTGTGTGAATCATGCATTCTATGTGATATGTTAAGTTGCTGAAAATTTAGCAGATATAGATGAAAGAACTTTCAAGTTGTTCCACTTGTGTGTCTTTCAAAAATAAAACTCATATCTTATTCGAAGATCTACTAATTTAAATGGAGATTATATTTTTACTCTAGTTGATACCTCAATTTCCTCATTATCTTATTGTCATGTAATTTATGTGAAAAAATTATTATTACTTTAATAAATCCCATATTTATCTCGTTAAAATTTGATCGAATGCCTTAATTTGTATAAATATAATATTATATTGGATCTCATATATTTCTAAACTAAACTCAATTGATATTCTATTTGCACAACCTATCCACTATTTTACTTTATTTAAATCCTAAATTGACTTAATAACTCATTTGACTCTTTACTATGTTCAAGTTGGAATTGTGTTAATTGTGTTTAAATTATTTATCATTTCATGGTAAGGACGAGATTAAAAGCACGAAGGGTGATGCCGTGCTATTTTTATATTATATTTGTACTCTGAATGTGTTGTTACTCAATTGCTTGATTGTTTGCTCGATGCCATTCATGTTCTCATTATTTTCATTGTTGATTTGGATTGGAAATTCTTCTATTATTGGCCTTACATTGATACTCTTTTCTTGTTAGCTTAATGTAACATATTGTACAACTTTATATGTCTGGTAGGTGTCTTGACCTGACCTCGTCACTACTCTACCGAGGTTTAGGCTTAATACTTACTAGGTACCGATGTGGTGTACTCATACTACACTTCTGCACATCTTTTTGTGCAGATCCAGGTACCCCAGAGTTATTGATATTCTTGTTAGCTGATCGAGCATTGTTGTGGAGACTCCAGGTATACCTGTTGTCGCGTTTGCAGGCCTTAGATTCACCTTCTGATGTTTTCATTGCACTATTGAATATATTATGGAACAGTTATATTTAGAGATTTTCTAGTAAATTCTGTAGAGCTTAAGACTTGTACTACCGGTTTTGGGAATTGTAGAATATTTCTATATCAGATTATTCCAGATAATTAGTTTCTTTATTACAATTCAAACTGAACTGTTAAAAATGACTAAAATTATTCTAACGTTGGCTTGCCTAGCAAGTGAAATGTTAGGCGCCATCACGGTCCCGAAGGTGGAAATTTTGGATCGTGACACTTATGGAGGACGTCGGTCAGCGTATCATTTAGCCATGCCTCAAGGAGCTTCTTTATTGCTGGTGGTGCCTCCTCTACCGCGGATGTGGAGGCTGTCTTACCAAGAGATTTTGTGATGCTGTAGTGGGGAGGGGGTGACCCACCTCGCCTGGGGGAGGTATTGGGCGTTGAGTCCTCGTCTACTTCTTCAGAGCTCTCATGGATGATGTTCGTGAGGTTGGTTGGGAGGTCACTAATTATTCTCATTCTTTCTTCTCTTTTACCTACCATGTTAGATCTATCTATGCAGAGGGAAAAGTGTAACGACCCGGCCGGTCGTTTTAAGAGTTATAGACCCGAACCCCTATTTATTGCTTCCCCCGTATCTATTTCTACTATTGTGACTTGTCGAGAGGTTTTATTTTTGGTTTCGGAGTGTTTTGGGACACTTAGTCCCTAAATGAAATCTTAAGCCTTAGGATTTTGACCGTAGTCGTAACTGTATGAAGACGACTCCAGAATGGAGTTCTGTCAATTCCGTTAGCTCCGTTGGGTGATTTTGGGCTTAGGGGCGTGTCCGGATTGTATTTTGGAGGTCCGTAGCTTATTTAGGCTTGAAATGGCGAAAGTCGAATTTTTGGAAATTTGGACCGGTAGTGGAATTTTTGATATCGGGGTCAGATTTCAATTCCGGAAGTTGGAGTAGGTCCGTAATGTTGAGTATGACTTGTGTACAAAATTTGGGGTCAATCGGACGTGGTTTGATAGGTTTCAGCATCGGTTGTGGAAATTTGAAATTTCAAGTTCTTTAAGTTTGAATTGGAGGGCGATTCGTGATTTTAGCGTTGTTTGATGTAGTTTGAGGGTTCGACTAAGTTCGTATGGTATTTTAGGATTGCTTGGTATGTTTGGTTGAGGTCCCGGGGGCCTTGGGTGAGTTTCGGATGCTTAACAGATCACTTTTGGAGTTTGGAAGATAGCGGTTTTTTTGGTGTTTTGTTGCAGACATTTTCTTCATCGTGTTCGCGAGGGAGTTCTCGCGTTCGCGTAAGGCATCTGGCAAGGCCAGCTGAGTTACTCTTCGCGTTCGTGAAGATGTGGAACCCTGAGGCTATGCATTTGCGACATGGTCCTCGTGTTCGCGAAGAGGAACATGCAGATGGAGCTTCAGGCATTTAAGCCTACGCATTCGCAAAGAGGGTCCCGCGTTCGCGTAGGGTCCGCCAGTGAAAGGTACGCGTTCGCGAGAGGTCACTCTCATTCGCGAAAGAGGAAATTCTTGTCAACATTTTTTGTTCAACGCGAATGCGAGGCTTTGACCGCGTTCGCGAAGAAGGAATTAACTAGGCAGATATAAAGATTCAAAAACGAGGGTTTGGCCATTTTTATCAAAACTTGAGTTTGGGTGCTCGGATTCTACACTTGATTTTGATTATATCTCCCTAATCTATCATTAATTTCATCATTTAAATTTCGGATTTGGGTTGCAAATTGGGGGAAAATGGGAAGTTCTTCAACTAAGATTTTGGGTTTTGATTGGGATTTTGACATCAGATTTGGATAATTTTGGTACGAGTGAACTTGTGAGTGAATGGGTGTTCATATTTGGTGACTTTTACCCGATTCCAAGACGTGGGCCCGGGGAGGCTTTTTAGGGCAATTTTCTAATTTCTTGCTTTAGCTTTGATTTCATTAATTATATTAGTTTCTTATAGTTGTATTTGTGGTATGAATTTGATTTTGGCTAGATTTGGGCCATTCAGAGTCGGATATTCATGGAAAAGGCATTGTTACCGATTGATTGAGCTTGGTTCGAGGTAAGTAGCTTGTCTAACCTTGTGTGGGGGAAATCCCCTTAGGATTTGGTGTTGTTATGACATGTGAGCGTCGTGTACGCGAGGTGATGATTGCGTACACGAGATATTCGTGGAAAAACCTGATTTTTCTTACTGAGTAATAGCCTGTTTTCATCTTATCTGAGTATACTAGCATGTGTAGTTATCCTGTTAGCCTAGAATAGCATGTCTATGTGTCCTAATTGCCTATTTGAACTCTTTGCAACATGTTTAGTAAGTCCTGCTTCTTTCTTGACTTGTACTTAGTCTAAATCGTAGGTTTCTTGATGTAACTGTTATATTCATTTGTTTGAGTTGCACATTTATATTGGGACTACGGGACGGTATCCCGGGAGATCCCCCTGCACATTTACTTTTGAGACTACGAGGCGGTTCCTCGGGAGTTTTCCCTGCACATTTACTTTTGAGACTATGAGGCGGTTCCTCGGGAGTTCTCCCTGCACATTTACTTTTGAGACTACGAGGCGGTTCCTCAGGAGTTCTCCCTGCATATTTACTTTTGAGACTACGAGGCGGTTCCTCGGGAGATCTCCTTGCACTTTTATTTTAGGACTACGAGACGGTATCTCGGAAGATCCCCTACTGTTTATCCCTGTGTTTTGCATTGCTACTTTGCTACGTTCTCTTTGTTTAAATTCCAGTATCTTATTATATTGTTATACTCTCCTGCTTGTTTATTATATATCAGTAGGGCCTTGACCTGACCTCGTCACTACTCGGCCGAGGTTAGGCTTGGCACTTACTGGGTACCGTTGTAGTGTACTCACACCCTTTCCTACACATGCTTTTCGTGTGCAGATCCAGGTTTCTCTTACCAGCCTCGTCCTTAGTTGCAGTCGCTGCTGTTTTCGAAGAACTTCAAGGTACATCTGCCCGAGTCCACAGATCCTTGGAGTCCCCCCCTTTCCCCCTATATTGATTCTTCTTTTATTTCTACAGACACCAATATATAGAACAGTTAGAACTTCGTAGAAGCTTGTGACTTACAATGTTCCGGGTCTTGGGAGTGTTTTGTATATTTCGAGAGTTGATTATTGTATATGCCGAGCGGCATCTCAATTGCTTATTAAAATATATGTTACTGTTAGTTGTTAATTTTTATGTTTTTCATTTCTTTTCTGCAAGTGTTAGGCTTACCTAGTCATAGAGACTAGGTGCCGTCACGATGATTCACGAAGGGAAAGTTTGGGTCGTGACAAGTTGGTATCAGAGCTCTAGGTTAATAGGTGTCGTGAGTCACAAGCCGATTTATTAGAGTCTCGCAGATCAGTACAGAGACGTCTGTACTTATCTTTGGGAGGCTATGGGACTGTTAGGAAAAATTATGCTTCTTTGATTCCTTGTCGTGCAAAATTTGTTGGCATCAAAAATAAAATTCTAAACTTTTGTAATCTATTCTTTCTCACAGATGGTGAGGATCCGTACCGGAGGATCTGATGACCAGGCACCTGCGCCCCTTGCTAGAGCCGCTAGAGGCTGGGGCCGGGGTAGAGGACGACCATGCGGTGCAGCCAGAGCACCCGCGCGAGCTGCGATAGAGGTGACCCCAGTAGCTCCAGCTGGAGGGCAGGCATCGGAGGTTCCTGTTGCTGCACCAGCTCTCCAGGAGACTCTATCCCAGTTCATGAGCATGTTCAACACCTTAGCTCAGGCTGGATTGATTCCATTAGCTCCCGCCGCATCTCAGGTCGGGGGAAGGGCATAGACTCCAGCGGCCCGTACTCCTGAGCAGAGGGTCTAGGTTCATCAGTCCTCAGAGTTCATTCCTATGCCGTTGGTAGCTCCGGTTCAGCATGAGACCAGGACAGCCGTTTTGGAGGCAGAGCAACTCAGACTTGAGAGGTACAAGAAGTACCACCCACCTACCTTCAGCGGATTAGCTACAGAGGATGCTCAGGGTTTTCTGGAGGAGTGTCATCGTATTCTCCGTACTATGGGCGTAGCAGAGATGAGTGGGGTTTCTTTTACCACTTCCCAGCTTAGAGGAGCATCCTATCAGTGGTGGCGTGCTTATGAGTTGAGTAGTCCGTATGAGGCAACCTCACTCACATGGACTCAGTTCTCGGATATGTTTTTGAGAGAATATGTCCCTTAGAACCTTAGAGATGCATGGCGCGCGGAGTTTGAGCAGATGCACCAGGGTTCTATGACTGTGTCAGAGTATGCAGTCCGTTTCAGAGATTTGGCCCGACATGCACCGGCCTTGGTTGCTACAGTTTGGGAGAGGGTTCGTCGCTTTATTGAAGGACTCTACCCCAACATCAGGATCAATATGGCTAGGGAGTTGGAGATGGATATCTCTTATCAGTAGGTTATGAGTATTGCCAGGAGATTAGAGAACATGCTTTCCCGGGACAGAGAGGAGAGAGATGCCAAGAGGTCTCGAGAGACTGGTTCTTATTCTGGAGCTCGTTCCCCAATAGCTCGCCATGGTAGGGGTTATGTGAGTCGCCCCGTACATTCAGCTCTTCCAGCCGCCAGTGGTGTTCCGTCCCCTTATAGGCCCTAGGAGCCTTATTATGCACCGCCAGTATCTAGTATGCCTCCTACTCGGGGTGCTTTTAGTGACCAGTCCAGCAGACTTGGCCCGAGTCAGTCACAACATCCACGCCCTCCGAGAGGTTGTTTTGAGTGTGGCGACACCCGCCATATAGTGAGGGATTGCCCCAGACTTAGGAGAGGTGCACCTCCACAGCCACCACGTGCTTCACCGGGTCCTCAGACTATGATTCCAGCACCAGCTACTGCCCCACCTGCTCAGCCAGCTCGAGGTGGAGGTCTGGGAGGTCGAGGTCGCCCTATAGGGGGAGGCCAGATCAGGTATTATGCTCTTCCGGCTCGTACAGAGGCAGTTGCTTCCGACTCTGTCATTACAGGTATTGTTCCGGTCTGTCATAGAGATGCATCGGTATTATTTGACCCAGGCTCTACATATTCTTATGTGTCCTCTTATTTTGCCCTGTATTTGGGTGTATCTAGGGATTATTTGAGTTCCACCATTTATGTGTCTACTCCTGTGGGAGATTCTCTTGTTGTGGACTGCGTGTATCGGTCGTGTTTGATTGCTCTTAGTGGTTTGGAGACCAGATCTGATTTATTATTACTCAGCATGGTAGACTTTGATATTATCTTGGGCATGGACTAGTTGTCGCCCCATTATGCTATTCTTGATTGTCACGCTAAGACTGTGATGCTGGCTATGCCAGGTTTACCACGATTTAAGTGGAGAGGTACCTTAGAGTATACTCCCAGCAGAGTTATTTCATTTCTTAAAGCTCAACGAATGGTTGAGAAGGGGTGTGATGCGTATCTAGCTTATGCGAGAGATGTCAATATTGATACCCCTACAGTTGAGTCAGTCCCAGTAGTGAGGGACTTTCCAGATGTATTTCCAGCTGATCTTCCGGGCATGGCACCGACGGAGATATTGATTTTGGCATTGATTTGTTGCCGGGCACTCAACCCATCTCTATTCCTCCGTATCGTATGGCTCCTCCTGAGTTTAAGGAGTTGAAGGAACAGTTACAAGAATTGCTTGATAAGGGCTTTATTCGGCCCAGTGTGTCACCTTGGGGTGCTCCTGTCTTATTTGTGAAGAAGAAGGATGGTTCTATGCGGATGTGTATTGATTACCGCCAGTTGAACAAAGTTACAGTGAAGAACAGGTATCCATTGCCTCGTATTGATGATTTATTTGATCAGCTGCAGGGTGCCAGTGTATTTTCCAAGATTGATTTATATTCCAGCTATCATCAGTTGAAGATTCGGGAGCCATATATCCCGAAGACTGCCTTCAGGACTCGTTATGGTCACTATGAGTTTCTTGTTATGTCTTTTGGGCTGACCAATGCCCCAACAACTTTTATGCACTTGATGCATAGTGTGTTCCGACCTTATCTTGACTCCTTCGTCATTGTGTTTATTGGCGACATTCTGGTGTACTCCCGGACTCGGGAGGATCATGAGCAACACCTGAGAACTGTGCTTCAAACCTTGAGAGAAAAGAAGTTATATGCAAAATTTTCAAAGTGTGAGTTTTGGCTAGACTCAGTGGCATTCTTGGGTCATGTAGTATCGAGTGATGGGATCCAGGTGGATCGGAAGAAGGTGGAAGTAGTTCAGAGTTGTCCTAGACCGTTATCAGCTACAGAGATCCGGCGTTTTCTTGGTTTGGCGAGGTATTAACGTCGTTTTGTAGAGAGATTCTCATCTATTGCAGCACCTATGACCAGGCTGACCCAGAAGGGCGCTCCGTTCAGGTGGACAGAGGAGTATGAGGAGAGCTTTCAGAAGCTCAAGACAGCTTTGAATACAACCCCAGTTTTGGTATTGCCTATAGGTTCGGGTTGGTCTTGGCACGGTGTTGTGATGCGTCATGGATTGGTCTTGGCGCGGTGTTGATGTAGGACGGTAGGGTGATTGCCTACGAGTCCAGACAGCTGAAGGTGCATGAGAAGAACTATCTTGTCCATGACCTTGAGTTAGCAGCTATTGTTCATGCCCTGAAGATTTGGCGCCACTACTTGTACGGTGTTCCTTGTGAGATTTACATCGATCATCAGAGTTTGCAGCATCTGTTCAAGCAAAAGGATCTTAATTTGCATCAGCGGAGGTGGTTGGAGCTACTTAAGGACTATGATATCACCATTTGGTACCACCCGAGAAATGCCAATGTGGTGGACGATGCTTTGAGTGGCCGAGCGGAGAGTTTGAGAAGTTTAGCATATCTTCCAACAGCAGAGAGACCCTTAGCATTGGATGTTCAGGCCTTAGCTAGCCAGTTTGTGAGATTGGATATTTTTGAGCCAAGTCGAGTATTGGCTTGTGTGGTCTCTCGGTCTTCTCTTTATGATCATATCAGGGAGCGTCAGTATGATGACCCCCACCTGCTTGTCCTTAAGGACACGGTCCAAGGAGGTCACTATTGAGGATGATGGCGCATTGAGGATGCATGGCATGTTATGTGTGCCTAATTTAGATGGTTTGCATGAGTTGATTCTTCAAGAGGCTCATAGCTCGCGGTACTCCATTCATCCGGGTACCACGAAGATGTATCAGGACTTGAGGAAGCATTACTGGTGGAGGAGAATGAAGAAGGACATAGTGGAGTATATGGCTCGGTGCCTAAATTGCCAGCAAGTGAAGTATGCGCATCAACGACCGGGTGGGTTACTTCAGAAGTTAGAGATTCCGGAGTGGAAATGGGAGCGGATCACTATGGATTTCGTTGTTGGACTCCCACAGACTCAGCGAAGGTTTGATGTGGTTTGGGTGATTGTGGATAGGTTGACCAAGTCAACACATTTCATTCCTGTGATGACTACCTATTCTTCCGAGCAATTGGCTCGAATTTATATCCGTGAGAACGTCATGCTTCATGGTGTATCGGTATCTATCATCTCTGACCGGGGTACACAATTTACATCACTGTTCTAGAGGGCTGTACAGCAGGAGTTGGGTATTCGGGTTGAGTTGAGCACAATATTTCACCCTCAGACGGACGGACAATACGAGCGCACTATTCAGATATTAGAGGATATGCTCTGTGCGTGTGTGATGGAGTTTGGATGGTCATGGGACCGGTTCTTGCCACTTGCGAAATTTGCTACAACAACAGCTATCAGTAGAGCATCCAGATGGCACCGTATGAGGCTCTGTATGGTAGGTGGTGTCGGTCCCCAATTGGTTGGTTCGAGCCGGGCGAGGCTAGATTATTGGGTACAAACTTGGTCCATGATGCCCTAGATAAGGTGAAGGTGATTCAGGATCGACTTCGCACAACCCAGTCCAGACAGAAGAGTTATGTGGACCGAAAGGTTCGCAATGTAGCATTCATGATTGGAGAGCGGGTCTTGCTCCAGGTATCACCTATGAAGGGCGTTATGGGGTTCGGAAAGAAGGCCAAACTAAGCCTGAGGTACATTGGTCCTTTTGAGGTGTTGTGGCATGTTGGGGAAGTTGCTTATGAGGTTGCCTTACCTCCCAGCCTTGCAGGGGTTCATCCGATATTCCACGTTTCTATGCTCCAGAAGTATCACGGTGATCCGGCTCATTTATTGGATTTCAGCTCAGTCTAGTTGGACAAGGATCTATCTTATGTTGAGGAGCCAGTGGCTATTTTGGATAGGCAGGTCAGAAAGCTAAGGTCAAAGAACATTGCTTCCGTGAAGGTGCAGTGGAAGGGTCAACCGGTCGAGGATGCGACTTGGGAGACCAAGCATGATATGCGCAGGCGTTATCCTCATCTTTTCACCACTTCAGGTATGTCTTTATGCTCGTTCTAGGATGAATGATTATTTTAAGAGGGGAAGGATGTAACGACCCGACCGGTCATTTTGAGAGTTATAGCCCTGAACCCCTATTTATTCCTTCCCTCGTATCTATTTCTGCTATTGTGACTTGTCGGGAGGTTTTATTTTTGGTTTCAGAGTATTTTGGGACACTTAGTCCCTAAACGGAAGCATCAACGGCCAGGTGGGTTGCTTCATAAGTTGGAGGTTCCGGAATGGAAATGGGAGCGGATCACTATGGATTTTGTTGTTGGACTACCACGGACTCAGCGGAGGCTTGATGCAGTTTGGGTGATTGTGGATAGGCTAACCAAGTCGGCTCATTTCATTCCTGTGATGACTACCTATTCTTCCGAGCAGCTAGCTCGAATCTACATCCGTGAGATCGTCAAGCTTCATGGCGTACCAGTATCTATCATCTCTGACCGGGGTACGCATTTTACATCACGGTTTTGGAGAGTCGTACAACATGAGTTGGGTACTCGGGTTGAGTTGAGCACAACATTTCACCCTCAGACAAACGGACAATCTGAGCGCACTATTCATATACTGGAGGATATGCTCCACACTTGTGTGTTAGATTTTGGGGGTGCTTGGGACCAATTCTTGCCACTTGTGGAGTTTGCTTACAACAACAGTTATTAGTCTAGCATTCAGATGGCGCCGTATGAGGCTCTGTATGGTAAGCGGTGTTGGTCCTCAGTGGGTTGGTTCGAGCCGGGCGAGGCCAGATTATTGGGTACGGACTTGATTCAGGATTCCTTGGAAAAGGTTAAGGTGATTCAGGATAAACTTCACACAGTCCAGTCCAAACAGAAGAGTTACGCGGACCAAAAGGTTCGCAATGTTGCATTCATGGTTGGAGAGCGGGTCTTGCTCCGGACTTTGCCTATGAAGAAGGGCAAGTTGAGCCCAAGGTTCATTCGTCCTTTTAAGGTGTTGCGGCATGTTGGGGAAGTTGCTTATGAGCTTTCCTTACCTCCTAGCCTAGCAGGAGTTCATCCGGTATTTCATGTTTCGATGCTCCGGAAGTATCACGGTGATCCGGCTCATGTATTGGATTTCAGCTCAGTCCAATTGGACAAGGATCTATCTTATGTTGAAGAGCCAGTGGCTATTTTAGACAGGCAGGTCAAAAAGCTAATGTCAAAGAATATTGCTTCCATGAAGGTTCAGTGGATGAGACAACCGGTCGAGGAGGCGACATGGGAGACCGAGCAGGATATGCGCAGCCATTATCCTCATTTTTTCACCACTTCAGGTATGTCTCTATGCTCGTTCGAGGATGAACGATTGTTTTAAGAGGGGGAGGATGTAACGACTCGGCCGGTCGTTTTGAGAGTAATAGCCCCGATCCCCTACTTACTGCTTCTCCCATATCTATTTCTGCTATTGTGACTAACCAGGAGGTTTCATTTTGGTTTTTGGAGTGTTTTGGGACACTCAGTCCCTAAATAGAGGTTTAAGCCTTAGGATTTGGACCGTAGTCGAAACTATGTGAAGATGACTCCGGAATGGAATTATGTCGGTTCTGTTAGCTACGTTAGGTGAGTTTGGACTTATGGACGTGTCCGGATTGTGTTTTGGAGGTCCGTAGCTTATTTAGGCTTGAAATGGCAAAAGTTGAATTTTTGGAGATTTTGACCGGTAGTGGACTTTTTGTTATCGGGGTCGGATTCCGATTCTGAAAGTTGGAGTAGGTACATAGTGTTGAATATGACTTGCATGCAAAATGTGAGATCAATCGGACGTGGTTTGGTTGGTTTCGTCATCGGTTGTCGAATTTGGAAGTTTCAAGTTTCATTAAGTTTGAATTGGAGGGTGATTCGTGATTTTAGCGTTATTTGATGTGATTTGAGGGCTCGACTAAGTTCGTATGGTGTTTTAGGATTGTTTGGTA
Organism: Nicotiana tomentosiformis; assembly: GCF_000390325.3. Lineage (NCBI taxonomy): Eukaryota > Viridiplantae > Streptophyta > Magnoliopsida > Solanales > Solanaceae > Nicotiana > Nicotiana tomentosiformis. The sequence goes on from NC_090822.1 coordinate 119,364,181, forward strand.
TGTTCGGTTGAGGTCCCGGAGGCCTCAGGCATGTTTAGGATGCTCAACGGGTCATTTTTGGACTTAGGGAGTTGGCAAATTTTCTGGTGTTATTGCAGACATTTTTCTTCATCGTGTTCGCAAGGGAGATCTCGCGATCGCGTAGGTCATCTGAGAGGTCAGCTAAAATTTCTCTTCGCATTCACGAAGATGAAGATGCGATCGCGTAAAGTTATCAGACAGTGCACTGCGAACGTGTGGGTTAGGCCGCGTTCGCGAAGAAGAAGTGAGGCAGTAGTGGAGTTTGAGTGTTACTCTTCGCGGTCGCATGAGGACAATTGTGATCGCGTAGGTGTGAGCAGCTAGTGCATCATGTTCGCGTGAGGTGTTAAGGAATCACTGGGTAGTGCTTAAACATTCCAAAATGGAGGTTTTGCCATTTTATCAAAAACTTGAGTTGGGAGCTCGAATTTGGACGAGATTTTGAGGGAGTTTCAGAGATATCGATTCAGTATCTATCATTAATTTCCTTTTAATTTCGGATTTTGGGATTGAAATTGGGTGAAAAATGGAAGAACTTTTTCAACAAAGATTTCGAGTTTTGAAAGGGGATTTGTGGTCGGATTTGAGTAATTTTTATATGGTTGGACTCGTGAGTGAATGGGAGTAATTTAGGAATGTTTGTTAAAATGTTGCTTTCATTAATTAGATGAGACTATTATGGTTGTATTTATGATATATAATTGCTTTTGGCTAGATTTGGGCCATTCGGAGCCGGATATTAGTGGGAAAGGCATTGTGACCGATTGATTGAGCTTGGTTTGAGGTAAGTGGCTTGCCTAACTTTATGTGGGGGAAAATCCTCTTACGATTTGGAACTATTGTGATATGTGAGCGCCGTGTACGTGAGGTGACGAGTACGTACACGGGCTAGTTGTGGAAAAACCCAATTTTCTTACTGAGCAGCAACCTGTTTTCCTTTTATTTTGAGTTACACCATTTTAATGAGTATTAATCTATTTTCATTCTTAATTGAGTTATTCCAATATGTGTAGCTATCCTGTTTAGTCTAATACAATATGTCTACGTGTCTTAATTGCTTATGTGAACTCTGTACAGCATGCTTAGTGAATTTCATGCTTCTTACTTGACTGGTACTTAGTCTAATTCGTAAGATTTCATGATGTAGTTGTATTTCTATTTTTGCGCTACATATTTACTTTGGGATTACGGAACGGTATTCCGGGAGATCTCCCCCCGCCCCTCCCCGTAATGCATATTTACTTTGGGACTACAGAACGGTATTCCGGGAGATCCCCCTGTACTGCATATTTACTTTGGGACTACGGAATGGTATTCCGGGAGATCCCCCCGTACTGCATATTTACTTTGGGACTACAGAACGGTATTTCGGGAGATCCCATTATCTTGCATATTTACTTTGGGACTACGGAACAGTATTCCGGGAGATCCTCCCTGCACATTTACGTTTGGGACTACGAGACGGTATCTCGGGAGATCCTCTGTTGTATTTCTGTGTATTGAGCTGTTACCTTCTATAAATTCTTTCTTGTTAAATTTCTGTCTTTATTTTACTGTGATATTTTATTTTTGCCTTGCTTGATTATCATATTCCAGTAGGGCCCGGACCTGACTTCGTCACTACTCTACCGAGGTTAGGCTTGGCACTTACTGGGTACCAATTGTGGTGTACTCATGCTACTCTTCTGCACATGTTTTGTGTACAGATCCAGGTACTTCTTATCAGCCCCGCTACTAGCTGAGAGTGCTTGCTGTTGTACGGAGACTTCAAGGTATATTTGCCGCGTCCGCAGACCTTGGAGTCCCCCTCTATTCCCTCTTATGTCATTTACCTTCCTTACTTCTGTTATTAGACTCTGGTGTATAGAGATACTAGTTTCCTTCTCTAGCTTGTGACTTATGATGTTTCGGGTTTTGGGATTACTGTGTATTTTGAACAGTTAGTTGTTTAATTCATGTTTTCATTTTATTATTCCGCAAATGTTAGGCTTACCTAGTCATAGAGACTAGGTGTCGTCACGACGTCATACAAAGGGGAAATTGGGTCGTGACATTTATACAATATAAATTTTGGAACAAAGTTCGATCGAACCATTAAGCTATATTCTAGCTTCGCCCTTGTTTTTAAGGAAAAGTGTCATAGACGCCTTTCAACTATTTATTTGTGGCAACTTCCACCCCCCAATTATCTTTGTGCAGTAGTTAACCCTTTTCAAGTATCCCAAATATAGCAACTCTGTCCTTCTATTATTTTCTATTTGAAACAAGTATTATACTAAAACTTGATTCCAAAGTACTCATGGGAATTGAATTAGTAACTTTTTGGCAAATAAGGCATTGATTAAAGGTAGAGAATAACCTTAAAACTAAGTGGTATTTGGCCCTTCAACAACTTTCCATTTGAATCATACTCTAATACATATTTGGTTTTAAATGTGCATGTCTCTTGAAATTGGATTTCGGGCAAAAAATAGCTCCAAAAAGGAACAATAAGAAAACATTTGGTTTAACATTTTTGTTGGCTTGATTAATAAAGTTATCTGAATTGGAAATTCATAAATTCTGGAAACTTTTACTCCAACTCGAAGGGGATAAGTTATATATACTAATATCCATGTGCATCGATATCGTTAATCTCACAAATACCAATAGTAGATAATCTCGCATATGTATCATAAGCTTCTATGATATTTACATTGTAAATTACTGCGACATTCTCTCTATTATAGTGTAAAGGGCTTATAGTTTAACATCAATATATATTTTTTCAATTTTTTTTTCTTATGCTATCTAAAAGCTACAAAGGCTGAGTAAAATTTTTAGAACTTCGCTCTTCATAGCGAAATAAAATACCAACATGTCTTTAGCAAAACAAATGAAATGATAAGAGCCGTATCATATTCTTCTAGTGACACCATCTTTTATAGTTGGGTAAATTTCATAAATGGTCATATAACTATGACTTTTTTTTTTATCAAAGTCATGTAACTTTATTTTCTCACACAAAAATCATATAACTATGACTTTTTTTCCACTAAAGTCAGATAAATTTGTTTACTCACAAAAAAATCATAAAATTTTTACTAACTCACACAAAAATCATAATGGTCGGAAAATAAATTTTTCGGTAGTATTTTCTTATTTTATATTTTTTTTATTTTTTATTTTCAGTCTAATAAATAATTACCCAATTAAAATAGGAGAAATATGAGTATATTTTTAGCCGCTCCCAAAAATATAGCCGAAAAAATATTTTTTATATAATGTGTGTATTATATACATATTATATATATATATTGGCTAGTAAATACAATTAGTTTCGGCCGACCGGTTAATTTTATATTTTTTCTTTAAAATAGGAATGATCCAACCCAGCCTGACCCAATATGTCACGACCCAAAATTACATGACCGACACCCGACACACTATCCAACCCGAGCGAATCAAACCATGTGATGCACCCAAATCATATTCATGAAAACTAATTTAACTGCGGAATCTCCTTGAAAATCAAATACATTTTCAAGTTAAATGATAAAATATTTTTCAATTTCGAAATCACACATGACGTCTTCCATGATAATAACAATGAGACTTAATAAAATAAATATATTTTCATGTATGTCGTGTACAACCCCATTACTATAACTTTTCACAACTATCTATGGAGCCTATAAAGAATAGAATTAAACACTTGGGCTAATACCCGACTAGCATAAATTAAGAAAATAACATGATAACTACCACGAAATAGGAGTGGTGCCTCACCATATACCTTAGGAAGAGAGTCATCCTAGCCCTGATCGCATGCCACGTATCCTACCTCATCCTGAAACATGTAAAGTAAGTGGGACCCTGGAGGGAGCCCCCTAAGGGCTGAGTATACCACATCGTTACTCAATAAGTGTCATACACTCTCTCTAACTTAAGTTCTTGGGACAAACTTTATTAAAAATAATGCATCAATATTTGATATAAAACGATAAGAAATTTTATCCATTCATGATCCTTGTCATTTTAAATGAAAGTCAAGTGAAATATAACCCACAATGTAAACTTTTAAAACATTTATATTAACTCAAGATTTTGGATAAAATCATACAAAATCATTCCATTTGCTTTAAGTCATTAAAATCACTTTCGGTTCCTTAGGCCTAAACATAAGAAAACCATCCTTACCTTTCACCGGGAGTACTATACCATCACCAACATAAGAAGGTCAACTAGGTTATGTACCTAGCGGCAAGTATCATATACCATATTTGCTCAGGTCGTCTTGTCGTAGTGCCGTACGAATCGACTCAGCCATGCTAATAATAGCACAAAATAGTACCATCTAGAGGGAGAGCACTCTGCCGTAATCACCACAAAGTGGCCATCTACGCCTACATCAGCACGTGTAGTTTTATAACGACGAACACAATATATCCGAAGTCAATCTCGGTGAACACAAGTAACTCCCAAAATATTTGATACTTCCAAAAATAGATTCATAGCATAGCATCCTCAAAGGATCTATTTTTATCAAATTATAGCATTAATAGAAATCTAAGCCATTTGAACAAAATTTAAATAAATAACCTTTTTACATGTTAAAGCCTTTTGGCAGTTTAACATCAATCTTTAGAAGATACCACAAATGCTATTTTGCTTATCAATTTTCAAAAGGAATACTTTCCATGAAAACTTATCTTTATCACTTAAATATATATACTCTTGTCAATACAAAAGTTTTGATAAAAACTTATAACATTTATCTTGAGTGTCATTTTGCCAACAAGATTAAAAATAAAATTTTATAAAATGGCATAACAGTACATGTAACGACCCGACTGATCGTTTTGAGCTCTAGCACGTCGTTCATCGGTTTGAGGCCTTGAGTAGCTTCACTTCAGGTATTATGACTTGTACGTATGGTCGGAATCGAATTTTGGAAAGTTCGGGATTTGATTTGGAAAGAAAATTCTAATTGCGGAAGCTTTAAGTTGGAAGAATTGAGTAAGGTTTGACTTTTGAGTAAGCGACCTCGAAATCGGTACTTGAAGGTTCCAATAGGTTCGTATGATGATTTTGGACTTGGACGTATGTTCGGGTTGAGTATCGGATCACCCGGGAGCATTTCAACGTTTATTATGGAGAGTTAACATTTTGAAAGTTTAAGAATTTCCTAAGTTTGGCTTGGAGTAGGCTTTGGTGTTATTGATATTCGTTTGGGATTCTGAGTCTTGAAATAGGTTTGTACCGTAATTTGGGTCCTGCGCGCAAAGTTTGGCGTCATTCCGGAATGTTTTGATATGAATCAGATGCGTTCGTCGAAGTTTAAAAGTTAAAGAGGGATTTGGATCGTTGATTCGTAGTTTCGATATTGTTTGGCATGATTTGAAGCCTCGACTAAGTTTGTATTATATTTTGGGACGTGTTTGTATATTTGGTCAAGGTCCCGGGGTCCTGGGGGGATTCCGGATGGTTAACTGGTCGGATTTTGGACTTGAGGAAAAGCTAGAGGATTCTGGTTGCTGGTGCAAAGGCAGGGAACCGCAAAAGCGGCTAGAAGGGAGCTGGGAGGAGGCCGCATATGCGAAGCAATTCCCGCACCTACGGGACCGCAGAAGCGGCCCAGGGGTCGCAGAAGCGGTAGGGAGTGAGGCAGGCTGGAGGCGCAGGTGCGAGGTTTGTGCCGCACCTGCAAGACCGCAGAAGCGAACTCTTAGTCGCAGGTGCGACTCCGCAGATGCGAAGGCAAGGAGGCTGAAGGGGGACCGCAGAAACGGTATTTATTCCACACATGCGGAACCGCATAAGCGGTCAAGTGGCCACAGGTGCGAGAGGTCGTTGGGCAGTGTGTTCTTTTAAGAAGGGGATTTGGCCCATTTCCTTCCATTTTCACTTGGTTGGGAGATTTTGGAGAGTTTCAAGGGGAGATTTTCATCAAGCAACATAAGATAAGTGATTCCCACCTATTACAAGTTAAATACATAGTTTCTATATGGATTTAAACATGGAAATTTATAGAAACTTGGGATTTTGGTAGAAAACTTAGAATTTGGTATTTTTGGATTTTGACCATGAAATTGGACATGAAATTTGGAATAAGTTATATATTATAGTTCGTGGTATTATGGGTAAAATTTATCTTCAGCTATTTTCGGAATTCGGGCACGTGGGCTCGAGGGTTATCCTTGTTGGCTTTTGAGCGGAGTTGGGAATCATTTTAAAATTGGATAGATTATACGTATTGGGGTATGTTTTGATTGGTTTATACGTTGTTTGACTAGTTTTGAAAAGACGGGCATCGGGTTGAGGTGTTTGACTGGCGTTGGAGCCGGTTATAAAACTTCGGAGTGAGGTAAGTCTTCTGTCTAACCTTGTGAGGGGAAAACTACCCCTATGTGATATTTATTGTTATGTGCAACTAGTTGTGGGTGCTACGTACGCACGAGGTAACGAGAGTCCGTACATAGCTAAAGCATGTTTGTGTCCAAGTAGACTTAGGATCTTATTTTGTAATATTTGAATTATTTAAACTCATGTTGCTGGCTTAATTAATTAAAGTTATAAATGAAATTGATTTAGAAATAAATATATATATACTAGGACAAGCCTTAACACTTAGAGTTGTGGGTGAGTTATTTGATAAACGGTAAAGATTATATACATAGTGTACCCATGTATGGTATTGTAAACACGTGTCTCGTAATTCGGTAGCTTTCTTCCTTTTCTTGTAGAGCGGGTCGAACGCCTCGACAATATATAGATGCATCTATGGTTCGTATTGCACGACCCTCGACAGTGTACATATTATTCCGGATCGGACCGAACGACCTCGGCAGAATCGTGCGTTGTATCGCTAGTAGTCCGAATATTCACGAGCTAAACTTTCCACCGATGCCCAATATTTTATATGGTATTCCTTACTTATTGATAATGACACTTGACATTTTTCCGAGATGATAAGGTAGAATATAAGATTTAGAAATTTATGCTTTGAAAGAAGAAATTGGAAGATTATGTAACTTACAGATTTATCTCATTATTATCGTGTGCCTCATATCTGCTTATGTTTTATTATATTGTTTTATTGGACCTTTAGTAAGTGTCGATGTCGACCCCTAGTCACTACTTCTCCGGGGTTAGGCTAGATTCTTACTGGGTACGCGTTGATTTACGTACTCATGCTGCACTTCTGCACTAAATGTGCAGGATCTGACAGGTTCATTGATGATCACCTTGGTGCGTAGGTGCACCTGTTGAGGAGACTTCACGTGAGCTGCATTCCGGGCTACGCATCGCAACCCACCGAGTCTCCATTGTACTATTTATTTTATTCTGTCTTATTACATTCGGGACAGATGTTGTATTATTATTGTACTCCTTAGAAAATGCTCATGCACTTGTGACACCGGGTTTTGGGAGTTCCTACGGGTTGTTCGTTATTGTAGTTGTGTAAATATTATCAATTACTCTGTAAAAATCTATTTCATATGAGTTAATTAAGTAAAAAATTTGATTTCAATTACTAAAACGAGTAAGTAAGTTGATAGATCACCGTTGGCTTGCCTAACGGCGGTGTTAGGCGCCATCATGACCTTTAGCGGATTTTCGGTCGTGACAGCTTGGTATCAGAGTGTTAGGTTTACTTAGGTCTCACGAGTCATGAGCAAGTTTAGTAGAGTCTTGCGGATCGGTACAGAGACGTCTGTACTTATCTTCGAGAGGCTACAAGGCTGTTAGGAGCACTTCCCTTCTTGATTCCTCATCGTGCGATTTGATTCCTTTGAGGCTTGTGCCTTTATTTCCTTTCTACTCAATCTTATTCGACGTGAAATGCTTGTTATCAATTGGATGTCGAGTAGTGGTATTGATACTGCAGACATGGTGCATGATGTTTTTCTCTGCGTTTTTGGGCATGCTATTATCGTCGCCTTGCGGAAGGATGTTTTGTCGCTTCAGTTCAGTAGTTGTACTTTCTACAGTTTTGAGGCTATGCACGGATTGCTATGTTATTCATGAGTTGTTATCGCACTGTGTTGGTGTAATAGTAGAGTGCTTATGTATGGATCGCGATAGTGAATGGCTCGGAAGGAGGATTTCTCGGTACATGATTTAGAGGTTCAACATTTAATTCTAGCAAAGGAAAGGCAATCGGACGATGGATGTTCCAATTTTGGTTTATGGAGTAACGAGACTTGGTATCTTCGAGCGTGGTGGAATTTTCGTTGTGATGCGGTGTCGTCGTCTTTATTTGAACACATTACGGTTCGCCAGTGTTATGGTCTTCTTTAATTTTGCCTTCGGGGCAGGGTGTTGTGAAATGGTGCCTGAGAGGGGTAGTTGTCGTAGATAGTGGTGTGCAGCGATTCAGAATCGAAATGGTATTTCTAATGTTGATGACTCGAGAAAGATGATCTTCTAGGAGGTTTAGAGTTGGTAACAATTCATTAGTTCCGGTGCTACATGTATAGATTTGATTTGAGGAAACATTTGGGTAGCGAAGTTTGAGGAAGGATATGGCGGGAGGTGTTTCGCGGCGAATAAATTATTAGCAAGTCAAGCATGAGAAGCGGAGGTTGAGAAGTTTGTTAAATGAGATGGTTTAACTGAAGTGGGAGTGACAGAGTAGCATATGGATTCTTTGGTAGGACAACCACGTACCTTGAGGAAGATTAGAGTAATTTGGGAGGCATGGTGGAAAGTGACTAGGTCCACAAATTATAATTAGAATGGTGGTTACTGTACGGAGAAAGATTGAATATGGCAGAAACGAGTTTGCTTGAAATAAAGAAGGGTGTGAAGATTTGATTATCGTTTCGGATGCAACATGGCTTTGATTTTGGAAGGTATTGTTGAACTTTCAGTTGATGTCAATAGGGAAGGAACATACTTGTACAACTGGTGGACGAGCATGGGCTCAGGAGGGTTTACTGAACTCGTGGTAGTTATACCCAGTGCAACGTCATTGGAGGATGTCGGTAAGGAATTCCACATGTGGGTTATCTCCTGTGAGCAGGTTAGCGGTTGCGTGATGTTGATGAAGATTCTACGAAGAATACTACTTGCTACTCAGTATGAGGTCGAATATGTGATTGTGACTGATTATTCAGAATGTTCATGAAAGGCTTAACAAAAGACATCGAGAAATTTGGCGGGTTAACGGTACAGGATCATGGTAATTGAGAAGGCGGAATCGTTGTGGGCTCTACATTATGTGATAGTAGCTTAAAGCTAAGTGGGAGAGCCCCACCGTCTATGATTGGATCACATGGTTGTCTGCTTATGCGGTTTCTGGTTATCAATGCGTTAGTGGATTATTTATGACTAAGAAAAGAAAATATCATGAGTAATTCGAACAAGGAACTTGATGAATGTGTGTTATACTTCGCCTTATCGATTCAGGTGCAGATTTTGGGAGGACTTAGAGTTTATGCTTCTTGTGGACGTAATGTACAAGGACAAGAATTCAACAGGTTGTTTCTTTGATAGGGTGTTCATGTGCTAGCAGGGCGATGGAGTTTGGTTATATTCAGGATCAGGTCAGAGTAGGTGACTCTCAACAAAGGTCCTAGTAGGTTCAAGAATTTAAGCGCGGTGCCTAAGTATTTCGGGTTCGTTGTGTGGTTAAGGATCGAGTTTTCACAGAGGATTACGGACGGGACTTGGAATGTTCTACGCTATCATTGTGTATGCGGTGTAGTATTAGAGGAAAGGAAGAAATAACTTCAGATACACGGAAGGTCTTGCAGAATGGGTGCACCAGTTGGAGATGCTATTGTGCGCGTAAGGAGGTATGAGATGATTAATGGTTATTGAGACGACGTGATCTCACGATTCGGGTCACTCGGGATGAGTGCAGATTGGGTTCGTTATGTTATGAATGGAGCTATTATATTTCTAAGTCAGGTCAAGAGTAAATTGAAAGAAGTTGGGTCGGTTAGTAATGGTTGAATCAGCATAATTGTGGCAATGATCAGTTCCTTCCGTGTGTGAAGTTATACATGTGGTTTGTGGATGTATGTGAGGGATTGATAGCCACTGTAACTTTATTGACTTGGGAGGTATTTGATTCAAATGGCCTTGTTGTGTAAATGGACTCTGGAAGAGACATGACGGTCTAGATCATGATTTAAGGTTTGTATTTTCTGTGGTTTGGGAATTCGGTTACGTGTTGCATTGGTTCTTCTGAAGTGAGTTATGTGAAAGGTTTTTAGCCAATGATGTGTTTATTTTACTGGTAATTCAGGGGTTATGACGAATTCTTGTGTTCTCGCGTAGCGGCGTGATGGGTGCAGTGAGCGGCATGGGAATTGAAAGTTGAGGATCAAGGTTGCGGTTTGGTGTTGATAAGAATGTCACGAGCTCGGATGAGCATGGAAGAATTCAGATGTTTAGAGTAAGTTGGCGTTATCTTAGTATCCCATGAGGATGGTGTTTTATGGAAGAGGCATTGTGTATTGATTTGCGGATTGTGATTTGCCTTACATAATTAGTATGGTTGGTGGTATGGATGTGCATACTTTTCTACCTAAGTGGAAGGTCGTGGGAACGTACCCCACTGGGAGATTTGTATAAGTATGGCATGTTAGTCACTTGATTGTTAAAGATTAAGACCAAGTATGGGGGTTCTAGTAATATTGCAAATGTGAGAGTTTATGCCTGAGAGGCGTCCTATTCCTTGGGTTGTGGCCCTTGTGAGTTTGTTTCGGATTTGACGGTTGTTCTTATATGTCATGAATAGGGCCATTGTGGATATTTAGAATGTTATTATCCCAGTATGGTATGATCAGAATCGGTGTGAGGTCAGTTAGTGGGACTAATGTGAGTATGTGCTCTACGGTAGGTCGGATTTGTTCGTTCGTCATAGCATTGCTTATGGAGGAGTCGTCGGGCATGGGATGTTATTCCCGTCATCAGCTATTCTGTGTAAATCTCTATTGTACCATGTAGGTTGTGAGATGGCTTGATTATTCGCACACGTGTTGAGGTCTCGTGTAGATGGTGGTGTCATGTGAGCAGGATGGCTCTCGAGAAGCAGGTTATTTATTGCACCATAGTTGTGCTTGGGTTTCGTAGCGTATGGCGCTATTCGTCTCCCCAGGATTGGTATTATGCACTTGGCGTGCTTGTGGTCGATATTTGGGCATTTCGTAAGTAGGAGAATTACGGCTTGTCATGTATGTTTTCTTCATGATTGTTATGTGCGGATCGGGTGGCACGCCACCACGAGCATGTTATGTGGATCGGGTTGCACGCCGCAACAGTGTCATGTCGGACCGGGTTGCACGTCACAACAACGAGATGTGGAGCATAGTTCCTTACACTTATTTTGTGTTACTTGTTTTCATCCCTAAGGTAGGTTCACAACATCTATTCGGCAGTTTTATTCGTTACGCGGGCTGGGTAGTCCTTCTCCAGAGTTCGTTCTTCCTTATGTATCATATTCGAGTTGTAGCTTGTCGGCGCGTTATAGGCGTCATATAAGATTTTTGGCAGTGTCTGAGACGATTTATTGCCTGAGCAGCTTGTACTAGGTGATACGAGATTATTGGACCTGGAATTAGTGCAATCAGATTTATATAAGGTACATTAAAGAGAAGATATCGTTATTCAGTTCAGAATGAGGTAATGGTTCTTGTCATGAGGAGAGACTCCATGAATTATTGATTCGACAGGTGGTTATGAGTTTCTACACGTCTCTTTCATCATGGCAGTATTGCGAGAGTTGGAACAGGATTTATATGTGTCATGAGATGTATTGCGGGCATCGGACTCGTAAAATTACAGCTATTGTGGTCGGAGGATGTTATTATGGGCAACCGACTTACGTGGTGCATGGTGTGATTTTGGCATAGGTACATGATCATGTTTTGGTACAATGTGTGGTGATTGGTACGGTGTTCGTATGTTAGAATCATTCGGCGGTTTGAGACCTTGAGTAGCTTCACTTCAAGTATTATGACTTATACGTGTGGTCGGAATCGAATTTCGTAAAGTTTGGGATTTGATTTGGAAAGAAAATTCTAATTTCGAAAGCTTTAAGTTCGAAGAATTGACTAAGGTTTGACTTTTGAGTAAACAACCTCGAAATCGGGACTTGAAGGTTCCAATAGATTCGTATGATGATTTCAGACTTGGGCGTATGTTCGGGTTGAGTATCAGATCACCCGGGAGAATTTCAGCGTTTATTATGGAGAGTTAACATTTTAAAAGTTTAAGAAATTCCTAAGTTTGGTTTGGAGTGGGCTTTGGTGTTATCGATGTCCATTTAGGATTCCGAGTCTTGGAATAGGTTCGTATAGAAATTTGTGACATGCGCGCAAAGTTTGGCGTCATTCCGGAATATTTTGATAGGAATCAGACGCGTTCGTCGAAGTTTGAAAGTTAAAAAGATTCGTAGTTTCGATGTTGTTTAGCGTGATTTGAGGCATCGACTAAGTTCGTATTGTATTTTGGGACGTGTTGGTATATTTGGTCAAGGTCCCGGGGGCTTCGGTTGGATTTCGAATGGTTAACGGATCGGATTTTAGACTTAAGGAAAAGCTGGAGGATTCTGGTTGCTGGTGCAACCGCTTCTGCGGAAGCTTCATCGCAGAAGCGAGGCAGTGGACTGCAGAAGCGGCTAGAAGGGGGCTGAGAGGAGGCCGTAGGTGCGAAGGAATTCCTGCACCTGTGGGACCGCAGAAGTGGCCCAGGGGTCGTAGAAGCGGTAGGGAGTGAGGCAGGCTAGAGACGCAAGTGCGAGGTTTGTGCCGCATCTCCGAGATCGCAGAAGCGGACTTTTGGTCGCAGGTGCGACTCCGCAGATACGAAGGCAAGGGGGCTAAAGGGGGACCGCAGAAGCGGTCAAGTGGCCGCAGGTGCGAGAGGTCGCTGGGCAGTGTGTTCTTTTAAGAACGGGATTTGGCCCATTTCCTTCCATTTTAACTTGGTTGGGGCGATTTTGGAGAGCTTCAAGGGGAGATTTTCATCAAGAAATACAAGGTAAGTTATTCCTACCTATTACAAGTTAAATAAATAGTTTCTATATGGATTTAAACATGGAAATTTGAAGAAACTTGGGATTTTGGTAGAAAACCTAGAATTTGGTATTTTTGGATTTTGACCACGAAATTGGACATGGAATTTGGAATAAGTTATATATTTTAGTTCGTGGTGTTATGGGTAAAGTTTATCTTCAGAAATTTTCTGAATCCGGGCACGTGGACTCGAGGGTTATCCTTGTTGGCTTTTGAGCGAAGTTGGGAATCATTTTAAAATTTGTTATATTATACGTATTAGGGTATGTTTAGATTGGTTTGCACGTTATTTGACTAGTTTTGAAGAGACAGGCATCAGGTTGAGGTGTTTAAGTGGCGTTTGAGCTGGTTATGGAACCTCGGAGCGAGGTAAGTCTCTTGTCTAACCTTGTGAGGGAAAAACTACCCCTATGTGATATTTATTGTTATGTGCAACTAGTTGTGGGTGCTACGTACGCACGAGGTGACGAGAGTATGTACGTAGCTAAAGCATGTTTATGTCGGGGTAGACTTAGGATCTTATTTTGTAATATTTGAATTATTTGAACTCATGTTGCTGGCTTAATTAATTAAAGTTATAAATGAAATTGATTTAGAAATAAATATATGTATACTAGGCCAAGCCTTAATACTTTGAGTTGTGAGCGAGTTATTTGAGAAACGGTAAAGATTATATACATTGTGTACCCATGTACGGTATTGTAAACACGTGTCTCGTAATTCGATAGCTTCCTTCCTTTTCTTATGGAGCGGGCCGAATGCCTCAATAATATATAGATGCATCTATGGTTCGTGTTGCACGACCCTCGGTAGTGATCGGGCCGAACAACCTCGGCAGAATCGTGCGTTGTATCGCTAGTAGTCTGAATATTCACGAGCTAAACTTTCCACCGATGCCCGGTATTTTATATGGTATTCCTTACTTATTGATAATGACACTTGACATTTTTCCGCGATGATAAGGTAGAATACAAGATTTAGAAATTTATACTTTGAAAGAAGAAATTGGAAGATTATGTAACTTACAGATTTACCCCATCATTGTCGTGTGCCTCATATCTGCTTATGTTTTATTATATTGCTTTATTAGACCTTTATTAAGTGTCGACGTCGACCCATTGTCACTACTTCTCCGGGGTTAGGCTAGATACTTACTGGGTACGCGTTGATTTATGTACTCATACTGCACTTCTGCACTAAATGTGGATGTAACGACCCGGCCGGTCGTTTCGAGAATTATAGCCATGTTTCCCCCATTGCTGCTTCTTTTGTGCTTTACAGCTGTATTATGTCTTACCGGGTTGGTTGGTTCAGGTCCGGAGTGGTTTTGGAGTGAATTGAGACACTTAGTCTCTTAATTGGAAGCTTAAGTTGGAAAAGTCGACAGGACATCGACTTGTGGGAAAACGACCTCGGGTTTAAATTTTTATGGTTCTGTTATCTCCGGTAGGTGATTTTGGACTTAGGAGCGCGTCCGGAATGTGATTTGGAGGTTCGTAGTAGAATTAGGCTTGAATTGGTGAAAGATGGAATTTTGACAATTTTTGGCCGGCAGTGAAAATTTTGATATCGGGGTCGGATTGAATTTCTGGAAGTTGGAATAGGTTCGTGGTGTCATTTTTGACTTGTGTGTAACATTTGAGGTCAATCGGACGTAGTTTTGTAGGTTTCAGTGTAGTTTGTGGAATTTGAGTGTTTAGAAGTTCTTTAGGCTTGAATTAGGGTGTAATTCGTGTTTGTTGTCTTGAGTGATTCGAAGGTTCGACTAAGTTTGCATGGGGTTATATGACTTGTTGGTATGATTGGTTGAGGTCCCTGAGGCCTCGGGGTGATTTTGGGTTGTTAACGGCTTGATGGGAGTTAAAGAATTGCAGTTGAAGCTGCTGCTACTGGTGTAACCGCACCTGCGGAGTGGGAACCGCATGAGCGAGCCCGCATAAGTGAAGGAGGAGCTGCAGATGCGTCTAAGGAGGATCTGGGAAGAGGGCGCAGGTGTGATGGCATTCCCGCACTTGCGATGGTCGAAGAAGCAGATTTAGGGTCGCATGTGCGAGTTTGGACCGCATGTGCGATGTATTTCCCGCACCCGCGAAGACCGCAGATGCGGTCACTGGATCGCATGAGCGGAGGCTGAGTTTAGGGATTTTTCCGCAGAAGCGGGGAGTTGCCCGCAGATGCGGAAATGGAGTCGCACGTGCGATAAGTCTGGGCAGAACCTATAAATAGAACACTTCGCGATTTCTCACCATTTTCATCATTTTGAGCTCGGATTTTGGGGATTTAAAGAGAGATTTCGGAGTAATCACTGAGGTAAGTTCCTTGTGCCTATTTATCTTCAACAATGGTATTTCCTCACTGATGTTACACCTAGTTGGTGAGTGTTTGAGGTGAGATTTGGGAGATTAGGGCTTGGGAATTGGAGAGTGAATTTTGGGGTTTTGGAGGGGCAATTGAGGTCGGATTTTGATAAATTTGGTATGGTTAGACTCGTGAGTGAATGGGCTTTTGGGTTTTGTGACTTTCGTCGGGTTTCGAAATGTGGGCCCGGGGGCAAGGTTGAGCCGATTTCGGATTTTGGACTATATTTTAGTAGTTTTCTTGTGGAATTGATCCTTTTAGCCAATATTGATTATCTCGTACTGTTTGTGGCTAGATTCGGGGCATTTGGAGGCCAATTCGAGAGGCAAGGGCATTTCGGAGTAGGATTTCTGTGCGGTTGAGGTAAGTAACAGTCTTAAATCTGGTTTTGAGGGTATGAAACCCCGAGAATTTGTATGATGTGAATATTTGGAGGTGACGCACATGCTAGGTGACGGGCGTGTGAGCGTGCACCGCGAGGGATTGTGACTTGGTCCGTCCCGTGAGGCTGTAAAGTCGAATAACCATTGTTATTACTTGTTTTTCCTTGTCTTTGAACAATTGACTGCCTTTCATGTTAGAAATCATGCTTAGACCATATGATATCACTGTTGGGACACGCAACGGTCGAATACTTGTTGAATTGACTACTAATTGTTGTCTTGTACTCAGTCACAGTCTTACTTGTGTGTTATATCTCCGTTCCCTCTCATTTCTTGTTGAAACTTGTTGTATTCTCGGTTTGGGCTAATTATTATGAAATTTTGTGAGCCTGAGGGGCTGGAGAGATTAGTGACTGAGATAGGGCCTGAGTGTCGAGTTGCAAGCTGTGAGGTATATTGGATCGGGTTGCACGCCGTAACAATATTGGATCGGGTTGCATGTCACAACAAGCCTTCAGGCTATATATATATATATATATATATATATATATATATATATATATATATATATATATATATATATATATATTATTGGATCGGGTTGCACGCCGCAACGAATATTGGATCGGGTTGCACGCCGCAACAATATTGGATCGGGTTGCACGCCGCAACAATATTGGATCGGGTTGTACGCCGTAATAATATTAGATCGGGCTGTGCGCCGCAGCAATATAGCGCTTGGGCTGAAGGAGCCCCTCCGGAGTGTGTACACCCCCAGTGAGCGCAGGTACCTATTGAGAGTGGGTATTGAGGGCTGAGAGCCGAGAGTTTGAGCTGATGAGATGAGTTGAGTGACTACTGCCTTGAGAGGCTATACTTGCTTTTATTTATTGTTGCACTTAGTTGATGTCCGATGTTGTTGTGAAATTTCTGGAAGATTCATATCTGTTTTACTTGGGCTCGAACTGATTTGATTTATACCACTGGATTTGAAAGCATGTTCACTCTTTACTGAAAACTTTTGATATGAACTGTATTTTTTATAGCTCGTCACTGCTTCTCAGTTCCTTATTTAATTTTGTTACTTACTGAGTTGGTTATACTCATACTATACCCTGCACTTCATGTGCAGATCCAGGTGTGTACGGTTCTGGTGGTCGCAGAGTTCGTGCACGGGCTGATTATCGGAGACTTACAATGTAGCTGTTGGCGTCCGTAGTCCTTGTTTCTCCTTTCTTATTATCTTTTCTCTCTTGTATTGGCATTTGGCACAGACTGTAGTAGACTCTGTTTTGAGATTAGTTATTAGATGCTCATGACTTAGTGACACCCCGATGTCGGGCTATTTTTCCGCACTTATGTTTTATTTGGGTTTTACCCTCATTTTTATGAAAAACTCCAGTTATTTTAAATGTCTTAAATCATTTCTGTTAAATTCTGAAAGTGTTTTGGAAAGGTCGACTTGCCTAGTATCACGATAGGCGCCATCACGATCGGTTAGGTTTTGGGTCGTGACAAATTGGTATTAGAGCCTAGGTTACATAGGTCTCACGAGTCATAAGCAGGTTTAGCAGAGTCTTGCGGATCAGTACGGAGATGTCTGTACTTATCTTCGAGAGGCTGCAGAACCCTTAGGAAACTCCACATTCTTAAATTCTTGTCTGCGAATCTATTGATTCTAGTAACTAAAAATCTGTTGATTCATTCTCTCACAGATGGTGAAGACTCATACTACTGGGCAGGATGGACAGCCACCAGTACCACCAGCCAGGGTCACGAGGGGCCGAGGTCGCGGTAGGGGCAGAGGTGCATCCCGCGGAGCAGCTGGGGCAGTAACTGCAGATCCACCAGTTGCCTAGTTGTTGATGCACCAGCCCAGGCACCATCTATGCCTATTGTGATTCCATGACTTCAGGAGGCCTTAGCTTAGATTCTGACCGCGTGTACCAGTCTTGCTCAGGCAGTCTCTATTCCGGCCACAGCAGCCACTTCTCAGGCCGGGGGAGGCGCTCAGACTCCCGTTGCCCGCACACCAAAGCAGGTGGTGCATGGATTCCAGATACCGGGGGCACCACCAGCCCAGCCGGTTGCAGCTGCTTAGGACTATGTGGTTCCTGCTATGCTTGAGGATGAGCAGCATAGATTGGAGAGGTTTGGGAGACTCCAACCTCCATCTTTCAGTGGTGCAGAGGAAGAGGATGCACTGGGTTTCTTGGACAGGTGTCAGAGGATACTCCGTACAGCAGGTATTTTGGAGACCAGTGGGGTCTCGTTCACTACCTTTTAGTTCTATGGGGCTGCATTCAGTTGGTGGGAGGCTTACAAGAGGCGTAGGCCGGTCGGCGCAGTGCTCCTTACCTGGCAGCAGCTCTCCGTTATCTTTCTGGAGAAGTTCGTGCCTCAGTCCCACAGAGAGGAGCTGCATAGACAGTTTGAGCATCTTCATTAGAGTGATATGTCTATGACACAGTATGAGATGTGATTCTCGGTGTTGGCCCATCATGCTATCTGTTTGGTTCCCATAGATAGGGATAGGATCAGGAGGTTTAAAGATGGCCTCACTTATCAGCTACAATTGCTTATGACCAGAGAGACAGTGCCTGGTGCTACTTTTGATGAGGTTGTCGACATTGCTCGTCAGATTGTGATGGTTCGTAGTAAGGAGAGAGTTGAGAGGGAGACCAAGAGGCCTCGTGGATAGGGAGTATTTAGCGGTGCTCCTTCTGGGGGTCAGTTCTAGCACGGTAGAGGTCGTCCTTTTAGACATGCCCAGACGGCTCGTCCAGGTCACCGTGGTGCATCATCTGGCCATGGTTCTCATAGTTATCAGCAAAGTCGTTCATCTCTCGGTGCCCTCCTAGCACATAGTTCATCCTGTGCTCCATCGGGTCAGGTTTCGTTTATGCCAGGTCCTTTTGCCAGTTATCCCGATGCTTGGAGCTCGCTTCAGTCCCCTACACCAGCACCGGGGAGTTGTTATGAGTGTGGGGAGTTTGGTCACATGAGGAGAGAGTGTCCCCGTATAGTGGGAGGTCCAGCTCCGCAGAGGAGCCAGTCTATGTCATCAACACCAGCCCCTCCACCAACCGCTCAGCCAGCCCGGGGTGGAGCCCAGTCAGCTAGGGGTCGCCCGAGAGGGGGAGGGAGATCAGGGGGTGGCCATGCCCATTTCTATGCCCTCCCTGCCATACCAGATGCCGTTGCTTCAAATAGGGGTAGGCATAATACCGACCGAATCGCAAATTTTGGTTTATTCGATTTCGGTTTTTTGGCTTATTCGGTCGGTTTGTGGTTTATATTTTCTATAATTTCGGTGTTCGGTTCGGTGCTCGATTTTGCAACTTCAGTTTTCAGTTAAACCGAAAAACCGAAGTTTTCTAATATGGGTCCTAACCTCTGGGCTCCTTTTAAGTTGTCTGGCCCAACTTTTCCACATATTTAAATTATAAAATTTGAAGCCCAAACACAAATAAAGTCCCACATTCAAAAATTATCCCTTTTTATTTGAAAGAAGTTTTAAAACTAGACACGGTTTCAAAAAAAATTACATAATCCTAGCATCATAAGGAGATTTACATAGATGGCAACAGAATGTTTCTTTCCATATCAGAAACTTATAACAAACAAAATCTCTCACTTGTAATCACGCTTTTTCCATATCCCATCCAAACCCTTTCTCTTCTTTTTTTTCTAAATAAGTATTAATTATACAAAATGGTATAATAACAGAATAACACCAATATATTTATGATAATTTTGGTATTTTCATATTTTAATTAGAAATATTTTATTATATGAATGATATAATCTCGTTTTCGAGTTTTAGTTGCACTAAAACATGAAATTAGTCATATTTTTAGTAGAAAAAGTCCTATTTAAAAGCTCAATACGACAAGACCAAACCGACCGAATTGAACCGAAAATTGACCGAATCGAATTAGCAAACACCGAAGAAACCAAACTAATTTTGGTTCGGTTATTGGTGCACCAAATAGAAAACCGAAAACCGAACAAACTGAACCGAACTTCATGAAAACCGAAGCAAACCGGCCGACGCCCACCCCTAGCTTCAGATGCTGTGATTACAGGTATTGTCTCAGTTTTCCATAGAGATGCCTCTGTATTATTTGACCCCGGCTCCGCTTATTCATATGTTTTCTCGTATTTTGCTCATTTTTTGGATATGCCCCATGAGTCTTTAGTTTCATCTGTTTATGTATCTACTCTTGCAGGTGATACTATTATTGTGGATCACGTATATCGATCATGCGTGGTGAATATTGGGGGTCTGGAGACCAGAGTGGATCTTTTGTTGCTCAGTATGGTGGATTTTGATGTGATATTGGGCATAGATTGGTTGTCTCCATGTCATGTTGTTCTAGATTGTCACGCTAAAATTATGACGTTGGCGATGCCAGGGTTGCCGAGGGTTGAGTAGAGCGGTTCTATAGACTATGTTCCCAGTAGAGTGATTTCATATTTGAAGGCTCAGCGGATGGTTGAGAAGGGTTGTTTATCCTATTTGGCTTTTGTGAGGGATGTTAGTGCAGAGACTTCTGCCATTGATTCTATTCCGGTGGTGTGTGATTTTCTAGATGTGTTTCATGTAGACCTGTCGGGCATGCCGCCTGACAGGGATATTGACTTCGGTATTGATTTGGTGCCGGACACGCAGCCCATTTCTATTCCACCGTATCGTATGGCACTGATAGATTTGAAGGGGTTGAAGGGACAGCTTTAGGAACTCCTTGATAAGGGGTTTATCGGCCTAGCGTGTCACCTTGGGGTGCGTCGGTTCTATTTGTAAAGAAGAAAGATGGTTCTATGAGGATGTGCATTGACTACAGGCAGTTGAACAAGGTCACAGTCAAAAACAAGTATCCTTTGCCACGTATTTATGATCTATTTGACCAACTTCAGGGGGCGAGGGTGTTCTCCAAGATTGATTTGAGGTCAGGTATCACCAGCTGAAGATTCAGGATTCAGATATTCTTAAGAGAGCTTTCAGGACCCGATATGGCCATTATGAGTTCCTTGTGATGTCTTTTGGGCTGACTAACGCCCCAGCAACGTTTATGCATTTGATGAACAGTTTGTTTCAGCCTTATTTGGACTCGTACGTTATTGTATTCATTGATGATATCATGGTGTACTCTCGTAGCCAGGAAGAGCATGCCCAGCATCTGAGGATTGTATTACAGAGATTGAGGGATGAGAAGCTTTATGCAAAGTTCTCCAAGCATGAGTTTTGGCTCGGTTCAGTGCATTCTTGGGGCACGTGGTGTCCAGTGAGGGTATTCAGGTGGATCCGAAGAAGATAGAGGTGGTGCAGAGTTGGCCCAGACCGTCCTCAGCTACGGAGATTAGGAGCTTTCTGGGTTTGGCGGGCTATTACCGTTATTTTGTGGAAGGTTTTTCATCTATTACATCACCCTTGACCAAATTGACCCAAAAGGGTGCTCCATTCAGGTGGTCGGATGAGTGCGAGGAGGGCTTTCAGAAGCTCAAGACTTCTTTGACCACAACTCTAGTTCTAGTTCTGCCATCAGCTTCTGGTTCCTACTCAGTGTATTGTGATGCCTCGCAGATTGGTATTGGGTGTGTTCTGATGCAGGAGGGTAGAGTAATTGCTTATACTTCGTGCCAGTTGAAGACCCATGAGAAGAACTATCATGTCCATGATCTTGAGTTAGTAGCTATTGTTCACGCCCTGAAGCTTTGGCGGTACTATCTGTACGGGGTTCATTGTTAGATCTACACTGATCACCAGAGTTTGCAGCATCTGTTAAAGCAGAAGGATCTTAACTTGCGTCAGCGGAGGTGGTTGGAGCTTCTCAAGGACTATGGTATCACCATTATGTACCATCTCGGGAAGGTCAACGTAGTGGC
Source organism: Nicotiana tomentosiformis (assembly GCF_000390325.3). Lineage (NCBI taxonomy): Eukaryota > Viridiplantae > Streptophyta > Magnoliopsida > Solanales > Solanaceae > Nicotiana > Nicotiana tomentosiformis. Next base: position 119,385,842 of record NC_090822.1, read on the forward strand.
CGATGCCTTGAGTCGTCGGGCGGAGAGTTTGGGGAGTTTACATATCTTCCAGCAACAGAGAGCCCCTTGGCATTGGATGTTCAGGCCTTAGCTAGCCAGCTTGTCAGATTGGATATTTCGGAGCCGAGTTGGGTATTGGCTTGTGTGGTCTCTAGGTCTTCTCTTTATGATCGTATCATGGAGCGTCAGTATGATGACCCCCATCTGCTCGTCCTCCAGGATAGGGTTCGGTGAGGTGATGCTAGAGATGTGACTATTGGTGATGATGGCGTGTTGAGGATACAGGGCCGGATATGCGTGCCCAATATGGATGGGCTTCGGGAGTTGATTCTTGAGGAGGCCCACAACTCGAGGTATTCCATTCATCCGGGTGTCGCGAAGATGTACCAGGATTTGAGACAACACTATTGGTGGAGGAGGATGAAGAAGGATATAGCTGGGTTTGTGGGTCGGTATCTCAAATGTCAGTAGGTTAAGTATGAGCATTAGAGACCAGGTGGCTTGCTTCAGAGGTTAGAGATCCCATAGTCGAAGTAGGAACAGATCACCATGGATTTCATAGTTAGGCTCCCACGGACTTCGAGGAAGTTCGATGCTATTTGGGTGATTGTGGATCGGCTGACTAAGTCCGCGCACTTCGTTCCAGTTGGTACTACTTACTCTTCATAGCGGTTGGCTGAGATTTACATCCAAGAGATTGTTCGCCTTCATGGTGTCCCAGTTTCCATCATTTCAGATAGAGGCACACAGTTTACATCGCAGTTTTGGAGGGTCGTGCAGCGAGAGTTGGGTACTTAGGTTGAGTTGAACATAGCCTTTCACCCTCACACGGATGGACAATCCGAGCGCACTATTCAGATATTGGAGGACATGTTACGCGCTTGTGTCATTGATTTTGGGGGTTCATGGGACCAGTTTCTGCCGCTCGCGGAGTTTGCATATAACAACAGTTATCAGTCGAGCATTCAGATGGTTCCATACGAGGCTTTATATAGGAGGCATTGTAGATCTCCGGTGGGATGGTTTGAGCCGGGTGAGGCTAGGCTCTTGGGTACAGACTTGGTCCAGGATGCATTAGACAAGGTGAAATTGATTCAGGAGCGGCTTCGCACAGCACAGTCTAGGCAGAAGAGCTATGCTGACATGAAGGTCCGTGATGTGTCTTTCATGGTCGGGGAGAAAGTTTTGCTGAAGGTATCACCCATGAAGGATGTTATGAGGTTTGGGAAGAGGAGCAAGTTGAGCCCTCAGTTCATTGGGCCTTTTGAGGTACTTCAGAGGATCGGGGGGTGGCTTACAAGCTTGCCTTGCCACCTAGCTTGTCGAGTGTGCATCCAGTATTTCATGTTTCTATGCTTCGAAAGTACATCGGCGATCCGTCCCATGTTTTGAATTACAGCACGGTTCAGTTGGATGGTGATATGACTTATGATGTGGATCCGGTGGCCATTTTAGAGCGGCACGTTCGGAAGTTGAGGTCAAAGGATATAGCTTCAGTGAAGGTACAGTAGAGAGGTCAGCCTGTGGAGGAGGCCACTTGGGAGACCGAGCGGGAGATACAGAGCAGATATCCACACCAATTTGAGACTCCAGGTATGTTTCTAGACCCGTTCGAGGATGAACGTCTATTTAAGAGAAGGAGGATGTACCGACCCAGCCAGTCATTTCGAGAGTTATAGCCTCGTTTCCCCCATTTCTGTTTCTTTTATGCTTTACAGCTGTATTATGTCTTACCGAGTTGGTTGGTTCGGGTCCGGAGTGGTTTTGGAGTGAATTGATACACTTAGTCTCTTAATTAGAAGCTTAAGTTGAAAAAGTCGATCGGACATCGACTTGTGGGAAAACGACCTTGGACTTGAATTTTTATGGTTCAGTTAGCTCCGTTAGGTGATTTTGGACTTAGGAGTGCTTCCGGAATGTGATTTGGAGGTCCGTAGTAGAATTAGGCTTGAATTGGCAAAAGATGGAATTTTGGCAATTTTTGGCCGGCAACGAAAATTTTGATATCGGGGTCGGATTGGATTTCTGGAAGTTGAAATAGGTTCGTGGTGTCATTTTTGACTTGTGTGTAAAATTTGAGGTATATCGGACGTGGTTTGGTAGGTTTCGGCGTAGTTTGTAAAATTTGGAAGTTTAGAAGTTCCTTAGGCTTGAATCTGGGTGTAATTAGTGTTTTAATGTTGTCTTGAGTGATTCGAATGTTCGACTAAGTTCGCATGGGGTTATATGACTTGTTGGTATGATTGGTTGAGGTCCCAGAGGCCTCGGGGTGATTTCGGGTGGTTAACGGCTTGATGGGAGTTAAAGAATTGCAGCTGAAGCTGCTGCTACTGGTGTAACCACACTTGCGGAGTGGGAACCGCAGGTGCGAGCCCGCAGAAGCGAAGGAGGAGCCGCAGATGCGGCTAAAGAGGATCTGGGCAGAGGACGCAGGTGTGATGGCACTCCCGCACCTGCGATGGTCGCAAAAGCGGATTTAGGGCCGCAGGTGCGAGTTTGGACCGCAGGTGCCATGTATTTCCCGCACCCGCGAAGACCGCAGATGCGGTCATTGGATCGCAGGAGCGGAGACTGAGTTTAGGGATTTTTCCGCAGAAGCGGGGAGTTGCCTGCAGATGTAGAAATGGAGTCGCAGGTGTGATAAGTCTCGGCAGAACCTATAAATAGAACACTTCGAGATTTTTTACCATTTTCATCATTTTGAGCTCGGATTTTGGGGATTTTGAGAGAGATTTCGGAGTAATCACTGAGGTAGGTTCCTTGTGCCTATTTATCTTCAATAATGGTATTTTCCCACTATTTTTCCACCTAGTTGGTGAGTGTTTGAGGTGAGATTTGGGAGATTAGGGCTTGGGAATTGGAGAGTGAATTTTGGGGTTTTGGAGGGGAAATTGAGGTCGGATTTTGATAAATTTGGTATGGTTAGACTCGTGAGTGAATGGGCTTTTGGGTTTTGTGACTTTCGTCGAGTTTCGAAATGTGGGCCCAGGGGGGCGGGTTGAACCGATATCGTATTTTGGACTATATTTTAGGAGTTTTCTTGTAGAATTGATCCTTTTACCCAATATTGATTATCTCGTACTGTTTGTGGCTAGATTCGGGGCATTTGGAGGCCGATTCGAGAGGCAAGGCCATTTCGGAGTAGGATTTCTGCGTGGTTGAGGTAAGTAACAGTCTTAAATCTGGTTTTGAGAGTATGAAACCCCGAGAATTTGTATGATGTGAATATTTGAAGGTGACGCACATGCTAGGTAACGGGTGTGTGAGCGTGCACCGCGAGGGATTGTGACTTAGTCCGTCCAGTGAGGCTGTAAAGTCGAATAGCCATTGTTATTATTTGTTTTTTCTTGTCTTTGAGCAATTGACTGCCTTTCATGTTAAAAACCATGCTTAGGCCATATGATATCACTGTTGGGACCCGCAACAGTCGAATACTTGTTGAATTGACTGCTAATTGTTGTCCTGTACTCAGTCACATTCTCCCTTGTGTGTTATATCTCCGTTCTCTCTCATTTCTTGTTAAAACTTGTTGTATTCTCTGTTTGGGCTAATTATTATGAAATTCTGTGAGCCCGAGGGGCTGGAGAGGTTAGTGACTGAGATAGGGCCTGAGTGTCGAGTTGCAAGCTGTGAGGTATATTGGATCGGGTTGCACGCCGCAACAATATTGGATCGGGTTGCATGCCGCAACAAGCCTTCAGGCTATATATATATATATATATATATATATATATATTATTGGATCGGGTTGCAACAAGCCTTCGCAGAGTTCGTGCGCGGGCTGATTATCAGAGACTTACGAGGTAGCTGCTGGCGTCCGTAGTCCTTGTTTCTCCTTTCTTATTATCTTTTCTCTCTTGTATTGGCATTTGGCACAGACTGTAGTAGACTCTGTTTCGAGATTAGTTATTAGATGCTCATGACTTAGTGACACCCCGATGTCGGGCTATTTTTCCGCACTTATGTTTTATTTGGGTTTTACCCTCATTTTTATGAAAAACTCCGATTATTTTAAATGGCTTAAATCATTTCTGTTAAATTATGAAAGTATTTTGGAAAGGTCGGCTTGCCTAGTATCACGATAGGAGCCATCACGACGGGTTAGGTTTTGGGTCGTGACAGTGCAGGATCTGACAGGTTCATTGATGATCACCTTGGCGCATAGACGCACCTGTTGAGGAGACTTTACGTGAGTTGCATTTCAGGCTACGCATCGCAGCCCACCGAGTCTCCATTGTACTATTTATTTTATTCTGTCTTATTACATTCGGGACAGGTGTTGTATTATTATTGTACTCCTTAGAAAATGCTCGTGCATTTGTAACATCGGGTTTTGGGGGTTCCTACGGGTTATTTGTTATTGTAGTTGTATAAATCTTATCACTTACTCTGTAAAAATCTATTTCATACGAGTTAATTAAGGCAAAGTTTTGATTTCAATTACGAAAACGTGTAAGTAAGTTAATAGATCACCGTTGGCTTGCCTGACGGCGATATTAGGTGCCATCACGACCTTTAGCGGATTTTGGGTCGTGAGACTATATATGCAATATAATATTTTTGTACTTGGAGACATCCGTACTTGTTTGTCCCTACAAGCACGAAAGCACATTTGCAAACACTTTAAGTATTAACTCGAAACATGTTTTTAGAGAAAGTCCCTCAAGAAGAGTAAGTTTTAATCGACTTACATCTCTTTTCCTTTATTAACATTCACAAGCTTTCAATCCTCTTGCATCGTTTCAATGTTGATTAAAATGCTCAAAAATCACCAACAAGTCGATAGCATCAATTAGATATCCTAATTACATCAAAATATGACCTAAAATATTTATCAATAACCATTTATGGCTCATAAGTTGGCTACAAGCCTCCAACAACTCAAATCGCCGAATAGAGTCACATGCTAGTCCATTCAACTTCATTCTTATATTTTAATACCCATTCGAAGTCATTAATAATACTACATCAATTGTTTAATGCCATAAAGTTATTATCCATCGTCTTCCATAATCAACACTTGCAAAATATACAATTCGGGCGATTACTTAGTTGATCACCTATAACTTTTTCTAACAAATAGTTCCATAGGTTCATTGTATTCATCAATTTCATCGCCAAGATTACTATTCATTTTCTCTCTTATTTTCTCAAAAGTACTATTCATGCCATGAACTAGAGTTTTATAATCCAATCTTTCAACCATTAAAACTTGTAACAAATGCTTCAAATACTTTTAATTACTCATAATAAACGAGGTTGAAGCATTGGAATTACCGCTAGAAGATCAATCTTGACAAATCACAACTTTGGTGATTTTTGTGTTCTTGAGGATTTGATGATGAAATCTAGTATTTGGTTGTAAGAATGATATTAGAATTCATGTATATTGAGTAAGAATCAACCCAAAATATCATTAACAATTTACCTTAGTTGTTTGGACTTGATTTGAGCTTAAATTCGCCACTTTACCTTAAGAACCCTAACCCCCAATACTCAAAATACTCTCTTCCCCTGATTTTGTATTTATAGGCCCAGATTTCTGGGTCTTGGATGCGGCCCCGGATGCTTCGCATCCCCAGTTCACTCCTCTTCGAAGTTCGGATGAGGACTCGGACACTATGGCAATACTTCACTGCCAGCCTTCGGTAATTTGATCATAACTTCTTGTAGGAATATTCAAATGACAAACGGTTTGAAGCGTTAGAAACTAGACTCGAAGACCTCTCATTTGATAGGTTGTCCCCCACGTAGCTTCTTATATATATATATATATATATATATATATATATATATATATATATATATATAGATATACTCATCCAAAGTTAGGTCTTGTGCGTACTCATTTGGAACTTTAGTCTATCATGTAATTTTCAACTTGACTTGGACTTAGGGCTATCTATAGACCTCACATCACTTATAATATGCATTGTACACTTATTATCATATCCAATTAATATCCATCATATTAATAGTCCTCGTTTGCACATAAAATAATATAATTAGCACACATCAACTTTCTTAATAGAGTTTAAGCACTTCAAAATTTTTCGGGGTGCTACACAATACCCCTATACATAAGTTAAAATAATACTAAAAGTGAATTCTTCCCCCATAAAAAACTTAGTTCGGAATACATGAGATTCTGACAAAAAAATAAAGAAATAAAAGGTATAATTAGAAAGCACTTGAAATAAAAATGATATCAATTTGAATAAAAATCTTAAAAAAGAAGAAGATAGAAGTATCATGTTTTGAAGGATTTATTATTCACTTTTAGTATTATTTTAATTTTTATATATGAGTATTGGGTCAGGTGGCCCAGGTTGAGTTGGGTCATCCCTATTTTAAGCAAATTATTATTTACTAGACTGAAAAAAATAAAAAATACAAAATAAAAAAATACTACCGATCACTATGATTTTTGTGTGAGTTAATAAAAGTTGTATAATTTTTGTGTGAGAAAACATAATTATATGACTTTGGTGAAAAAAATCATAGTTATATGATTTTTGTGTGAGAAAATAAAGTTATATGACTTTGGTAAAAAAAAAAATTATAGTTATATAACCATTTGTGAAATTTACCATTTATAGTCTTTCTTTACATCAAAAGATGTTTAACTACAGCTACATGAACAATGACAATTTATATATTCGCCCTTAAACGTAAAATTCAGTAACAATTTATATAACTGGCTCCAACATGCTTTAAATTCATGTCATACTAATTTTTTAAAAACTAGACAATTTTGATTTCAAATTTGCATTTTTGAGCAAACTAGATTAAGTGAATAAACATTATAAATTTATTCCTTTTTTCTCCCAATAAAGGAATTAGGTTATAAAACTAGCCGTTAGAATTCAGAACACCCTATTTGCGCAGCCCACCCTAACGTTCAAAAAAACTCTCTTTTCCCAAAATCTCTATATATATTCTTCACAAAATCCCTTTATATTCTCAATCAAAATCTCTCTCAACCCTTCTCTCTTCTTCTTCCCCTTCAGTTTCTAAAAAATAATCAAGAAGAAGAAGAAGAAAATACTCTTCAAAACAAAAAAAAATCCTCTCTTTTTTCTGTTAAAAAAAACATTCTTGAAATTAGAAAGCGTTAAAAATTTAGATGGCTACAATGAACAGTGGGAACAACAGCAATACTCCGGCAACTGCTCAAGTTATGCCTTCTCTTAAACAGACATTGCCTACTGCAAAAACTGTTGATACCCAGTCTGTTCTTAAAAGGTATATATTTAAGAATTTATTGGTGTAAAATTAATTTTATGCATCTGGATATGTTAGGGATGTGATATTTGTTGTTATGCGTTTAATTTCTTTATCTGCGGTTGGTTTTTGCAAAGTTTTGAATCCCCTGTGTAAATCGTTCAGTTTGATGTTCAAATTGTGCTATTTCTGCAAATAGTTAGGGTTTGATGATTTATGTATCCGGGTATGTTTGTGATGTGGTTCTCGTGTTTATGTATTGCATTTCTAATTTTCCTGATCTGGATTATAAGATGATTACTGATTTGATCCGTATGTGGATCAGTCATATCGATTTTTAAACTATCAGTCATATAGATTTTAAAATATATGTTATTTTCTTGAAATAACTATGCCTTGCTTGAGCCAAGGGTCTATCGGAAATAGTATTTCTACTTTTGCAAGGTAGGGGCAAGGCTTTGTACGCACTACCCTCCCCAAACCCCAGTTGTGGGATTACACTGGGTTTGTTGTTGTTGTCGTCGTTATTTTCTTGTAATGTTTTTATTAGCGATTTATTGAAATGGTGGATTTTGGTAGTATATACCTGTATGTTTGATGTGGTTTTTAGTGCTCATGTATTTTGGTCTCTTGATCTGAGGTTTTGGGGATGTTTTTGATCTGTATGGTGAATGATTGATTCAGTTAGTAGGTAAGTTAGCTAAGATTTTTAAGGGGTTTTACTCACAAGATATATTTTATAAGCTATGTTGCGCGGACTCTCCAAAATGTTGCTGCACCCATGTTGGATTCTCCAAAAATGCAACACGCACCCAGCGACATTTTCGGAGAGTCCGGGCAACATAGATTATAAGTGGTGTTTTTCCATTGATATTGAGTTACTGGTTTCTTCATATGAAGTTAGTAGTTTCTGAATACCATTTCTAGGGGAATAGCATGATATAAGTTGAGCTTAAATGAAGAAGTGAGGATTCATATAGCCGAACCTAACTTGTTTGAGACTAAGGCGCTCTTGTCATTATTGTCATTCTTGTGTTTGTAGGGAAAGAGTGGTGTTTCTAGTATTTGATTTTGGTACGTTACTGTTGCCTGAATGTATAAAGATTGATGTGTCTAAGTAGCTCCTGAGAAGAGTTGATCTGTTTAGGCTATGAACTCATGACTCTCAGCTTATGTTGCATAAGTTGGGATATCAATATTCCTTGTTTCTCAAATTTTTTGCATACAATAGTTAAATTTTTGAGCACTTATATGTTTCAGTGTTTATATTTCATGTTATTCACTATTCTGATGAAGGTTTTTGTTGTTGTATATAATCAGGTTGCAGTCTGAATTGATGGCTCTAATGGTGAGGAATCTAAGATATCTAATACTTTTCATTTTTACTTCTTTTTGAGAAATATCCTTTAACTTAAAGTTGTTTCAATTGATATTTTAGATGAGTGGTGATTCTGGGATATCTGCATTTCCTGAAGAAGACAACATATTTGTTTGGAAAGGGACAATAACTGGTAGCAAAGATACAGTTTTTGAAGGAACAGAATACAAGCTCTCTCTTTCATTTCCTGCTGATTACCCTTTCAAACCACCAAAGGTTAAATTTGAGACTGGTTGCTTTCATCCTAATGTTGATGTCTATGGCAACATCTGCTTAGACATTCTTCAGGTAACAGCTCGACGGTCTCATCCACAGCCAGACGCAGCCTTTGTTTAGTTGTTTCATCTGTACTTGGTATTTTCGACACAAAACATAGATATACAATGAGTTCTGATGTGTGGAAAACTATATTATTACAGGATAAGTGGTCATCTGCTTATGATGTGAGGACTATACTTATCTCAATTCAGAGTTTGCTTGGAGGTTTTTGCCTATGCAATTTTCTGACATTTTCCACTTTGATATTATCATCTTAAATATTCTCTAATATCTTTTCTTGATATCCTTTTCTGAATGTATCAGAGCCAAACATAAGCTCACCTCTAAACACTCAGGCTGCAGCTCTTTGGTGCAATCAAGAAGGTAAATCCTTAAACTTCTTGTAAGTTCAAATTATGAGTATAACTTAGCAACTGTTCTTTTTAACAAGTCATTGCCTTTTTCTTTCTTTCTGCAGAATACAGAAAGATGGTTGAGAAGCTATACAAGCCTAGTGCATAGCTAGCTTACTAGTGCAGGATTCCATTTTTCTTCATATGGAGCAAACTTAGTTGGAACTGTTTCATTGCTATTTTTTTCTTGTTGATGATATTGGATAATCCTCTCTTATGAGAAAGAGGAAACGCTGTACTTTTATGTGATATAGAGTATCATTTCAAATTTTATCTCTTCTTTCTCCAATTCCTTGGTGTGTTATCTAAATACTGAAATCATGTCAAAATGCTGAAACTAAGCCAATATGGGGACAAGACAGTATTGTTAACAGATCTTGATAGGATATGTGTAAATTGCATTGTCTACCATGGCCCCTTCTTCTATCTGATCAATGGACTAAGATTCTGATCTTCTATAGCGACTTTCGGACCATTCCATTCATCATCTTCTTTATCCCAACTTCTCCCTCGGTCACTGAGACGGTTTACTCAACTCCATCTTGGAATCACATTGCCTCTCATTAGCGAGGCAACGGAGGATTTCACCATGCAATCGAGTTTTGATTTAGGCATGTCTTTTGCGCCAAACCTCTGCCAACCGGAATTAGATTTGAAATGAGTACAAAAGGAGTATTGTGTAATAGGGAATGAGACATGAGAACTCTCCTCTCTCAATTCAGAACCCACAATGTCTAATTTTGGATCAGCCGCAGAGAAAAGACACTGCATATCCTAAATGCGGACCTAAGCCCTGATTGTGGAAGGTATTCTAGAGTCGGTACATCTTCGATGGCCTTTAGCAGTTCAGTTTCACTATTTCTCAGGAGTAGTTGTATTGCTAGTAGGCAGAAAATAAGTAGTGTCTTAACTTATCTGTTCATTTTCAAACCCGCTCCTCTACAATTTTTGGCCCCATATTTTGGGTGTGCCATGGGAATATATTTCACGATAATGGAATGCACACATTAATAATCTATTATTATCTTAGTAAACAGTAGCATATCGACATAGTAATGAAACAGTTCGTTGCTAAGTTGGAACTTGGTAGAATTGTTACGCCGACCACCAGGTCGTGAAAATCACCGAGATAATCTTTTTTCCATAGTCTTGGGGCTATTTTCAATTAAGAAATCTCATGTTTGCACTGCATCTTTGATGCGGTTATCGATTTTGCCGAGAGGTCACAATTGCCGCGAGCAAGATGAGGCTTTTTGTGAGCGACATCCACATTGAGAATTCCTTATATCCATATTGTCAAGGCATTCACTATTGGAACAAGCTTAAATTGAGCGACATCCAAATTGAGAATTGATATAGCCAACTATTGGACTGAGACAAGCCCAAATTGAGAATTGAGAATTGATATAGATAGCCAACTTACTTGAAATTGAAGCGTAACAGTAACAGACGGTTAAACAAAATAATAGGTACAGGGATGGTTATTCATATGCCAACTGCTATGGAGGAATCTTCGTCCAACTTTGGTCAAACCAAGTGAATATAGGAACAATAATCCTTATAATTAGATTGCATTAGTACTATTTCATAGTTCCACAGGTACAAAGCCAAAATTTGACAAGAGGAACATAGTTAAAAACATTACTTTGATTAATACGGTAAAGCCAGCAAATGCTAAAACCATGTTAATTATTACCAGAAGTTCAAGCTAAAAACATGATAACTCTTTTAACAGACGGTTCCAACAAGACTTGAAAAGACCTCTGCATTATAATTCTATAATACATTGATCGTTGAACGCATAAATCTCCTCAAGGGTTCTCTAAGGAGTTGAAAAGCTAAACATGGCAGATCTAAAGCACCCAACAGAATTCTCTTCGATCTCGATGATTGTTCCAAAAGACTATATGATGTTTGAGTAGAATTAATTCTTCGAGGTAAGCTGCCTCAAGTTATACTTGGACAATTCCTTGTACTTTTCAACAACTCCAAGCAAGCATACAGTCTGCAAAATATGAAGAAAACATCGATCAGATAAGTCATTTTTCTTTAACATTTCAACCAGAAGTAATGGACATCAAGGGTGTAAAGAACTAATTATTAGGAGTAGTTTTTTCTCTAATGATATATCCAATTATCTCCTATCAAAGATTCTTGATACGATTCAATCTCAACATCATTGTTGAATTTAAACCTTGCGAATAGGTTCCGCATGTGCATCAGGATAGATGAACAGATAAAACACCTAATTAATGATATATAATGCTATTGCTGGAAAGTAAATTATACTCTTCTTTCCATCTGAATGGCTATAGTAATGCCTTTTGCTGGCTTCATCAACGACGCCATTACAGGGTAGGAAGATGGCTAGTATGCCTTCAACACACTGCCCCAAGTCATGGACTATACGGACCTACGAAGAGAATATAATCTAGCTTTCATGGCACAACATTCGTTTGCACATAGTAAAGCTAAACTCTCATGGGGGATTTACTGGGAGTATTAGACACTCCTTTGACAGTTTATTCTTCCTTGGTGTTAGCTGACTAGTAGAGTATCTAATGCTGAATGCTTTGCATATATCAACGAAAAGAGAAAATAGAAGTAGTACAGCCAGGGCCAAAAGAACCGAGTTGTTTGTACGGTAGAGAAATGCAAAAAAAACTATAGAACACATTTATAAGCAAAGATGTGTACCTTGACTATCTGAACCACTATGTTTATCTCAGGGTTGCTAAGATCAACTTTGTGAGGTGAAGGAACAGATTTAGCCACTGTATCAATGATTTTCATCTTATTAATTCCAGTATTTGCTCGAGCTTCATAAAGCACTGCAAACTGTGAGAGAATATTGATTAGGCTAGAGATTTGATTCTCTTCCAAAAATATGAGTTGACTGCAACATAAATGCAGTTCACAAAACATAATATCATCCTATTTTCACATCTCTGACACTTGAGTCAACAAAAGTTACAGATAATTATATTTCATAAAAATATATTGAAACCAAAGCATGTCCAAAGAGAAGTGGATATCATGTAGCTAAAAGATCCTGGATCAATTAAGTGCAAGGCCTCTTGCAAATGCAGAATACATCCACAAAAGTGATTGTTAAGTTTCACTATCATTTCTAGCTATACATTCAAACATTAGAAGGGTTTCGATGACATTCCAAGAGAAGAGGCTTCATAGTGGAAACAATGGCCTAGGAAGTATGAATATGACCTTTTTTGGAGTGTCAGTTTCAGCAGGTAAGTACTGTTCAACAAGAGGCTTTATTGCTCTTCCAATTTCCTCCTCTGATGCATAACATGTTACTTCAATTGGTAACACTCTCAATATGAACCTGTTGAAGGCTATGACATTCTTGAGCAAGAGATATTAAACAAAGTAACCTGCCTCACATAAAGTGAACATATTTATAGAGCTGTCTAGGAATAAATTTTAGCAGATAAAAGAACCTTGATACGTGTCTCTTCATCGAGGCAAGAGAGGACATCATATGTTGAATGATTTCCTTAGGGTTGGGATCTCCATCTTTCTTGCGCATTTGAACAAAAACAACACCATTGCAACCTGAGTCGAGGTAGTTAAAACGCCTCTGTTTTAAGAAAGAAAGCAATGTATTACGAAAATATTTCCAGAAACAAGTAAGAAGAACTACATTGAACCAAACAATTTGTTAACCGGTTCACAAAGTTATCCGCTAGAGTTGGTGCTTTTTGATTAACTCAAATGAGAAGCAACAGACAAAAGCACATTTGTACAAAAGTTAAAAGTACAATAGTATTCAGACAGAGAGTATCTTATACCAGTATATAGACCTATGTCAACCACACATTCAAAGGGGAGGAAAACAATCTCACCCTTTCGGTGTGAGATTATTAAGACATTTCGTTCCATTGTGCTCAAATAGAAATGGCCCTAACAAACATCTATCATGGATGAGCAGGAGACATGCAACATAGATACTTGTTCACACATAAAATTAGCCATGAGTAATATACTTACCTAGCACAGGAACTAAAGTAGTAGCTTACGTGAAAAAAATAGAAATAATTACATCTAGTTACCTTACTTTTGTCTCCCAACTCAGCAAGCTCAGCTTCAATTAGTTTATCAACAGATTTCTCCTCTGTCTTACCAACAACAATATTTCCAGCTTTTGGTGCTTCTCTTTCCACACATTGTTTCTTTGAGGGTGGCTCCCCCACTTCACTATCTTTCTGTTTATGAGTTGTCTCTAGCTCCTCTTTCTTATCAGCATTTCCTTGTATTAGCTCATCGGCAGAGCTGTTGTCCTTGTTTTCAGGCCCTGATCCACCATTTTTCAAGCTGCCTATTTCTTCATCAGTTTTCTCCTGATTCTGCTCAATTTTTGATGTCTCCTCCTTGGTCTGGTTCTCATCATTTCCTTTGTCTTCATCACCTTCACCACCATCATCATCATCACTACTAGATGAATCAGAATATGTGAAAACAATCTTTTTGTTTTTAGGTTCTTCTGATAATTCTCCATGTCCTAAACTTGAACCCGTCCCCTGTACCAGCTCATCGTAAAACTGCACAAAAGGGAAAAAAATCATGGGTCGCGCCTACGACAACCTACATAAACCGAACAAAGAAAGAAGGCGGCGGATGCTTTCTATTGTTTTGTCCTTCTCCACGAATCAAGATATGAGGCAAGCTTCGAATCTGAACAAAGGCTCCAAAAGTCATACTGGAGGCCAAAGATATTTTGAAACAAATTCTTTTACAGTTTTTAATTTTCAAATAACAAGTATCCCTTTTTGACATTCTTTAGATAACAGGAAAAATATCTACTACTTGGAAATAGGTTTGTCTTGTTATTATGCTGGTTTTGAACCTATTGCTTTTCGAGGAGTTTTTTGACCTTATCATAGATTCATAACCAGTAAAAATATAAGGAACTTTTACTATTATTATTATTATCATTACTATTATTTATATATATTTAACTTATTTTTCACTTTTTATTTTTATTTGGTATGATAATGACATGAGTTGAGCTTAAAATAGAGAAACAAGGCCAGGGCGGTGGATTCATATAGTCGACCAGATTGTTTTTGGAATTGAGGCGTAGTAAATATTGTTAGATAACAGGTAAAGCATAAGGATCAGAAGTCTCATGAAAAAAAAAAATCTAGTTCACAAGTGCGCTTTCTAAACTCTTCACAGACTACCTTATGAGCTTGTCCTTTCTGGTGTTCGACATAAGAATTTGTCTTACTAACAGACATTGAACCCTTGCAACAAACTGAAGTCCAAAATAAAAGAAGTAATCATCGTTACACAATAACTAACTTTTTCCGTTCTTTCTCAGTCTAGCTTCATAGTTAGAACTAAAAGAAATATTTGCAGAGAGTAATTTCTAATCGGATGTACGAACGACCAAATGTCTGGATCAATGCAGTTACTCGTACTTTGTCAATAAAGGAGGTAAGTGTGGTGTTCATTCAAAGAAAATACCAACTTCTAATATTCTACTGACGTTTCGAAAATATCAAAACTTCATTTCTTTAAAAAAAATATAAATTACTATGTCTCAATTATATGCAAAAATTAGTAAAATTAACCCTCATAAGCAAAACAAAAAAAGAAAGTTTAGCTAGCCAAAATGCAGAAATGAATATCTTCACACACATAAACAGTAACTTGAAGATAATTATAAAAAATAGAAACTTTTTGGGATTTTGAAACATACAGAGTCAATAACATTAACAGCTTCTTGAGAGGCTTGTCTTTCTCTTCCACCATCACATGTTATATAAAACCCTTGTACTCCTGGCCTTAAAGGGTATCCACCTTTCTTCACTGCTTTCTATTTTATGCACAAAAACCCATAATTAATCACCAATTTAAAAATAAAAAAAATTAAAAAAGCACTTAGCTCCCGCGCATAGGGTGAGGAGGAGGGCCGGACCCACAAGTGTCTATTGTACGCAGCGCTACACCTCATAATTAATCACCAATTAACCTTTTAAAAAAATTACAGCACTGTAATACGTATATATATACATGTGTTTTACATCTATAAAGATAGAAAAAGACAAGGAGTATAAAGGGGTTACATTGTTGGGACGATAACGTTGCTTGTTCTTTGTTTTGTTGGTAGCTTTTGGCTTTGATTTGTTGTCTGTAGCCATTGAAGAGAAGGAGAGAGTTAAAACAGTGACTGCAGGAGAAAAGAGAGTGACTTTTGAGAAAAATATCATATGAGGTTTTAAGAATTTTATTTAGAGATGAAATGGGCCTAAGCCCATCAAAAGATAAAGGCCCAATTAATGTTTTGAACTCAACATTAGCTCAAACTAAGCCCATCAAAAGATAAAAGCCCAAATAATGTTTTGAATATAAGTTAGCCCAAAGGTAGACCACTTGGCATATTGGCTTCTCTCCCACTTTGTCTTCTTTCTTTTTTTGTCCTGACCAATGGTGATGACCCCAACCTAGCTTGAAATTGAGGTATAGTTATCGATAAAATGATCGTGTCTAGATTAAATTGTGCGCACGTTGATTGTGACATTGGTTACCTAATAAAAGAGATTAGCATTTTGATAGATCGATTGATTGGATCGAAGTACGAAGGGGTTGATTAAAGTTTGAGATTAGCCCAAGACTAAGGTCGAGCAACTAGCTTCTACAGAATTGGACGTCTATCTATCTCACCACGCTCTCTTACTCCTATAAAGGCCGGTAGAAGGAATGCTGCTCATCTTTCTTACGGCTCGGTACTGTATCGGTATCGATACCGGCAGGGCGAATGTAGAATTGACAATATGAGTTTGAGAGTAGCTTTGTATATGTCACAAAAATTGATTTAATATGTATAATTATTAATTTAGAACTCAATAATTTAAAAAGGTTAGAATCCAGAACTCATAAACTTCAAGATCCTGAATCCGCCTCTAGATACATGGTATTACCTTTCTTTTTTACGTCTCTCATGATCTAATTTAAGCTTGCTGTGACAATTTAAGGAAAAGAAGAAAAGTGAAGGTTTAGGCAAAAGATTTTCCTTTTATTTCCTATTTCTATTTTAGATTTTTGTTGTTAATTTTGCTTCTATGCAATTTGGAAGAAAAATTTAATTCATTTAATTATTTTTAACGATAGCGAAAACATGGGCAGAAAATATACAGTGCTTATTTCTTTTCCCTTCTTTCCACAAGTAATTGTTTCCATATTTCCTTTGATTTTTTAACTGGTACTTTACAAAATAAATTATCAATCACAGTTTATTCAGTAATCATTATACAGATGGTAATTACTTCCGATTAGATCAATATGCTTCCTTCAATGAAAGGACGACTTTACAGGCCTGTCAGTAATTTCACAAATATACTTGGGGTGAAATTCAGAAATAACCAGATTTACAAGTGATAATTAAAAAATAATCACAGTTTCAAAAGTAATCGAAATTTATCCATTTTTCATGTAAAGATAAATTGAACGAAAACATTGTTCAAAATCCTGAAAATATTCCAGCATAATATACTGAAATTCAAATTTTTTACATGTGAACTTCCAGCATAATATATTGGAGTTTCAGTATATGTGTTGAAGTTCCAGCATAATGTGCTGGATTCCGGCATAATATGTTGGAAGTTCATACACAGGAGCACCAATCTCCAGTATATTATGCTGAAACTTTCAGCGTTGCAGCAAAATAATGGCTATTTTTCAATGACTTTGCAAACACTGACTATTTTTCAATTACCAGTCCGAAAACCGACTAATTCTTGTTATTTTTACGGGTTAATCACTTTTAACCCGCGCCACAAACCATTTACATTTGGTAGCCTAAAAACGTATAATATATATATATATATATATATATATATATATATATATATATATATATATATATATATATATATATATATATATTATTTATTTATTTATTTATTTATTTTATTTTTTTGAACAGCTATACAGTGTCATTTTCCCAATATTATTTCGTTAACTAGAAAAGTTACTTTTACTCTTGCTTAATTGTTATTATGTATCACTCCTTTTAAATTACTTGGTGCCAAATAGACAACTACGACGACGACGACGACAACAACAACTACCTTGTGAAGATAGAGAAGTAGTTCCCGATAAACCCTCTGCTCAAGGAACAGTGACAAGGAAGCAACCAACCATACAATAACAAGAAAAGAAAGAAAACAAGACAACTGCGATATATTCTCGTTTTTTAGGATAGTTAGGAAAATCAAAACATAATGTGAAATTCCAAATAAAGTATATTTCTAATGAATCAATTAGCTTGTAAAATACAAGAGTACAAATAGTTATTCATTCAAAACCATCGCATTGTTTTTGGAAAAAACAGCTTCTTTCTCATCTGTATCTGAGTGTTTTGAATGTCCTACAATATGATAAAGAGAATAGGTCAAAAAGAGGTTCGAAATAAAACCAGAGGAGATATGTAACAAAGCGGAGATGTATGGCAGCTTGGTTGTTGCTATTTCGACTTCCATATCGATGTCAAAACTAGTTAAGTGGAGCTAATCACAAAATTTTAACTAATAGATCATTCTCCGAACAAGTGCCAAGCGATTCAAGATTGTTCCATCATATGCTGAAACGAGAATATAACATGTGACAGAGATCTTGGACCGTCTCACGGTGAAGAAACAAGTGGCTGAACGACGACTCTGATTTCCTAAAATGGAAGCAGAAGTTTGCCAGTCTTCTATCTCTCACTGAAGAATGTATAGGTTAAGTTGGATTCAAGTGATTCTATTCAAACCATGAACTCAGGGAGGACCACCTGTTTCAAATTTGTTTTTCAAGGAACATCCTCACTATGCTAAATGTTACCAGATAGAACGAGAAAGAGGACTTACCAGAGACAAGTCCATTGGTAGATGTCCGAGTAGGTTCGTCTGTCCTACTACCGTTGCAATGCTACTTACAAAGTCATCTCCCAGTAGGTCTTGCTGACAAGCTACATTTCTCAGTGATTGTAGTTGTAGTTGCTTCTAAACCTAAAAATTCAGGGATGAGAATTACCAGAGGGCCTGAGGTGATTTGATGCCCTTGTCCTCGTTTGAGCAAATAACTGATATAGAGTGTCTTCGTCTGGTGCCAATGCAACTCGGTTTTCAGCCAAAATACAACAGACAGTATCATTTAAAGGCAAATGTCCCAGCCAACAACTTGACCAGTATTCAGTTCTTAAGAACAAGATATTCTCAAGGAAGCCATCCCCCCCCCCCCCTTCTACTAATACACTTGCAATTGCTCATTCCAACCGAAATCTGACAGTTGGCAAACAATTTCGATCTTTTACCTCATATTATGTGGTGCTTAACCTCATCCTCCAGATCTTGCCATGGGACGAACAAGGTATGCTACTGAGGACGCTATCAATAAATGTAAGCAGCCCACCCTTCAACAGGTAATGGTCTTTTCCATCAAGTGCCCTCGTCAGACTTTGGCATGATCACAAAGCTGGATCCTAGTGGAGTGGTTGACCTGGATAAATATTAGCAAATTAATCAATAGCACGTCGCAAGATACTAGCCAGTGTAGCAACTCTTCGATCCCCCCCCCCTCCCCCCGATAACAGAGATTTTACTTTTGTCAAACTAATATACACGCTAGAAGCAGCTTTAAAGCACAACAGTATCACCCTGGGGTTCCTTAGTTATTCTTTTGCTTCAGATATTATGATGGTGTCGTCCCCAAATTAAGAAGAGTGAGTTGCATTGCATTGCCCTTTCGTGTGTAAAACATTTGAACCAGCCAATGCGAGCAACTTTTAAAGTTCTCTATGACCCTCCATGAGCAGGATTAATAGAAGAGGTGATAGAGAATTGCCTTCACGAACCGTATCAAAGTTGTAAAGAACTCTATGGAGTTCCATCAACAAGATAAAACCTTGAATTGCCTACGGAAACAACATGCAGTCCATTACTTCTGAACCCCAAGCTTGGCATAACATCAATCAGAGAAGCTCCAGTAGCATGATACACCATATCTGGTCTCAATTCATTAGCTAGGATGATATTATGAATCACTTCCCTTAACCTGATAGCAAAGATTAAGGGAATGATATTGTAGACTCACAGCACACTGAGCTAATAGGGCACAAAGTCCATAATATCCTTAGCCCACTCTTACTAGGAAAAAAAATATCATTTACGCTGCTTTGAAGCTTGTCATTCTTCAAAGCCAACAAGCTGACGAAAAGGAATGTCAAACATTACAGACCAGGAGCCCCGTCTTCTCATTTCTCAAGTACATCATCCTCTCATCAAGCCAACTGTGTCATCCTGATCCAATTAGAGAACTATCAATTGCAGGTGGACAACTGTTTGTTTAGTATAAGTTAATGTATAGCTGCATAATTCCCGTTCTGATATCCGCATCTTCATTCAGAATCCGCTAATAGGCTTTTAGTGATGGAACTATCTCTCCTGGGTACAATATTTTGTGGAAAGATGTGTTTCACTCCAGTTAGGCTTAGCCAAAGAACTCTTGCCTTCTGCTGACAAGAGGCAAGAATAAAACCAAGGCGAGAGACAGACAGGGAGAGGGAAAAGAAAGAGATAATTATAAAGCTGATAGCACGTGGAAGGGTAAAGGATCACATCCGAGACAGTCAAAGGCTTCCAGTTAGCACAGTTAGAGATGGACAACCCTTCATTATGTTTGATATTGATAAATTACACCAGACAGGCTTTCTCAAACATGATTTCTTTTCTACAACGCACAAAAGGAACCAAAAATAAAGATTCTAATCCAAGTGAAGTAGGAAAGAGATGAGGACGTACCACTCGTTAGCAAAATTTAATGACAATACCAAGCATAAAAGCTCATACCACGAGGCACCGCAAGACTTTTCATCAAACTGCAAAGCTAGAGAACCCAAGAAACGTAAAACAATCAGGTAAATATTCAGAACAGAATGATGCACTGATATCCAAAGCCACAAGTAAGCAAGGCAAACTGTAAGCAGCACTAGATCAGAGTGCAGTTGAAATGTCCAACCATAAGACATCCATTTGAAGTTCATTGTTTCGATGTATATTTATGATCTAGTTTGCTTTGCACACAACAGAACTTATTATTGAACTAACCCAGAAGAAAAAAAAAAAAAAGAGAGAGAGATATTAGTGAATAGGATTCCGCATAAGGCAGCCATAACTCACAACTAAAGCAAAAGCAATCGTACAAACACTAAAAAGATGGTTGGAGTTCTAAAAGCTGGGTTGGGGAAATGAAGTACTTAGTTGGTTCATCCTATTATAATTATACTGAGAGACAAACTAGTCTCTCAACATGCACACCAGACATCAAAAGCTCTCAACGACTAACTTTAAAAACACAAAGATGACAGACAAGCAGTTTCAGAAAATAAAGCGCTCTTTAACTCCTTGCAGATGTTTATATCCGCCTAAAAGAATCAGCATTTGCTGCATTTGCAATAACGTCCGTTTCAAGCCGGACAATTCGTTCGCCAGATGAAGTACACTCCACCTGAGCAATGCAAGAAGTTTGAGACTTTTGAAATGGAGGTTGAAAACCAATCAAAATACCATACAGATAAGGTCACTGAAAATCACTGAAGATTTATCAATTCATATGATTAAATTATGATTGGTAACATGAACCCATGGTGCAAATTCCCTTTCCTACTGATTCTCATCAAGTGATTATGAAGACTGAAGACCCTGTAGTTGAATCCATCTCTGAAGGAGAGTTCGCCATATAGGGACTTACCTGTAAAACAGAAAAGTACAGTGATAAAACTGCATGACTAATAATTTCATTACTTAAACCAAGGGGTTGGGTACACCTCAAAATAATCCAGGTCTCGAATCAACATCTAGTGCCTGCATAGCATGTCATTCCCAGAAGTCGAAAGCGGAACCAGAGAAATCTGAGAAGCTTCTTAACATGATCTAAACTAAAGAAAAAAAGTGTCTGGACAAAAGTCTAACCATCACCAAGCACTTAATCTGGTATTGGCACCATCCATTTGCCACCTCTAAAAATAATGCATTAACCAATTTGTGTCCACTAAAATCAAAGAATGCATTGGAAGGGAAAGAAACACGCCTCAAGTCATCTCTTTGTTTACTCCAATGATGACTGAAGTATCAAAATATTGCTTTATAAATGAACATCCCAATAACATAAAAAGATTCACAAATGAGCTAATGTCCGTAACACTACGGACGGTAACTGTATGAGTCGAAGTATATTCTACACCTCTAACCTAATTTTTTCCCTTCAACACCTACAAATTAATCTGAAACTAAAATTTTCTCTGAGGACAATTCAGGTCCGTCAACAACAGCTCTATCTACCACAGATTAGGGAGTGACTGTTGCTTTGCCATTCCTCTGTTGATCATGTTAATGAAGGTAATCCTGTTTCTGTTAGATCCTCTGCAGACTTGGAAGATGTACATCCTGTCACAAGCGTTGTATTCTCTTCAAGTCTTTCCCCAGATCCAACTGACACATCCTTCACCTCTATCGCGGGATCATTCAGCAAAGAGCTGTCATCAGATGACAACAACTCATTTGATGGTCTCTGATCCTCCTCCTCCTTGATACACTTAACATTATCATTCAATAAGCCTGGTTCATCTGGAAGTACAATATCCATCTTGCTACAGCTATCAATAGTTTCTCCCTGCTCTGAACTAATAATAGGCAAACTTCCATTCTCCGCACGGCATGAATCAGGGAGAGCCCCTCGCGGATGCTTTTCATCACTATCACCAGTAAAACAAGATCCTGATTCATCATTCAAGTGAGATTTCTGTTCTAGTGGTCCCTTACTTGAGCAGGGCTCAATGTTACATGTTTCATTTGCAGATTCACGCTTATTACTCTCCAAAGGAACCTGCTTACCCTTGCTACCCATTGTATGCATATGAGCACAAAAAGGAGGGGACCTTTGCCGACATTTGTGGCACTTGAATCCAATTAGCTTAGTAATTCTTTCAGCTGTAAGATCGAAAGCATCTCCATGAAACCAGTCTGCAGGATGGAGTAATCAGACAGGAAAATAAGGTAAGGCGCGAGATATAAGGAGAAAAAAGAAGAAAAGTCTGGAAAATATATAAACATCTCAACACCCAATAATCAGATTCATAAAGTGCAATTTAGATTTAGGAGTTTCCTTTATTAAAAGACCCATTAAAATATCATTTTTCAAGCAACCTTTGTAGCACAAATTAAACAGTGTAACTCGAGAAATAGAAAGGGAGCTCAAACAAAAATGGATTGAACAGCAACCGCTATTGATAGCTTGTCTTCTGCAACACTACCTCTTAAATCTCCTGTCGCGATCATATTCCAGTTCAAATTTTTATAATATAAGATCCACACTATCACTTTTATATAAACTGAAAGTATTCACACTATCACTTATCACCTATAGTTTAACAATTACAAACTGAAACAGCAGACTTAGAGGAGACCAGACCCAAGAGCGATAATGTTATACTAGACAATGTCACATCATTTGTTAAACATGATGGACAACTGAAAATAAATGAATGCATTCCCGCAGGAAAACAATTAGATATACAAGATATAAAACCAACTCAAGATATATGGTAGACAGCAACCAACAAGATAACCAAAGGGATCGTCGACATAGACACAACACTGTATAAAACCCTTACCTCCACAAACTTCACATGCAATGTAATTTGAAGTAGGTGTATATTCTAGTTCACCACAAAGACTGCACTTCGGCTGATCCGCTGTAGCAGCCAACTCTCCAGAAAGAACAAGACGCTTTTTACTCCTGAAGAGTGTCACTCGTTCATCATTTGGCTTTTGTGAGAGCAATAGACCATTTAGCCAGTATATCCGGCATAATTGCATTCTCTTCTTCTGCCAAGCAACTTCTGCTGGTTTCTTTTTCTCCGATATGTCAACTTTTGCTTTTTTCTTAGGTCTACCCCTTCCAGCTTTTGTTTGTTTCCCTCTTTTGTGTACTATTTTTTTGTTTTGCACAGCTACGAATTTAGCTGTCCTAGCAGAACGCCTGAGGGGTATAGCAACAGGCTCTTTTTTACTACTCTGTGATTTTGCTGGCTGTTTATTTTTGGTGCCTCTGGATTTAACTATTGAGCTCAGTGGCCTCAAGGCTTTCGATACTTTCTTACTCTTTTGCAACTCTATCCTCCCCCTCTTGATATTCTTTCTCCCATTATTATCCATAGCCGCACACTTGTGGCATGTATATTTAAACTCAGCAGCGGCAAATCCAGTTGACTTTCTAACATGTCGTTTATGGAAGAAATCTGAAGAAAATGACAAAATATCAGATTAATTGAACAAAAAGCAGAGAAAAGTTAAGGGAGATGTGGAAGTGAAGACGAAAGTACACTGAACTGATGACCAAATTAACTTTGAAGTATTTGAATCAACACATGTAAAAGTAAACAAACAAAATCCACATGGAACTGAATGAAAAAAAGAACAATGGAACTGATACAGGAAACTCGAGGGAGAAAAAAGTCTCAGCACCAAACAGAAAAGGTACTGAAGCCTCGACACTAAATAAAAGGAGGACCTTTTGCCTAAATCAAACAAACAATAGATCTTTGTGTTACTCCAACTTATTAGTATTGAATTATGTGACCATCTCATCAAGCAATTTAATAGCTTTAACTATTAGAGGAGGAATACTTGTCTTAAGCATGGCCATCACATGTGGGCTGATAATTCAACTATCACGGAAATTCTATGATCATTGATGATGGTGAGACTAGAGACCAAGGACTTACTAGAAACGAAGGACTTTCACAAGCCCCAATACCTATTGAATTATGTTATTTTCTCATTTGATAGTGGATTGCCCTGATGGTAAGCACCCTCCACTTCCAACCAAGAGGTTGTGAGTTCGAGTCACCCCAAGAGCAAGGTGGGGAATTCTTGGAGAGAAGGATGCCGGGGGTCTATTGGAAACAGCCTCTCTACCCCAGGGTAAGGGTAAGGTCTGCGTACACACTACCCTCCCCAGACCCCACTAGTAGGATTATACTGGGTTGTTGTTGTTATTGTTGTCTCATCTGATAGTGTAAGTTATTTGAGATGGAAAACTATTTTTTTATTTGTATTTGTCGTCAGTACTATGCAATTACATCAAGATGTTATTGGCAAAACTAAGAACAGAGACTAAAATAACAACATCCCAATTAGTAATAAATCAAAATCTGAAGTGCCAAAGAAATAGCAGACAATTCGAAACTGCTATTTGGAAGTATGATGCAAATCTGACAACGTGTACAGCAGAAACCCTGCAGAGGGTGCAACTGGTGCTTAATAAGACGACCACCTAACCCAATCTTGGGTCATGGAAAAAATCAACCAACTAACGGCATATCCTTGCTTTTTGATTGAGTATAACATGCAGATACCAATATGGTTCCAAAGATCAATTGTATCATTTATGTCATGTTAATATCCCAAAATATTTCACATGTCATTGAATGTCATCAGTTACCTGATGTACTTAAGAATATTTATAAAATGGCCACTTGACAGTTCACAAGTGGGTAGAGCGGTAAGAAAGTTTTATTAGGAGAAACTGAAGTACTCACCTTTGCAGTACTGACAGCTCACAGCTTCCCTGCAAGTAACAAACGAAAATTAATCTTAAGAAAAAAAATTCACAAACGAAAATTAATCTTAAGAAAAAAAATTCAGAGTAAAACATCTAGTGAAAATGGAAGACCAAATTCTTCATTCTATTAACTGTACACAGATATAATACCTAATTTTATCTAGTTAGGACTCGTACCAGAACATAGAGAGCCAGTTAGAAACTGGACGACGACAACTAACATGCCCATGCACAGGAAACAAGCGAAAAGAAAATATTCTCGAAAATCAGATCCACACAATACTGGAAATCTGAAACTATTCCCGCAATGTTATTCAGGGGCAAGTTTGTGTAGACCTCTACAGAAGAGTGAAAATGAACATAATTCAAGGGTGACAATATTTTCACACTTGCTTGCTTCAAAGTAAAAACGATACCCAAAAAATAGGACAGAGAAGCGACCAACAAGATGGCAGCATCTCCAAGGAGGTAGAAAATTTTTCCTCGCAAGGTGAAACTACATCAACTGCTAAAGCAGAGTTGCAATCATGGTCCTGGACATAACAAGGAAATACTAGCTGCTTTGTCTGACAGTAATAATCAAATGTTGCCAAATATAAGACTCCATATTATTTAAAGGCCAAAAATTATAACAGTCCAAGTATCACATATTACGATCCCTCCTTTCTAATTTCTTTCTTGTTTTTCCCTTTTCCTATGGGGTTTGCAGCTGCATAAAACACAGCCATTTCTTTACCTTTGCATATACACAAGATTCGCCACTTATATTACTTTTGGATAATAAGCTGATAATTAAGCCATATATCTGCTCCGACTAAAACTGAGATCTAAATAATAGTGCCTGCCGCAGAACACCGCCTTAGTGAGGCTAAAGCCCAACCTTAGCTGCACCTAACTTCAGGATCTAAGTGCTTCTAACAGCATTGATTTATACACATGTATGACATCAAGATTTTGAGGTCAAAAGTCATCTGCAAGCTGCTCAATTTTTTATTTTTATTTTTTTTGGGAGGGGGGGATAATGGTATAAAGCTGTACAAATTGTCATTTAACAGTAGACTACTATTATTTTAGTTTGGCATGATGATTATATGAGTTGAGCTT
Source organism: Nicotiana tomentosiformis (assembly GCF_000390325.3). NCBI lineage: Eukaryota > Viridiplantae > Streptophyta > Magnoliopsida > Solanales > Solanaceae > Nicotiana > Nicotiana tomentosiformis. The sequence goes on from NC_090822.1 coordinate 119,411,849, forward strand.
AAAGAAAGAAGTGAGGATTTATATCGGCAACCACAACTTTGTTTGGGACTGCGGTGTAGCTGTTGTAGTTGTTTAACAGTAGACAAGGTACCTGATATCAGAACCCAAGGTGATCAAAGGTAAACAATCAATATTGTCTTGAATTTGCAAAAGTTGCTACAGTTATTTGTTTCTTAATGGTAATACTAAGTAAACGGTGAAAGAAGAAGAAGAAGAAGAAGGAAAGCAGGAAAAGTAAACACAACAGAAATGTGCTGAAACTAAGACTGAAATGCTAAATGACTTTTATGAAGAAAGTAACTGAATGAAAAAGATAGAACTCGCAAGGTTATCCAGAAGTTGCTGCACGACACGTGTTTCCCATAACTAACTACTCTCTTTCTTTTTCAGCAGAAAAACCTTATCCACATTTACTATAAATAGCAAAAACAGCATTTTTATAACTCCCCAGATTATGAAAGAAGTGTTAATTCATCCATGTAAGCTAGATAACTTGTGCATGCTATTAACTGACTGGAGCTTTTTCACAAATATCAAGAAGCATCATACCTAATTAGGACATCTTTGTTACAATGCCCACACTGATAATACTCTGATCTCTCTGCTTTGAGGAAAAGGTATTCGAAGCCCTTTTTCTTCAAAGGTTTTTTCGTTATTCTCTTGGTCTCACGATGCTTCCCAACAGTTATCTTGCTAGATTTGCGAGCAATTCTTTTCTCCTCAAATCCTTTCACAAGATGCAAGGGCATGTGAGATTCTTCTAGCCAATATCTCTTTCTTTCATTTGAAGCCTCTTCTAGCATTGTTCCGCATCGAACAACAATGTCAGGTAAGAATCTTCTTTTACCAAAATCAAGAAGATATTTAACTACAGATCCTTCAGAGCTTTTCCTGCGTACAATAACCTTCTTGAATGATCTGACAGATTTTTGAAATTCCTTATCCATCATTGCAAGGATATTGGTGTTTCCGATATCATTCCATCTAATATGAGCATCAAGATCTCTAACCTGAAAATTGAAAAAGAGAAAATGATGAACCAAAAGCTCAATAAACTACACTCAAGCATGCATCTATGTCAACAATAACAAAGACAACTAAGATGTCCTTTCAACACAAGCCATAGCCCACAAGGAAAAGTGCTACTGTAATTAACGCAAGTAGTAACTATCTATGTCCAATGGAGTCAATTTGGGTACTTCATATAGGACCATATCTCTATCATCTGGACCGCTGAAGTGCCACATTAAGGTAGCAGATCCAGGAAGATCATTTCTCTCAGGTTAAACATTAGTAGCCGAAACTGAATTGCATGGAAAGCGTACCTGGAGAGCAAGTTGCTCCACAGATCTTGAAGTTTCAACAGCAGCCCTCCAGGCTATGCACTTACTTCTCTTGGCAAAGTCTGAATTATCCGGATATAACAGGCCTAGTATCTTCTTACATCCACCTGCACATGATAATTCTAGGTAAATTAAGCTCAACTGTTCAGTTGACCAGAAACCCAAGTTGTATTAGAAAACAAAACAAATGTTTAGACCTTGTCGGGCAGCTTTGAGCGCCAATGATTGAGGCAAAACCTTCCAGTTGAATAGACGACGAGATAGCCTTCCCCCCCTCCACCAAAACAAGCCCAATCCACTTCCAGCATTTGAAGATGGATTTAACTCAGGCTCCAAATACCTAGCCTTCTTTTTGCCAATTCCATGTTTAGAAGACACACGTGGTGAATTGGTAACGATATGATGCCCAGAACCCACTTTGGCTAAAGAATCCACATGCTTAAGCCAATCAGGGGTAAGTGCTAGAGGCCGCAAGTTCGACTCTAACTGGCACCAAAAGTATCAGTCAGAAATCTATACAGATATGAAATGCAATAATAACTACTACAACTACTATTATGTCTCAATTCTAAGCTAGTCAGGATCGACTATATGAATTCTCACCATCCATTTCACCCCATTTAGACTCATTTTACTCCAACATTCAATACCTTGCGGTTCTCTGACACTACGAATTCTTTGCAATTTATACTGTCACACACATCTCTAAACAGGCACTGAACCCAAATTAAGCGTACTGTTATGACAAGCCTTCATTCCAACAAGAGGACTTTTGAAACCGCGCCAAAAGATCCATCTTTATGTTGGTTCATGTTCACTATGTTCTTAGACTAACGTACTTTGTATTAGGAAAGAATCCCAAGTACTAGACAATATTTAACAAAGTCATGTCATATATAATTTTTTTGAGCGTGATATCGGCACTTTTTTTCCCCATGATCGACAGCAGTGTGCATAAAGTTTAGTCAATCATACTAGGAAGTTGTGAATTGTGATATACACACTGGACCACAAAAGAAAAAAGCATTTAGCAGTCCAAACCAGTTTCTCTGTCATACCATGTGAAACTTTAAGATCACATAGTACACATAACTGGAAATAGCTAGTGCAGCTGACCTTTCCGCCCTCCAAAAAAAATTTTAGGGACTGAGAAGGGATATAGCTTCCTACTAAACTATCAAAGTCACAAATAACTGCCTAAAAGAATATTTTCACCGACATGAAGCATTAAGAACAGCCGGGAAGATCAAGCTCCATGTGGATATGAAAAAATGAACTACGAGCACATCATTTTCATTGAAGTAGAAGACATTTAGCAAATGAAAATGACAAAAAGAGCGGGATGATAATATTAAGAATGATGTAGAAAACATTAAGAGCTCTTTTTTTATTTCACTTGTATTTTTAGTGCGAGGGAAAACACCATGCCGTATGGTAGTAGGTAAACTAGGTGGAACTGGAAGACAATGGATGCAGAATAACATGCACCTCCTGTACATACTTTTTTACACCAACTCTTTGCTAATGAATGAAACATTTTTGACTTATCAATAAAATAAAATATAAAAAAGATAGGGATGATCATCCTTACCGTAAGCAAAAAAGCTCTTAGTCCAGCAACTTCATGTGCTTTAAGAACACTTTTGCGCCAATTTTGAGAGTGGTGCGGATTCAACCATGGACCCAACAGAAGCCCATGAAGACGATCCTCAATGCTCACTATATAGCAAAGGACATCAACAAGATGGCTTTTCCTGTTCTTCCTAGAACAGACACCCAATGCATCACTAGAAAAACTTTCTGGAGCAGGACCTGCGTAATTCTGGATGAGCAAGCAGTCATTTTCACACTCTGGAACTCTGCAAGGGAAGCACCACCCACATTTTTCTTTCCAAGCATCAATCTTCAGATTCTGAACATTGGGCCAGCAAAATTCAGTAGATTTGCTAGATATGGCCTTCAGCTGCGTTGAAATAATTTCCTCCTCTGTTTTTATAGCATCTTCACCAAACTTACCGGGTGATTTCTTTGTTAACTCTTCAACAACTGATGATGCCATTCGGGCAAAGCTATAATAGTTCACATAACTTTCCGCATACTGCTCCTCGGATATGATTTCTTTACTGCTCGTTGTTAATGTCCCCAAATCCAAAGATTCATTCCCCTTTCTTTCTTTAAGTGTTCTTCTAGTCTCCATATTTTTTTCTGTAAGATCAGAATCTTCAAATGTTCCAGCCTCCTTGTAATTTTGATTGTCAGTAACAACCTGAGATACTTCAGCTGATCCTTCAGATCCTGGCGGTAGATTTCCCGTCTTCATTGATGGGTCTACAGTCTCTGACTTGTCATATCCTACATCATCCGAACATGACAAGAGCTTTTCCGCTTGATTTCCTTCATTTACCTTCTCTTCATTTTGTGACAGGATCAATACCGGAGAATTTGAGGGCAGAGTTTTCAGCTGGGTATCCAGATCACATTTTACAACTGCAGCCATACAGTTTATATCCCAAAGCTTCATAATCACACTTAAGACAGTTCCGTAAATATGTTCTGATGACTTCATCATCCCTAAAACCACAGCCAAATCATTTCTGTGGTAATACTTAAGTGAGAACTCGTCTTCGCATGGATCAGACCTGCAAGGACAGCAGCACAAAACTCAACTTGTGAGCATAATTAAGTATTATTTTAAACCAAGAAACTGGTAAAGAAATGATAAAGTGTCAAGAACAGAAAATAACAAGAAAAACAGGAGTCTGATGCCCCAGATTAGAAATGACAACTACCACATTTTGGCACAGATAATAAAAGAAGATGCAGTGTCAGACCATAATGTAAAACTTAAAATTAGAATTAAAGGAGATCAAAAGTTAGACAATCGCGGTGGATATGACAAAACCATTAGCTTCCACCCTTGAGACTATGATCGACAACTAGAAATTAGCTAACACACTCAGTAAAGCTTTATTTATTCTTTATTTAACACGACTTTTTCCTTACAAGTAGACAATTCTATTTTTTTAAATAAAGCAAATAATTTTATTAATGTGGGAAAATCCCGTATTGAGGCTAACCTAGTTGCTCACTCCATGACCCTTTTGATGGAAGCAACCCGGCTGCCGAAGAGACCAAGAAAGCAACATGATCAATGATACTACTAGCCTAGAGACCTTTTAGAATGTGAAACTACTAACCTAGCGACCTCGAGGCGAGCAGTTACCTTCTGCAACCTAGCCACCCCCTCCGTGAGACTGTGAATCCATTTATGGAAGCAACTTGGCAATCAAAGAGACCAATAAAGCACGTCTTCAAGAAGAGCTTTCAACTTTCACCAATGTCTCTTAATCATATATAGATACTAACATGACCAGCTTATAACTACACTCTCTATCAAGCACTATATCTTGATCCACTTTTCTCTTTATGATACACTAAGCTTGTATTACTTGGTGCAATCGGATAATATAGGATGTTAGAGATGGGTTCGTCATTATTAACAAAGAGTGAGAGACCCACAATGAATTGAGATTTGATTGAGTCAAGGTTAGAGAGAAGTGTTTTTTCTTATATAAATGACATCTGCCATCTTCATTCACTCCTCTATACTTCAATAAAGACATTAGAATTAGAAAAAGGTGATAGTACAAATCAAGCTTGTTTCCAAAAAACATTCTACTACTAAATGGAAGGGAAAGTTTTATTGGTCAGTGCTATTCATGTTTTGTCACTTAAGCTTCTATAAGACAAATGGTGATTTTATTAAATACGAATAATAACACTCTCAAGAATGAAAGGGAGATAAAGCTAGTAACAAACTTGTCATGACATCAGACGTATTCAAGAATCACAACATCAGTGTAAATGTACTATGACTGAGTCCTAAATAATGTAGGATTTGGCTATATGAATCCCTTGTAATTATTTGACTCCATTGAGACACAAACATTACAATACTACTTTGCTTGTGAAATTTTCCTTTTAACGGATCACCACATCAAATGGAAAATGTTATTGCCAACAGCAACCTAGACCATATACCGATTCAAACTATCTAATGCAAACTGTTCCAAACAGTGCAAACGTTTGTGCCGAAAGATAAATGTTAAAACATAAACAGACTGATTAAGCTTCAAAGAGCAACCTGACTGTCAGAGAAGGTACAATCACTTACTAACTTTAGGGTGATGGAACTTACACCAATAGGTAATCACAGCAGCTATAGTATAGCCGTCCGTACGGATCAGTTGCCAACAACTCTGCCCCTCGAATTGATTTTGCCAAATTCAACCAGGGCTTCTTTTTGCCAATCAGACATTCAGGGCAATACCAATCACCTTCTGGCAAGTGACTACTAGCAACACCAACACACTTGGAATGAAATGCAGCAGGGCAGCCATCACAGCATATTAAGTTACCATCCATTTTGCAGAGGCAGCATTCATCGCTGTTCCAGTCTGTTGATTCATCGACTACTTCCTCACTCAAGCATGAACCAGCAGCAACATCCATGGCACCCCTCCTCTTCTTGGAACTGTCAAACTTCGAATCCCGATCAAAATCTGTGTTCTCTGCTGCCACAGTTCTTCTGTTAAGCTCTGATCGTATGGCCTCTACTTCAGTCACATCATCACAAAGACACCTAAGCATTTCAATCTTCAAAGAAGCTGGTTGCTTGCAGTAATCGATCTCGAATAGTTTAAAGTGACAAAGATCAAAACTTGGCTTCAGTTCTGATTCATGTAATAGTAGATATTCAACCATAAAGACAGGCCATGTGATCAGGTCCAGCAAATCCCAGTTAAGAGACCTACTTCCACAATTGTAAATGTACAGATAAAATTGAGTATCAAAGGAATTCAAGCAAAAAAAAAAAAAAATACTTATACACAACTTTTTGAGAGTTCAAAACTTTACCTAAGACAATTAGATGCAGATTCAGAAGTTTCATCTGAAAGAGCCTCCAAATGCTTCCTCAATATTTGCAAAAGAGAGAAATGAATGGAGTCAAATAATAAAGTAGGAGCATCTGCTTTTATGCACGCTACGAAGTCTTCCAACTCAAAGGGGCTCAAGAACAATAAAGTACTAAACGATCTCAAAAATGAATAGACAGAGAAGACGTCAAGCACAGGAATACCATCTAAATCTAAACTACTCGAAGTAGGAGGCAAATCCATCTTTGGCAGAAGATTGTCATGTTTATCAGACTCTTCATGACCTGATACTATAATTTTCTCCTCTGAAACCACACTAACTGCAGGAGACAACAATGGATTACTCGCTACATCAGACACTACTGCACAATAAATGTGATCTTCAGCAGAAACGGAATCTATTCTCGCTCTACGAGCACTTCTTCTCAACACCATCTCCGTACCACCTTTGCTGCCAGCATCCAGGAGCTTCCTCTTCTTTCTACCCCTTTTCCCCTTCATCAAGCTCCCCGAAGCACCATTTTGCACTTCCAACCCACTAGTACCCTTATCAGGCGTCGTCCACTTCACCTCAACTTCCTGCAGAGTGCCATTCGTTAACTCATTCACAGTAAAACAAGTATCCAAACTCAGTGGGACCTTCTCTTCATCTCGACTACACTCTTTCTCCCGAGTTCCTCCTTCTCCAAAACAACAAGCCATCATTTCCTTCGACGTCTCATCACCAACAACAACATCTACATTCTTACTTTCTTCATCTAGCCCTAAATTCAAGTCAAAACAGTGCCCGCGACCCTTTATCCTTATATCCTCCGAAACACGACCCCCCACGTCCCCATTTGCATCCACATTCAAATCAATCACATTGCTTCTATTCTTCAATGTTCCCTCCAAAGTTTCCAACTTTACCTCATTAACACCACCCATATTCTCCTCAACATTCAAATCCACCCCTTTATTCAAATCCAGTTGACTCCTATTCAAATCAACTACCGCATCGTCATCATCGTCATTCAAATTAACCATCACATCATAATTCAAATCCAAATTCAACCCATTATTCAGCATACCATCTTTTCCCAAATTCAAGTTCATTTCACTACAATTCTCATCATAATTCATTTCCACGTCAGCATTATTACCTGAATTTTTCGCTATACGACGTCGTTTTGGGGGTTTCCGACCAACAGGCTGCTGTTGCTGACGTGACACTGATCCGTTCAACAAGCAGAGGACTTGGGACAAGTCAAGAACCTCGGAATCGCCCACATCATAGAGGATCTCGAAGAACCCAGTTGTAGAATTGTAGGATTTGACTGTACCACTAAATGCTCCAACGCCTTTGACTTCTTTGTTGACTCTTCTCCCTATATACTCTTCCCCCATTTCCTTTGCCCCAAATTCTAGGGTTTTACGATCTCCCCTACAAACCCCAGAATTATGATGAGAGAGAGATAGAGAGAGAGAGAGAGAGAGAGGGGTTTGGGTTTCTCTCTCTACGAATGTGGTTAGATATAAAGGAGTATATGTTGTGTATGTATCGTAGAGAGAGAAAATGAAAGCTGGGTGTGTGTGTGTGTGTTTCTCTCTCTAGAAAATGCAAGGAGAGAGAGAGGGAGAGAGGAGTTTGAAGTTTGAAACTAAAGTGAAATGCGTTTTCTTTATGGCAACCTTCTCTTTCTCGCTGCAATAGCAGTCACGTGCACGTGAGTGGTTGGGTCGTGGGTGAGAATTGGGATAAACAAATATTTCATTTACTAAGATAATTTAATCGATCTATTTATCTATATCTACATCTATCTATATTATTATAAAAGTACGAATAATTTATGCTAAATATTGAACGATTAAAATATACCTGAAATATTGATTGACTTTTATGCACTTAAATATTTATATAATTTAAGGATCTAATTGTAAATTAACTAATGATGAAATTCTTTTTCAACTTAAACTACATATACACCAACCCTACAAAGTTGATTCTACTTGGATTAAAAAGGTATGTCCATAATTTTCTTTTAAAAAGGAATTATTATTCCTAATTACAACAAAATATATAATTGTGGGAGAATAGGAGATTTACGTAGCATATGGTAAAGTCAATACAAGATTCTTCCTCACGATCTGTTGCATTTGAAAAAGGAAGAGTCTATATGCTTAATTTTCCCTTGAGTGCGGCAATTCCGGAACGTGGGAATTTTGAGTTCTATTTGGAGAAGGAAAAAAATTTAATTTAGGGATATTAAATTTTTACAAGTATAAAAGAAAAAATTAGTCTTAAGCTCTAAAAATATTTATAACATTTTAAGTTAAGTAAAAAAATCTTACAACCCTTTAAAATCTTAATTTATATTAGTTCATAAAAAGTTAAAAACTAAATTAAGTTAGATATCTTTTATAACATACTTTATGTTCCTAAATATTATGAGCTACTACATAATTCAAATAATTGAGTTAATTTTAAAATGTTAATTAATAAAAAATAATTAAATAATAATTTTTAAAATATAAAATCTAATCTTAAAGGAAAAAAATACAGGGGTAAGTTTCTATGAATATCTTTCTTTTACATGACAGTAAAGTTGTCACGACCCCAAATTTCCTCTGTACAAGGTCGTGATGGAACCTAGTCTCTAAGACTAGGTAAGCCTATCAATGCGGAATAATCATAAAATTTTGAAATAAATAAACTACAATTCAAATAATTACAACTCTCAAAACCCGGTAGAAATAAGTCACAAGTTTCTAAAAATTTATTCTCAATGTTTCTATGTATCAAGGTCTAAAGAAAAATAAGAAAGCGACATAAAATGATAGAAGGGGACTCCAGAGTCTGCGGACGCTGGCAGATATATCTTAAAGTCTCCGTGCGCAGGTAACTCACTGACGTCTAGACTGGTAAGATGTATCCGGATCTGCACAAAAAGATATGCAGAAGCGTAGTATGAGTACACCACAGCGGTACCCAATAAGTGTCAAGCATAACCTCAGTAGAGTAGTAACGAGGTTAGGTCATGCCCTATTGGAGAATAGATAATAACATGGAAAAATATTTAAACAATTTAATAAGATTAAATGACTATGGAAATGAATCAAATAGTATGTCACATTTAATGACACCAAATAATTGCAAATAATATCTCGTGGAATCAAAACAGAATTCCTTTCAACTTTATGAAAATCACAACAATTAATCGAAGGCAACTATGGTCATAAATCAATATCAACAAGGGCACTACCGAGGTATCGCCTCGTAGTCCCAAATCATAAATAAATTCACAAAATCTCATTTCCTTATCTCACCGCGGGAGCCTTCACAATTTATTTTAAAGAAAATATTTTTTTTCGAAATAGCATCCTGCGTTTTAGCCATCCTTATCACACCGCATGACTTCTAGTAGTTCCTCCTACTAGCCACGCGTATCAAGCCACCCTTATCTCACTGTATGTGTTTCAATACTCATACCTTATACCACCGCATGCGTATCAATATCACAATATATCACAATTTGCACCTCAAGTGCCCAAATATTTCAATTTGCCAAAATAAATCAACGATGTTTTCCACAATAAAGAGCTCACGGCTCATGCCAACATAAATCATCAATAATATTTTTCCACAATAAAGAGCCCGCGGCTCCATCACAATGAGTACAAAAATCTTACAAACATATTCACGAATAAATAATTTAGCAAAATATTATTTCAAAATCTTTAATACGTTGCTTCAATACCCAATTTAAAATGTCAAATACTTCATATTAATAATATTTAATTTAAAAAAAATCAATTTCAAATAATGCACAGAATAAAATAAACCAAGTTTCATCCAAACAGGCAAAACAATTAGCAGAAAAAAGGTCAAGCAAATTTAAAGTATACAAATCAAATCAATGATGGAAAATATAACAAGATTTAATAAATTAATTAATATGCAACAGTGACCTTCACAATTTAAAAATATAATCCTTCACATTTAGTCCGGGTACACACTCGTCACCTCGTGTACACGACTTTCATCACATTACAATTAATACCAATCCCAACGGAAATTCCCCCCCACACAAGATTAGACAAGTCATTTACCTCGACTTGCTCCAATTTAACCAAGTAGTATGCTTTTTCCTCGATTTTTCGATTTCGATCGACTCGTATCTAGTCATAATTAATTCGATACATTCAACAAAAATTGTAGAATTAATTCTATAAGAAACTACTACATTTTTCAATAAAAAAACGAAATTAACTCAAAAATGGCATGTGGGGCCCACGTCTCGGAATCCGGTGAAAGTTACGAAATATGAACGCCCATTCAACTACGAGTCCAACCATACCATTTTTACAAAAATCCGACATCAACTTGACCTTCAAATCTCAAATTCTCATTTTGATATCCCTATGCCCAAATCCTCTAATTTCACCTCAAAAACATGTAATCTATTCGAAATTTTCAATGATAATCCAATATAATTGACTAACAATGATCACATGTGACTTACCTCAAGTTTCCCCGTGAATTCTCTCTGAAAAATCGCCCAAATCCGTGTTGAAAATGTCCAAATGACAAAAATACCGGAACTCCTCTGTTTTTGTAATCTAGTCACTGCTTACGCACATGCGGACAAAATTCTCGCACCTGCGGTTCCGTATATGCGGTGAAATACCGCATATGTGGAAATTGCTCAGCCCAGCTGCCTTCGCTTCTGCGAGCTTTGGACCGCATATGTACCTTCGTAGGTGCGGAAAATTCCATCGCACCTGCGGACCTGCCCGCACATGCGCCCTTCCTCTCGCTTCTGCACAATATGAGCCGTATCTGCGGCTCTAACTGGGAAGCCCTTCGTCCGCTTCTGCGAGCCACAGCTCGCTTGTGCGAGTTCGCACCTGCGGTCAGTCCCTCCGCAGGTGCGATGACACCAGAAGTTGCAAATTTTAGAATTTGCCTAAATCAAAAAATTGATCCAATTTCGATCCGGATCGCACTCAGGATACTCGGGACCCCGTCCGAAAATACCAACAAGTCCTAAATCATCATACAAACTTAGTCGAGTCTTCAAATCACATACAACAACACTAAAACACGAATCACGCATAGATTCAAGCCTAATGAACTTTGAAATTTCTAATTTCTACAAATGACTCCGGAACCTATCAAATCACATCCGATTTTCCTCGAATTTTGCGCACAAGTCATAAATGACATAACGGAGGTACTCAAATTTTCAGAATCGGATTTTGACCCTGATATCAAAAAGTCAACTCCTCGATCAAGCTTCCCAAAAATTTAACTTTCGATATTTCAAGCCTAATTCCACTACGGACTTCCAAATAAAATTCCGTTCACGCTCCTAAGTCCAAAATCACCACACAGAGCTGTTGGAATCACCAAAATTCTATTCCGGGGTCGTTTGCACATAATTCGACATCCGGTCACTATTTAAACTTAAACTTTTAATTTTTCATCAAAATTCCATATCTCGGGCTAAGGACCTCGGAATTTGATTCCGGGCATACGCCTAAGTCCCAATTCACGATACGGACCTATCGAAACTGTCAAAACACTGATCTGAGTCCGTTTGCTCAAAATATTGACCAAAGGCAACTCAATTGAGTTTTAAAGCTTTAATTCACATTTTAATTCATTTTTCGCATAAAAACTTTCCGAAAAAATTTTACGGACTGCACACGCAAGCCGAGTAATGATAAATAGTGCTTTTCGAGGTCTTAGAACACAGAATTAATTATTAAATTTAAAGATGACATTTTGGGTCATCATATTCTCCACCTCCAAAACAAACATTCGTCCTCGAACGAAGTTAGAAAAAGTACATGAGCTAGTGAATAAGTGCGGATAACGGCTGCGTATATCATGCTCGGTCTCCCAAGTCGCCTCCTCGACCGGATGACCCCTCCACTGAACTTTCACGAAAGCAATGTTCTTTGACCTCAGCTTTCGAACCTCCCTATCTAAAATAGCCACTGGTTCCTCAACATAAAATAGATCCTTGTCTAACTGAACCGAACTGAAGTCTAACACATGAGACGGATCGCCGTGATATTTTCGAAGCATAGGAACATGGAATACCGGATGAACTGCAGAGAGACTAGGTGGTAGCGCAAGTCTGTAAGCCACCTCTCCAACTCTTTCAAGAATCTCAAAAGGCCCAATATACCTAGGGCTCAACTTGCCCTTCTTCCCGAACCTCATCACACCCTTCATAGGCGAAACCCGGAGCAATACTCGCTCACCAATCATGAATGCAACATCATGAACCTTTCAATCAGCATAACTCTTCTGTCTGGATTGGGCTGTACGAAGTTGATCCTGAATCAACTTAACCTTATCCAAGGCATCCTGAACCAAGTTTGTACCCAATAGTGTAGCCTCGCCAGGTTCGAACCAACCCACTGGAGACCGGCACCGTCTACCATACAAAGCCTCATACGGAGCCATCTGAATGCTTGACTGGAAACTGTTGTTGTAAGCAAACTCCGCAAGTGGTAAGAACTGATCCCAAGCACCCCCAAAATCTATCACACACGCACGAAGCATATCCTCCAGTATATGAATAGTGTGTTCGGACTGCCTGTCCGTCTAAGTGTGAAATGTTGTACTCAACTTTACCCAAGTACCCAACTCACATTGTACTGCCCTCTAAAGCTGTGAGGTAAACTGTGTACCCCGCTCAGAGATGATAGATACCGGTACACCTTGAAGTCTGACAATCTCGCGAATATATACATGAGCCAACTGCTCTGAAGAGTAAGTAGTAATCGCAGGAATGAAATGAGTTGATTTGGTCAGCCTATCCACAATCACCCAAACTGCATCAAACTTCCGCCGAGTCCGCGGGAGCCCAACAACAAAATTCATAGTGATCCGCTCCCATTTCCATTTTGGAATCTCTAACTTCTGAAGTAATCCACTCGGTCGTTGATGCTCATATTTCACCTGTTGACAATTTAGACATCGAGATACATACCCCATTATGTCTTTCTTCATCCGTCTCCACCAATAGTGCTGTCTCAAGTCCTGATACACATTTGCAGCACCCGGATGAATGGAGTACCACGAACTGTGAGCCTCCTGAAGAATCAACTCACGCAAACCGTCCACATTAGGCACACATAGCCTACCCTGCATCTGTAATACTTCGTCATCTCCAATAATGACTTCCTTGGCATCACCGTGCTGAACTGTATCCTTAAGGACAAACAGATGGGGGTCATCATACTGACGTTCCCTGATACGATCATAAAGAGAGGACTGAGAAATCACGCAAGCCAAAACTCGACTCGGATCGGAAACATCCAGTCTAACAAACTGGTTGGCCAAGGCCTGAACATCCAAGGGTAAAGGCCTCTCTGCTACCGGTAAATATGCTAAGCTGTCCAAACTCTCCGCCTTACGACTCAAGGTATCGACCACCACATTGCCCTTCCCAAGATGATGGAGAATGGTGATATCACAATCCTTAAGCAACTCCAACCATCTCCGCTGCCGCAAATTAAGATCCTTCTGTTTAAACAGATGTTGTAGACTCCAGTGATCGGTGTAGATCTCACAATGGACACCGTACAAATAATGCCGCCAAAATTTTAAGGTATGAAAAATAGCTGCTAACTCCAGGTCATGTACATGATAATTCTTCTCATGCACCTTTAACTGTCTGGACGCGTAGGCAAACACCCTACCGTCTTGCATCAACACTGCGCCGAGACCAATACGCGACGCGTCACAATACACAACGTAAGATCATGTACCTGTAGGTAATAACAATACTGGGGCTGTAGTCAAAGTTGTCTTGAGCTTTTGGAAGCTCTCCTCACATTCCTCGATCCACCTGAATGGAGCACCCTTCTGGGTCAATTTGGTTATAGATGCAGCAATAGAAGAGAAACCCTTTACAAATCGGCGATAATACCCAGCCAAACCAAGGAAACTCCGGATTTTCATAACTGAGGACGGTCTGGACCAACTTTGCACTGCTTCAATCTTCTTCGGATCTAACCTTGATCCCCTCGCATGAAACTATATGACCCAAAAATCCCACTGAATCAAGCCAAAACTCACACTTTGAAAATTTTGCATATAACTTCCTTTCTCTCAAAATCTGAAGCACAATCCTCAAGTGTTATTCATGGTATTCCCGACTCTGGGAATACACCAGAATGTCGTCAATAAACACAATGATGAAGGAATCAAGATAGGGCTGAAATACACTATTCATTAAGTGCATAAATGTTGCTGGGGCGTTGGTTAGCCTAAAAGGCATCACAAGGAACTCGTAATGACCGTACCGAGTCCTGAAAGTAGTCTTTGGGATATCTGGCTCCCGAATCTTCAATTGATGATAGCTTGAACACAAGTCGATCTTAGAGAATACTGTAGCACCCTGAAGTTGATCAAATAGGTCATCAATACGTGGCAATGGATACATGTTCTTCACGGTAACCTTGTTCAGCTGGCAGTAATCAATACGCATCCGCATAGAACCATCCTTCTTCTTTACAAATAAGACAGGAGCACCCCCAAGGCGATACACTAGGCCGAATGAAACCCTTATCAACCAACTCTTGTAACTGTTCTTTTAATTCTTTCAACTCTGCTGGAGCCATACAGTATGGTGGAATAGAAATGGGCCGAGTGCCCGGTAGAAAATCAATGCCAAAGTCAATATCCCTGTCGGGTAGCATACCTGGAAGCTCCGCTGGAAATACATCAGGAAAATCCCTTACTACAGGAACTGACTCTACAGTAGGAGTATCAATACTAACATCTCTCACATAGGCCAGATATGCATCACACCCCTTCTCAACCATTCGTTGAGCTTTAAGAAATAAAACAACTCTACTAGGAACATTATCCAAGGTACCTCTCCACTCTAGCCGCGGTAGACCTGGCATAGCCAATGTCACCGTCTTGGCGTAACAATTAAGAATAGCGTGATAGGGCGACAACTAGTCCATGCCCAAAATAATATCGAAATCCATCATACTAAGCAATAATAAATCAGCTCTGGTCTCAAAACCACTGATAATAATTAAACACGACCGATACACACGGTCCACAATAATAGATTCACCCACGGGTGTAGATACATAAACAGAAGAATTAAGGAATCACGTGATACGCCAAAATACGGGGCAAAATAAGATGACACATAAGAATAAGTGGAGCCTGGATAAAATAAGACTGACGCGTCTCTATGACAGACCGGAATAATACATGTGATAACAGAATTGGATGCAAAAACATCTGTCCTAGCAGGAAGGGCATAATATCTTGCATGGTCTCCCCCTCTAGGGAGACCTCTACCTTCCCGACCTCCACCTCTAGCTGGATGTGCAGGTGGAGTGGCAACTGGTGCAGTAATCATGGCCTGAGAAGCCTGAGGACCCAGTGGAATATGTGGGGCCTGAGAAATCCGTGGAGGTGCACCCCTCCTAAGTATGGGGCAATCCCTCATGATATGACGAGTGTCACCACACTCAAAACAAGCCCTCGAAGAACGTGCCTGCTGGGACTGGCTTGGGCCTGATCGACTAGACTGTCCGCTAAAAGCACCCCGTGTAGGAGGTACAAAAGATACTGGTGGTGCATAATATGGAACCTGAGGTCTGAGAGTAGTCGGAATACCACTGGAAGCTAGAAGTGCTGAATGAATAGGACGGCTCACATAACCTCTACCATGACGGGCTACAACTGGGGCACGAGAATTATTATATGTGCCAGAATCTCGAGGTCTCTTAGCTTCCCTCTCTTCCCTCTCCCGAGTCCGCATACCTTCCAATCTCCTAGCAATTGACACCACCTGTTGGTATGTGATGTCCATCTCTAGCTCTCGGGCCATACTGTATCTGATACTAGGGTGAAGACCCTACATAAATCTGCAAACCCGCTCTCGAACAGTAGCAACTAAGACTGGTGCATGCCTAGCCAAATCACTGACTCGGACCGCATACTCTGACACGGTCATAGAACCCTGGTGCAACTGCTCAAACTATGCGCGCCATGCATCCCTAAGACTCTGAGGAACATACTCCCTTAAGAACATATCCGAAAATTGAGTCCAAGTGAGTAAAGATGCCTCAGCGGGACTATCCAACTCATATGCCCGCCACCACTGGTAGGCTGCTCCTCTAAACTGGAAGGCCGTGAAAGAAATCCCACTGGAATCCACAATACCCATAGTACGAAGGATACAGTGACATTCCTCCACAAAACCATGAGCATCCTATAAAGCTAAACCACTGAAAGTGGGAGGGTGGTACTTCTTATACCTCTCGAACCTGAGCTGCTCCCCCTCTGAAACTGTTGTCCTAATCTCAGGCCGAACTGGCTGTACTGGTATAACCTCTGGGGACGGTCAACTTGGGCCTGTGGTTCTGGAGTATGGGCGGCGGGAGTCTGTGCTCCTTCCCCGGCCTGAGATATGGCAGGAGCAAGTGGAATTAACCATGCCAGAGCTAGAGTGCCAATCATGCTCAAAAACTGGACAAGAGTCTCCTGAAGTACAGGATTAGTAACAGGCGTCTCAGGTGCCTGTTCTCCAACTGGAGCTACTGGTGGCTTTGGTGCAGCAGTTCGTGCAGGTACTCTGGCTGCACCACGTGGTCTTCGTCGGCCTCTGGCTCGGCCTCTGCTCCGACCCCTGCCTCTTGCGGCTCCAACAAGGGGTGCGAGTGTGTGATCATCAGATCCAGTTATGCGTGTCCTCACCATCTGTGAGAGAATAGAAAGACAATTGTTTAGAACTTTGAAATCAACAAAGGCGCATGATAAGGAATCAAAGAAGTGAATATTTCCTAACAGTTCCATAGCCTCTCGAAGATAAGTACAGACGTCTCCGTACCGATCCGCAAGACTCTACTAAACCTGCTTGTGACTCATAACACCTATGAACCTAGTGCTCTAATACCAACTTGTCACGACCCCAAATTACCTCCGTAGAAGGTCGTGATGGCACTTAGTCTCTAAGACTAGGTAAGCCTATCAATGCAGAATAATCATAAAAATTTGAAATAAATAAACTACAATTCAAATAATTACAACTCCCAAAACCCGGCAGAAATAAGTCACAAGCTTCTAAAAATTTATTCTCAATGTTTCTATGTATCAAGGTCTAAAGAAAAATAAGGAAGCAACAAAAATGATAAAAGGGGACTCCGGAGTCTGCGGACGCTGGCAGATATACCTCGAAGTCTCCGTACGCAGGTAACTCACTGACGTCTAGACTGGTAAGATGTACCTGGATCTGCACAAAAAGATGTGCAGAAGCGTAGTATGAGTACACCACAGCGGTACCTAGTAAGTGTCAAGCCTAACCTCGGTAGAGTAGTGACGAGGTCAGGTCAGGCCCTACTGGAGAATAGATAATGACATGAAAAAATGTTTAAATAATTTAATAAGATAAAATGACTATGGAAATGAATCAAATAGTATGTCACATTTAATGACACCAAATAATTGTAAATAATATCTCGTGGAATCAAAACAGAATTCCTTTTAACTTTATGAAAATCACAACAATTAATCGAAGGCAACTATGGTCATAAATCAATATCAACAAGGGCACTACCGAGGTATCGCCTCGTAGTCCCAAATCATAAATAAATTCACAAAATCTCATTTTCTTATCTCACTGCGGGAGCCTTCACAATTTATTTTAAAGAAAATATTTTTTTCCGAAATAGCATCCTGCGTTTTAGCCATCCTTATCACACCGCATGACTTCTAGTAGTTTCTCCTACTAGCCACGCGTATCAAGCCACCCTTATCTCACCGTATGCGTTTCAATACCCATACCTTATACCACCGCATGCGTATCAATATCACAATATATCACAATTTGCACCTCAAGTGCCCAAATATTTCAATTTGCCAAAATAAATCAACGATATTTTCCACAATAAAGAGCTCACGGATCATGCCAATATAAATCATCAATAATATTTTTTACAATAAAGAGCCCACGGCTTCATCACAATGAGTACAAAAATCTTACAAAAATATTCACGAATAAATAATTTAGCAAAATAATATTTCAAAATCTTTAATACATTGCTTCAATACCCAATTTAAAATGTCAAATACTTCATATTAATAATATTTAATTTAAATAAAATCAATTTCAAATAATGCACAGAATAAAAGAAACCAAGTTTCATCCAAACAGGTAAAACAATTAGCAGGAAAAGGTCAAGTAAATTTAAAGTATACAAATCAAATCAATGATGGAGAATATAACAAGATTTAATAAATTAATTAATATGCAACAGTGATCTTCACAATTTAAAAATATAATCTTTCACATTTAGTCTGGGTACACACTCGTCACCTCGTGTACATGACTTTCATCACATTACAATTAATACCAATCCTAGGAGAAATTCTCCCACACAAGGTTAGACAAGTCACTTACCTCAACTTGCGCACAAGTCATAAATGACATAACTGAGGTACTCAAATTTTCAGAATCGAATTTCGACCCTGATATCAAAAAGTCAACCCTTCGGTCAAACTTTTCAAAAATTCAACTCTCGGCATTTCAAGCCTAATTCCCCTACATACTTCCAAATAAAATTTCAATCACGCTCCTAAGTCCAAAATCACCATACGTAGCTGTTGGAATCACCAAAATTCTATTCCGGGGTCATTTGCACATAATTCGACATCCGGTCACTATTTAAACTTAAACTTTTAATTTTTTATCAAAATTCCATATCTCGGGCTAGGGACCTTGGAATTTGATTCCGGGCATACGCCCAAGTCCCAATTCATGATACAGACCTACTGGAACTGTCAAAATATTGATCCGAGTTCGTTTGCTCAAAATTTTGACCAAAGTCAACTCATTTGAGTTTTAAAGGTTTAATTCACATTTTAATTCATTTTCGCATAAAAACTTTCCGGAAAAATTTTATGGACTGCACACGCCAGTCGATGTTACGATCCAACTTATCGTTTTAAGAATTTACGTCCCGTTTAGTGACTTAAGATTTTGAGCAGCCTCGCAATATGTATTATGACCCGCGTGTGTGGTCGAGTTTGATTTACGGATGAAGATTTGGGATACTTAGTCCCTGAGATGGAAACTCAAGTCTTAGGATTTTTACTGTAGTCGAAACTGTGTGAAGACTACTCCGGAATGGAATTTTGATGATGTCAATAGCTCCGTATGGTGATTATGGACTTAGGAGCGTGTTCGAAAAATTATTTGGAGGTTCGTAGAGGAATTTGGCTTGAAATGGCGAAAAATAAATTTTTTGAAAGTTTGACCGGGGGGTTGACTTTTTGATATCGGGGGCCGAAATTCGATTTTGGAAATTGGAATAGCCTTGTTATGTCAATTACGACTTGTGTGCAAAATTTAAAGTCATTCCAGATTGATTTGATGTGTTTCGGCACAAGATATAGAATTTAAAATTTCAAATTCATTAGGCTTGAATTGGGGTATGATTCGTGGCTTTGATGTTGTTTGATGTGATTTGAGGCCTTGAGCAGGTTCGTGTTATGTATTGGGACTGGTTGGTACGATTGGACGGGATATCGGGGGCCTCGGGTTTGATTCGGGGTGGTTCCGGACCAAGTTTGGGTGTTTTGATGCTGTTGGTTGCTGGTTCTGGTGTTGTTCTTCGCGTTCGCGAGGAGCCTCTCGCGTCCGCGAAGAAGGATTTTGGTGTTAGGACTTTGTTCTTCGCGTTCGCGAAGAAGGAAATTTTGTTGTTCGTCGTCTGATTTTAGAGGCTCATATCTCGCAATCTATAAGGAATTTGGAGATAATTCAAAAATAAAAGTTGTAGCCCTTTGTGTCTAATTTTCAGAAAGGTAAACCATTTGTTATTTGGAGTTTTGTACAAAATGTTATGGTGGCTACACTATAGGCTGTCCGAAAAGAGTTTGGAAATCTCTGTTGTATAGGGCTGACCTTAGAAGCTTATATCTCGTAATCTATAAGGAATTGGGAGATAAGCAACAAATGAAAGTTATAACCCTTGGAGTCTAGTCTTCATAAAGTACAACTATTCATCATTTGGATTTTTGTTACAAAAAGTTATGATCATTATACTAAAGGTTGTTTGAAAAGAGTTTGAAAATGACTTTTGAAGAATTTGTTCTTCGCGAACGCGAAGAACAAACCCCTAGGCAGCAGAAGAAAGTCCAAATTCGTGTCATTCTTCCATTTTTGGACCAAGGAAGCTCGGGTGAGGCGATTGTTCGAGAGTTTTTCAAGAAAAATATTGGGGTGAGAATTTCTAACTTGATTTTGGTTAAATTACATGACTCTATTGTTGTTTTTAGCACTAAATTAGTGAATTGGGTTGAAAATTTTAGAAAACCCTCTTGGTTTCAATTTAAGATTTGGGGGTCGATTTGTTATTGGAATTCGATAAAATTGGTATGGTTGAACTCGTATCGGAATAGGTGTTCGGATTTCATGAAAATTATGTCGGGTTCCGAGAGGCGGGTCCCGCGTTGACTTTTATTGACTTTTTGGAATAAAATTTTAGGTCGACATATTATTATCCGAAATTATTTCCGATGAATTTTAATGAAGTTATATAATTAATTTGGATAAATTTGAGCTGTCCGGAGGTCAATTCAAGCAAGAAGGCTATTTTGGAATATCGGCCTAACTTCAAAAAGGTAAGTGTCTTGCTTAACCTCGAGTGGGGGGAATTCCCCTTAGGCATTGAGTCTTATGTGCAACTTGAATAATTGAAAATCATGTACGCGAGGTGACGAGTACGTACTTGGTTTATATGTGTAAATTTTATTGAGTTAAAGTCTTGAACATATTGTGTAGTAAATTGGATAATTATTGGCATATATTTTATCATCTACTTGTCGTGCCTAAACCCTTGTTGTTGACTCTGTTGTTATATGACAATGTGATGTGATTGTTATTTGATTATTTATGAAATTTCGTGAATTTGCTGGCTTGATAATTATTGGAATTTAATTTTATTTTGGATTTTCCCCTCTGCAAATAATTAATTAAATGAGTTTAAGAAGAGGTGTTTATATAATTATTGAAAATTTGATCTTTTATGAAGACTTTACTTTATGTTGAGTAATTTCTATCTCTATTGATTGTTTTTGGGTGTTGTACACATTGTGTAGAGCATTTGGCTATTTGTTGTGAAATTAATTGACTTGGTTGTAGCTTTGAAATTTGATTGTGGCCATTGGGTAAATTGTGATATGAATTAATTTTTGTTATGTTGTTGTGATAATTTCGTGTAAATTGTTGTGTTGTGTGAGTTGTTATTTTGGGGAGATAAGGGTGACATTTCACCGTTGATATTATGTGGTTATAAGGGAGACATTTTACTGTTGTATTTGTTGGCTATTGATATTGTGTGGGCGGAGCGATAAGGGTGGCTATATGAGCGATAAGGGTGGAAATTGGAGCAATAAGGGTGGCTATTGATATTGTCTGGGCGGAGTGATAAGGGTGGCTATAGGAGCGATAAGGGTGGCAATAGGAGCGATAAGGGTGGCTATTGTCAGGGACGATATGTGATGATATGGGGTTGTGGTGTTGAAAATTTTCATCTGATGTTGTGATTTTCTTGTGTTTATTTTTATACCTTGTGCAACTTGTCTTGTTGTTAGTAAATTGATAATAATCTGATTTTGTTAAAATTGGGAGCCTGTGGCTATTGCCATGCGGTTTATAAAATAAAATGTGGGTACGAGGTGCCGTGAATTGTGATATGAAATGGGGATATTGGCACGTGAATTGGGGGTGGGCATAAAATCCGAAAAACCGAATTCCGAACCGAACCGAATTAATTTGGTATTTTGATTTCGATTTTTTCGGTATTTCGATTTATTTCGGTACAGAAATTTCGGTATTTTGGTATTTCAGTTCGGTATACGGTGTTGGATTTTTGGTATTTCGGTATTTCGGTATACCGAAATACCAAAATAGTTTAGTCCAAGCACAATTTTTTTTTTAGCCCAATAACTTATCTCTTTTCTTCATCCCCTCCCCCCAAATTTGTTTGAATTAATTTGAACCACATTCTGTTCTCTCTTTGCTTCCTTTACATATGTACAACGTTGTGGATTGAACCATGAAGCTCTTTGTTTTTAAATTCTCCTCACCAGATTGTTATCAGTTGTCCATATTGCGATTTGTAATTCATGATTCTCACTTTGGCTTTCACATTTCTCTTTTTTCTTTTTATAAGTTCTTGCTTATTTTTCAGTTCCTTTTGAGTTTTGACTCATGCTTTCTTCAGATGAGCTCCGAGTGTTTTTTTCTTTAAGAGTGGTAATTAAACATGAGCTACTTTGCTAGTTGTTATAGATAATTTATCCAGATCTTGTCATTATCCATCATGAGACTGTTTCTATTGATTAGACATATCCAGGTCTTGTACTTCAAACATGGCTGCTAAGCATAATTAGTTTTTAGCTGTTGTAGTAGATATCTAATATCTTAATATCCAGCTCTTGTAATTATTGTATATTACAGTGATATGCCTCTCTTGACGTTGCCTTGAGGATGTTCAATATATAGATGGTGCATGGGAGCCTGGATGCAAGAGGCTATGTAAAACATGTTGGATTGTTAAATTTACATGTACATATCTTTTCAAAAGTTGAAACGTATCTTTTCAACCCGAAGAGCTACATATTGAATAGGCAGAAGCCTTATAACATAGATTTGGTTTAAACCGA
Source organism: Nicotiana tomentosiformis (assembly GCF_000390325.3). Lineage (NCBI taxonomy): Eukaryota > Viridiplantae > Streptophyta > Magnoliopsida > Solanales > Solanaceae > Nicotiana > Nicotiana tomentosiformis. The sequence goes on from NC_090822.1 coordinate 119,434,828, forward strand.
AACCGTACCGAACCAAAATAAGAAATACCGAACAGTACTGAAATATTTAGGTACGGTATTTGGTATACACAATTGATAAATCGAATACCGAAATACCGAACCGAAATTCTTAAATACCGAATCGAAGTACCGAATGCCCACCCCTAACGTGAATTATTCGTGTAGTTGTGATATAAAATGTGGGCATGAGGTATTGTGATGAAATGATAATGATATTTGGCACGTAAATTGTCCGTGCAGTTATGATATGAAATGAGGGCACGAGGTACCGGGCAAATATGATGATTTAATTATGGGCACGAGGTGCCGTGAAAATATGAAAATGGGACGAGACTCGTATTTACGAAAAATATGAAAATGGGATGAGACCTGTATTTTGATGATTTTGAAATGAGGTGTCACATGGTGACTTTTTAATTGAAAGAATTATATTCAAAATATTTATTTGAAAGGATTTTTACTTAGAAAGTATCATATAAAAGAATTGTATTTTGAAAGATATTTATTTGAGGAAATTGTATTTGAAAAGATTTATTGAAAGAATTATATTTGAAAAATAATTATTTGAGAGAATTATATTTGAAAGAAAGTTATCTGGAAGAACTATGTGAAAGACATTTATTTGAAGGGGTTGATTTAATTGGGTATAATTGTGTTTATTAATTGTTGAGTGATATTAATGGTGTTCTTGTTGTCTGTTGTGCATATCACTGGTTGTTTTATCATGCCTTTATTATTATTTGTTTCCTATTATTTTGTATATTATATTGCATAGGTTATTAGACTAGTGAGTGTCTTGACTGTACCTCGTCTCTACTCTATTGAGGTTAGTCTTGATACTTACTAGGCACCGCTATGGTGTGCTCACTCTACACTTTTGCACATTTTTGTGCAGAGCCAGGTATTGAAGATATCGGACTTGAGCAGAGTTAAAGCGCGATCATAAGGATTCAAAGTAGAGTTGCTTGGCCGTCGCAGTCCCTTGGAGTCTTTTCATTTCATTGTACTGTTAATTTATAATCAAACAGTATTATATATTCGGTCCTCGTGATTATTCCATGTATTCAGTTAGAGTTCGTGACTCAGTACTACCAGTCTTGGGAGGTTGTGTATTGTAATTATTTCCGTTGTTAGATTTTAAAAGAAAAAAATGGCTTAAAAATATAATAGAAATCGGCTTACCTAGTCTTAGATACTAGGTGCCATCACGACGCCTGTGGTGGGATTTTGGATCGTGACAGTCGAGTAATGATAAATAGTGCTTTTCGAGGTCTTAGAACAGAGAATTAATTATTAAATTTAAAGATGACATTTTGGATCATCACAAAAGTGGTTCTAATGATGCAGATGAGACTAATTAAGTAAATTTATCATCTTTGTAAGTTAAGACGGTATCATTTTGAATTTCAGTATTTTGTTTATGTAATACCATTAATTTCTAGATTCAAAATGATTGTCGTATTTTTATCACGTCAATTATTCTATAATGATCATTTCATCTTGTAAATAATTTGTTGATAAATTTAGTTAGTTGTTCTTTCACATAAGAGTTCTGACTAAAGATTTACGTGCAACACACGTGCAATATGACTAATACTATATTAAAAGCACGAAACCCCTATCGATATGTCGTTCGTCTTTTTTACCCCTTGTATATATATTTTATGTTGGATATAATTGTAATTGTAACCAACAACTATTTTTTTGTGAGAAAAAAAATGAAAAACTATCGTGTATTACCGTTTTTTGTTGGCCATATATTGCTTCTCTTTATTTATTTAGGTTTACGACTCTTTAGTGCCGTGTGGTTTTTCTTTAGATTTAGGATTCTTTAGGTTTTGTTTTGGATTCTTTAGTCCTTTAGGTTTGAGATTCTTTTAATACCCGTGTTATTTTCGCTTAAAGATTCTTTAGGCCGGAGATTCTTTTCTTTTTTTAAGGTTTAGAATTTACTTTAGGTTTTTTAGAATATGTATATGAGGTTTAATTTGGTGCATTTAACCATAGTAATGCTATCAACCATTCCAATTTATTCTACAATTTTTAATTTGGTATAGTACTTTTACACAGCGAAACAATAACCAATCTTCTATTAATTATTTGGTTGTGTTCCCTTGTTTCAGGTTTAAACAATCATTACCGTAGGGAATAATAGTACATATTTCTTGAGGTAATTTATTTTTCTCGACATATAAATTCTTTTTCAAAGATTAATTCTATGTGTCAATCTCAATGAAGGTTAAAGTCTAATATATTATAAAGTTGTGTATGTCAAAGGTATTACCAAGAATTGTATTCGTAGTCAAATTTTGGTTTAAAATAAAAAACTCGAGCAAAAGAACAAAGTAAAGTGAAAACAGTAACTACGCCAACTTTAAGAGTTTTACCTATTATTAGGATGGTTATATTATACTCCCTCCGTCTCATATTATGTATCGTATTTCTCTTTTACACGACCCTTAAGAAATATTAATTAGAAAAGGGATTAGACTATTCTACCCTTATTTATGTCTTAAGATATACTCTTTTTTCATTAAATATTTGTTCTATTTATGTGTTATCTCGATCTTCAAGAACAATTACTATTACTAAGTGTAAAAAAGGGGAAAAAATAATCAATTTTGTCTTGAACTTATAAAATAACAAATAATTTGAGATAATTATTTTTAGTAACCATGACTATTAATATGAGACGGAGGGAGTAGCTTGTATATACTTACTATGACTTTCATGTCTAATATGAAAACTTTTTGATATAACACGCCTAATTTGAATAGGAATCGAATGCCTACCTTATTTGACGTAAAATTGAATAATAATACCACTTGTAAATTAACATCGGAAAAGTGATCGAAATGAATTCATATATAGTATAGACTTCTATTTTCAATTTCAATTTCAATTTCAATGCATTCTCTTTGAATAAATACATATTTAATACGCAAATAAAATTTTTGATTACGATTACTATTTTGAGCGCATCGTAAATTGTGATGTAGGTTGATTGAGAGATAGCAAGAATTTAATTAATAGAAATATTAATTCTTTAAATTTTTGTAAATTTAAGAAAGTTAAAATTATACATTGACCGTTCTTTTTGTTCATCCATGAAATTACTAAAGACTAATTATGACAAACAAAAACAAAACTTTAGTATTAATTAAATTATTCAAATTCCGCGTCTAAACTGTCGTCAAAATATTTTTAACTAATTGAAAATTCCTTTTTAAGCCTATGTTTATATTTATTTGTCTAGCAATCTGTTTGCTTTTCATCGACATGACGAAGACAACAAAATGCAAGTGATTGTGATATAAATTATTTTTAAATGGATGACATTCCGAAAATCAAATTATTTAAATTTAATTTAACTCTATAATCATATGGCTATATGGGAGTTGATGAGAATAATATATTGTGTGAGATTTTTTTAAGGACATTGTAGAAGTAAGACTTTTTCTCATTGTTGAGTTAGCTAAATGTCACTAATCTTCGTCACTTTCATATGCTTGAATTTTTTCTTTTAATGTAGTTTACAATTCAATAATATATTATTAAATAATATGTAATTTTTTAAAGATAATTATACTCAACGATAGAGTACACGCACAACGCGTGTATCTTAAAACTAGTATTATATTAAAAGCACAAATGCCCTTAGCGAAATATCGTTCGCCTTTTTTACCCTTTAAAAAATAGAGTTCACACTAGATAAAATAGTCATTTAATTATAATACTTAGGACTTCAGAATTCATTAAAATTTTGTTATATCTTTTCTTATTGTCACGACCCAAAAATCCATTAAAAGTCGTGATGGCGCCGGATACCGCTGTCAGGTAAGCCAACAATACATATTTTGCTTAATTACCCATTTAAATATTTTTGAAATCAAAATTTCTTCAATGAAATAATAAAGATAGAACTCATAGAGTAAATGATAAATATTTTTAGTAACTAATTTCTAAAAAATTCACAACCATTCCCAAACCCCGGTGTCACAGGTGCATGAGCATTTATTAGAAAATTAAAAATAAAATACAACATCTGTCCAAAATACAAATTAGACAGGAAAATATAATAACTCTGAAGGAGACTCTGTTGGCTGCGGATCATAATACAAAATGCAGCTCACCTATGTCACCACAATTATTAACCACACCTCGGCGCCCACAAGGCCGCTAGACATATATGTACATGCACAATAAAATGTGTAACAAGTGCAGTATGAGTACGAAAACAACGTGCACCCAGTAAGTATCAAGCCTAATCTCGTAAAGGTAGAGACGAGATGGTCGAATTTGACACTCACTAAGGGTCAATAATAATAAGTAACATACAAATAAAAATATTTTTATCAACATGATTCACAGAGTTAACAATAATTTTATTGAATCAACAGAAATAATTAAATTCCTTCAATTCCAATAATTTCCAATTTATCAATTAGCCTCATTTACAGGAATAACCATAATTTCTTTAACAAGCAGAGATAATTAATTCTTTCAATTTTTAATAGTTTCCAATTTATCAATTAAATTTTTTAAAATGCAACAATTCTCAATCTATTAATTTAATTCACAAGCTGCAATTAAAAATAACAAAGTATCGAGTAATTATTATTATTATTAGGCACGATTTCTGCTGAGGTTGTACGGCCCGATCCAGAGTGTCGTGTACACTGCCGAGGGACGTGCGGCGCAATCCATAGATGCATCTATCCTGCCGAGGCGTTCGGCCCGCTCTACAAGAAAGGATGACATTTTCTTATTTACCTCCAGAAGTAGAGTATATTTATTATGAGGTAAATTCGAGAGGATGCACAATGTTTTTTAATAATTAATTAATTTAAACAGAAATTTAGCATATGAGATTATCATCTTTTAATATTTTTACCTAACAATTCACAATATATTAATATATATCAAATAATATTAATTAAACAAAGAATACAATTTGCACAAGTAATTCATGCTTTGTGTCCTAAACTACCCGGACTTTAGCATTAATAGTAGTTACGCACGGACTCTCGTCACCTCGTGCGTACGTAGTCCCCACAATTAGAAATAATTATTAATTTAATTACCTATGGGTTAATTTTTTTCTCTCACAAGATTGGACAAGAGACTTACCTTGTCTCAAAGTCCACTTTCCGATTATCACGTCACGTTAAATTCACAATTCGATGCCGAAAAATCCGAAGCTATTCAAATATTATACAAAATAATTAATACATGTTCAATAATTCGAATCTAGGCTATTAAATAAATTACCCTAACCAAAACGGTAAAATTTCTAAAATTCACCCCGAGCCCACGTACCCGGATTCTGGAAATTTTCAGATGAAAACGTTAACCATAATCACAAGAACTCAGATATATAATTTCTACCCAATTCCATAACCATTTTCGTGGTTAAAATCTCGTTTTTATAAAAATCTAGGCTTTTCATCTAAATCTTTAATTTTTAAGATTTACTAGTTATAATCTACCCATAATCTATGTATTTAACTCAAAGTGTGTAGAATTAACTTACCTCCAAATTGCAAGTTGAAATCTCCTCTCAAGAAGTTCTGAAATCGCCCAAATATGGAAGAAAAACGAACAAAAATGGACTGAGCTTCGTCCGTTTTAAGGTTCTGCCCAACAGTGATTTCCGCACATGCGGAGGTGTACTGCACATGCGGCTTTCGCACCTGCGGAAATTCCTCGCAGGTGCGCATTTCCTCTTTTGGCCTGGCACCACACCTGCGGACAAATTGCTCGCTTCTGCACAAGCGCAGGTGCGCCCATTCCTTCGCATCTGCGGTTGTTGGACAACTCTTCTCCTTCGCACCCGCAACGTATGGCTCACACCTGCGGTTGGGCCATGCGCAGGTGTGATTCTGACAGAAGCTGGAAGCTTCAGTTCTGGCTCCCAATCTCCAACTTGGTTCGAGCCTCGTCCGATTGACACTCGGGGTCCCCAGGACCCCGCCCGAACATACCAACAAGTTTGAAATCGTAAAACGGACTTGCTCGAACCCTCAGAACATGTAAAACAACATCAAAACTAGGAATCATACCCCAAATCAAATTGATTCAAACTTAAGAACTTCAAGTTCTTCAATTTACTTCCAATGCACCGAAACATACTTAAACTACTCAGAATGACACGAATTTTTGCGTGCAAGTCTTAAATCACTATACAGAACTATTCCCAAACTCGAAATTCCAAACGGACCTCCATTACTCTAAAACCTACTCCAAACCAAATTTAAAGAACTTCAAACCTTCAAATAGTTAATTTTCACTATTAAGCGCCAAAATGCTCTCAGGTTATCCAAAACCCGATTCGAACATACGCCCAAGTCTGAAATCATCATACGAACCTATTGGAACCGTCAAATCTCGATTCCGAGGTCGTTTTCTCAAAATGTTGACCGAAGTCAAACTTGGCCTTTTAAAGCCAACTTAAGGAACCAAGTGTTCCGATTCCAACCCGAGCACTTCCAAATCCCGAACCAACCATCCCCGCAAGTCATAAATCATTAAAAACACATTCAAGGAGTTTTATTTAGGGGAATGGGCGGTTGGGTCGTTATATTCCCTCCCACTTAAATATGCGTTCGTCCTCGAACTTGCTAAGGACTATTCTGGAGTTATCCAAAATCACAGTTTAACACTTCGAGCACCTACCCGTGCTACCACACCCAATTGAGCACATTAGCTCGAGCCAATCTGAAGATTCTCCCCTTTATTTAGGCAATTAAGCCTTATAGCCCAATTCTAATATCCAGAATTCCCCACCATGCCTGTTTCCAACCTACGAACACCGTATCAATCACTACATGACGCCCCAATACTGGATTGCATACCTTTATTGAATTTAGACCATGCACCGCACCATCCACATGACGATAATAACATCCTTCGATAACAATAGCTGAAATTCCACAAATCTGATGTTCATAACACACCTCATGATACATATAAGTCCTATTCCAACTCTTGAAATGCTTCCACAATGGAAGAAATATGTAGAAATTCATAACCAACTGCCGAGTCAACAAATTATTGAGTTTTTCCTTCTGACGAGAATCATTGCCTCATTATGAACCAAATAACGATATTTGCTCTTTAATATGTTTCATAAAAAACAATCTGATTGTACTGATCCCATGTCCAATAATCTCGTCTCACCTCAGTACAAGTTGCCCAAGCAATAAGACACCTCAGACACGGCAAAAAGCCTCATATGTCGCCACAATGAGCTAATAAGTTACAAACTCGATTGCGATACATAAGGAAGACGAACTCTGGAAAGGATTACTCAACCTACGTGACTAATTAGACAACTGAAAAGGTGTCATGAACCTTCCTCGAAAAATGGGACACAAACACACAAAATAAAATATAGGGGACTGTATTCAACATCACACTGTTACAGCGTGCAACCCGATCCAAACAACATACCCGTGGCGGCGTGCCACTCGATCCGCACAAAATGAATCTATAAGGAAATACTTACCGAGCTAGAATGCTCATTACTACAAAATATCTGAATATCAGACACAAGCACGCTAAGTTCATAATGCCATCCTTGGGAGGACCGACAGTGCCATACGCTACAAAACTCGAGCACAACTAAGGTGCGATATATGATCTGAATCTCGAGAGCCATCCTGCTCACATAACACCATCGCTACATGGAACCTCAACACATAAGAAATTTACCAAACCGTTTCACACCTCACACGATGCAATATAGTATTACATGAAATAACCGATGACGAAACGACATCCAACGTCCGAATACTCCTCCATAGGGAGCGCTTATGCTGAAATAAACACATCTAGCCTGATATAGAGCCCATATTCATATTTAAATCCATCCACATACCTCAAGCCGATTCTGATCGCACCGTACTAGGCTAATAACCTTTCAAGGATCTATAATAACCCTTTTTCCCATAACACACAAGAACATCCATCATAACCGGAACAAACTTCCACAATCCACAACCAAATAAACCGAGCGCCTTCCAGGCATAAATTCTCGAATCAGCGATATTACCACAATCTCCATACTTGGTTTCAATCTTTACTCAATCAAGTGACTACATGCCACTCTTACATAATCTTTCCGTGGGACACGCTCCCACGACCTTCCGCACCAGGTAACAAGTCTGCACATCCATGCCACCAGTCACACTAATGTTGTAAAGCATATCAAGAATCCACAAATCAATACACAAGGTCCCTTACACCCGACATCGACCTTAGGTGACACCGAAAACAATACCATCTTACTTTAAACATCTAAATCTTTTTCCTGCTCATCCGAGCTCATGACATCCCTGTCAATACCGAACCGAAATCTTGAATCCTCAAATTTCGAATCCAATGCTACTTAGTGCACTTAATCACGCAAATGCGGAGGAGTACATGAATTCCATCATAACCCCCGAACCACTAATAGGGTAAACACTTCATCATATAGAAACCTTCTACTTAACTCATTTCAAGAGAATCATTACAACACGTGACTGGATTCCCATATTCGCAGAAAATACTAGCTTCAAGTAGTGGTCTAAACCATCATAACTCTTTCGAAATCCCTCTACACATAACATGCCATAATACTTGAATTCCTCCAAATAAAATCAATTACGACGGTCGTCAAGCCTCGCACGTACCGCCACAAATCACATACATAACTCAATACGCTGAAGGAACTGATCATTGCCACCATCATGCCAATTCAACCATTGTTAGCCGACTCGTCTTTTCTCAATTTATTCTCAATTTGTTTTAGAAATAATAATAGCTCCATTCATTATATCACGAACTCAAATCCGCACTCATCCCGAGTAACCTTATTTCACGAGACCACGCTGTTTCAAAACCCACGAATCATCTCATACCCCTCCTTGTGCGCACTTTTACATCTTCAACTAGTACACCCATTCTGATACTTCTTTTATAAATCCGAAGTTATTTTCTTCCGTTTCCTCCAATGCTACACCGCAGACCGAAGATAACATAGAACACCCCAAACCCTTTTCAAAATCTGATGTAAAGCTCGATGCTTAACCATACTACATGCTCGAGATCCTTAGGCACCACACTTTAAATTTTTGAACCCACTAAGACCGTTATTGAGAGTCACTTGCTCTGACTTGTTCCCAAACATGATCAACTCCAAGGCCCTGCTAGCACATGGACACCTTCTTAAGGAAATACCCGACTGTCTCACTTTCTATGTGCATTACATCTACACGAAGCATAAACTCTGAGTCTTCCAAAAACCTAAATATGAATCGATAAGGCCAAATATGGCATACATTCCTCAAATCCTTTGCTCAAATTACCGCCGATGTTTTTTTTTCCTTAGTCGTAATGACCCACCAATACACTGATAACTAAGAACCGTACAAGTTGACACTATGCAATCCAATCATATACGGTGGGGCTCTCCCACTTATCTTGAAGCTACAATTACATAAATTCTGAAATCCACCGAGATTCTTTCTTCATCGTTGACATGATCCTGCACACGTAACTTGCCAAATTTCTCGAAATCCTTCTATTAACCTTTGATAAACACTCCGAACCACTAGCCATATTTACATATTAAATTTCTTACCGGGTAGCCAATATAATTCTTCGCAGAAGCTTCGTCAACACCATGCTACCACTAACCTGCTCACAAGTGATAACCCACCTGTGGAAATTACATGCCGATATATTCCAACGCCACTGCACTGGTGCAATTACTACGAAATCGGTAGGTCATCCTGAGTCCGAGCTCATTCACCAGCTGCACCAGTCCGTTCACTTCTCATGGACGTCAACTAAAGGTGCGACAGTATATTCTAATCCAAAGTCATGTTGTATCCTTCTTCATATCGAGCAACTCCATCTTGTCACACCTAATCTTCCTCAATATAGCAGCCAATATCCCAAATTAAGCCCATAGACCTAGTCACTGTCCACCATGAATCCCAAATCACTCTAAACTTTCCTCAAGACGGGTAGCTATCCTACCACGTAACCCATGTTCTACCTTGCCACTCTCCCACTTTGGTCAACCATCTCCTTTAAGCAACTACTCGACTTCTGTTTTCTTACACTTGGCCTTTTCGGAACTTAACCACCGCAAGACACCTTTCACCTGTCCTTCCTCATCCTTCGCTGCCCAGTTGTTGCCTTAACTAAAAATCCGTCTCTATAGCACTTGAACCAATAGGTCGTTACCAGCTTTAAACCTTTCCGAGGATCATCCTTCTCGAGCCATCAATACTAGGAACACTGCTTCGATCTTGAATCACTGCACACCGCGATCTCTAATGACTGCTTCCCCTACACCAATTCCTAACCCCCCGCCGTGGAGGCGTGTTGAAGAAAACCATAACACCGTCGACTTAACGCATTTAACAAGGCGATGACACCACATCACAATTGAGAACTCTACCATGCTCGAAAACATCAAGTTTCGTTACTCCATCAACCCCAAACCTGAATATTCATAGTCTGATTGCCTTTTCTCCGCTGAAAATAAAACATAGAACCTCTGAATCATGTACTGAGAAAAACCTTCTTTCAAGTCGTTTACTGCCCTAACACATAGACATACATTTTACCATTACATAAACACTGTGCGATAACAACGTATGAATCGTCATAACAATCAATGCTAAATCTCAAAACCTTAGGTAGTACCGATACTTAACTTAAAATGACAGAGCGGCCTTCCGCAAGGTGATGACAATAGCCCGATTAATTACACAGGGAGAACCATCTAGCACTACATCTGTAGTACCATTAAAAATTTCCTCTATACCCAATTTATAACAAGCGCTTCATGTCTAAGATTGAATAGGATGGAAATAAAGGCATAAGCCTCAAAGGAATCGAATCGCACGATGAGGAATCAAAAAGGGAGTATTCCTAACAGCCCCGTAACCTCTCGAAGATAAGCACAAACGTCTCCGTACCGATCCGCAAGACTCTACTAGGCTTGCTCATGACTCGTGAGACCTAAGTGAACCTAGTACTCTGATACCATGTTGTCATGACCCAAAAATCCATTAAAGGTCGTGATGGCATCGGACACCGCTGTCAGGCAAGCCAACAATACATACTTAGCTTAATTACCTATTTAAATATTTTTGAAATCAAAATTTCTTCAATGAAATAATAAAGATAGAACTCATAGAGTAAATGATAAATATTTTTAGTAACTAATTTCTAAACAATTCACAACCATTCCCAAACCCCGGTGTCACAGGTGCATGAGCATTTACTAGGGAATTAAAAATAAAATACAATATCTGTCCAGAATACAAATTAGACAGGAAAATATAATAACTCTGAAGGAGACTCTGTTGGCTACGGATCGTAATACAAGATACAGTTCACCTATGTTCCCACAATGATTAACTATACCTCTGCGCCCATAAGGCCGCTAGACATATATGTACCTGCACATTAAAATGTGCAACAAGTGCAGTACGAGTACGAAAACAACGTGTACCTAGTATGTATCAAGCATAATATCGAAGAGGTAGAGACGAGATGGTCGACTTTGACACTCACTAAAGGTCAATAATAATAAGTAACATAAAAATAGAAATATTTTTATCAACATGATTCACAGAGTTAACAATAATTTTATTGAACCAACAGAAATAATTAAATTCCTTCAATTCTAATAATTTTCAATTTATCAATTAGCCTCATTTACAGGAATAACCATAATGTCCTTAACAAGCAAAGATAATAAATTCTTTCAATTTCCAATAGTTTCCAATTTATCAATTAAATTCCTTCAAATGCAACAATTCACAATCTATTAATTTAATTCATAAGTTGCAATTAAAAATAGCAAAGTATCGAGTAATTATTATTATTATTATGCACGATTTCTGCCGAGGTCGTACGACCCGATCCAGAGTGTCGTGTACACTGCCGAAGGACGTGCGGCGCGATCCATAGATGCATCTATCATGCCGAGGCATTCGGCCCGCTCCACAAGAAAGGAAGACATTTTCTTATGTACCTCCGGAAGGAGAGTATATTTATTATGAGGTAAATTCGAGAGGATGAACAATTTCTTTTAACAATTAATTAATTTAAACAGAAATTTAGCATATGAGATTATCATCTTTTAATATTTTTACATAACAATTCACAATATATAAATATATATATCAAATAATATTAATTAAATAAAGAATACAATTTGCACAAGTAATTCATGATTTGTGTCCTAAACTACCCGGACTTTAGCATTAATAGTAGCTACGCACGGACTCTCGTCACCTCGTGCGTATGTAGTCCACACAATTAGCAATAATTATTAATTTAATTACATATGGGATAATTTTTCCCCTCACAATATTAGACAAGAGACTTATCTTGTCTAAAAGTCCACTTTCCGATTATCACATCGCATTAAATTCACAATTCGGTGCCGAAAAATCCGAAGCTATTCAAATATTATACAAAATAATTAATACATGTTCGATAATTCGAATCTAGGCTATTAAATAAATTACCCTAACCAAAACGGTAAAATTTTTAAAATTTATCCCGGGCCCACGTACCCGGATTCTGAAAATTTTCATATGAAAACGTTAAACGTAACCTCAAGAACTCAAATATATAATTTCTACCCAATTGCATAACCATTTTTGTGGTTAAAATTTCGTTTTTATAAAAATCTAGGTTTTTCATCTAAACCTTTGATTTATAAGATTTACTAGTTATAATCTACCCAAAATCTATGTATTTAACTCAAAGTGTGTAGAATTAACTTACCTCCAAATTGCTAGTTGAAATCTCCTCTCAAAAAGCTTTGAAATCGCCCAAACATGGAAGAAAAACGAACAAAAATGGACTGAGCTTCGTCCGTTTTAAGGTTATGCCCAACAGTGATTTTCGCACCTGCAGAGGAGTACCGCACATGCGGCTTTCGCACCTGCAGAAATTCCTCGCAGGTGCGCATTTCCTCTTTTGGCCTGGCACCGCACATGCAGACAAATTGCTCGCTTCTGCGCAAGCGCCGGTGCGCCCATTCCTTCGCATATGCGGTTGCTAGACAACTCCTCTCCTTCGTACCTGCAACGTATGGCTCGCACCTGCGGCTGGCCCATGCGCAGGTGCGATTCTGACAGATGCTGGAAGCTTTAGTTCTGGCTCCCAATTTCCAACTTGGTCCGAGCCTCGTCCGATTGACACTCGGGGTCCCCGGGACCCCGCCCGAACATACCAACAGATTTGAAATCGTAAAACGGACTCGCTCGAACCCTCGAAACGTGTAAAACAACATCAAAATTAGGAATCATACCCCAAACCAAATTGATTCAAACTTAAGAACTTTAAGTTTTTCAATTTACTTCCAATGCGCCGAAACATACTTAAACTACTCGGAATGACACGAAATTTTGCGTGCAAGTCTTAAATCACTATACGGAACTATTTCCAAACTTGGAATTCCAAACAGACCTCCATTACTCCAAAACCTACCTCAAACCAAATTTAAAGAACTTTAAACCTTCAAATAGTTATTTTTCACTATTAAATGCCAAAATGCTTCCGGGTTATCCAAAATCCTATTCGAACATACGCCCAAGTCCGAAATCATCATACGAACCTATTGGAACCGTCAAATCCCAAATCCGAGGTCGTTTTCCCAAAATATTGACCTGAGTCAAACTTGACATTTTAAAGCCAACTTTAAGGAACCAAGTGTTCCGATTCCAAGCCGAACACTTTCAAATCCTGAACCAACCATCCCCGCAAGTCATAAATTATTAAAAATATATTTGGAGAGTTTTATTTAGGGAAACGGGGTTCTAAAAGTCGAAACGACCGATTGGGTCGTTACACTTATTTAAACTAGGTACCTAAAATTTAGGACTTTAAAATTGTACCTTAAATAAATGTGTAAAGAGTCTTTATTTGGACGATAGTATAAAATTTATAGACGCCTTTTGAAATAGGTTTTACGGGGCAATTGGAAATTGACACCCTAATAGTACTTTAATTGTATTCATGATGAACAACATAATTTTTTAACGTCTATGAGTAATTTTGTTGAAGAACAATTTTACTTCACTTAGTATTTGCAATAAATTATATTAGTTATTCTAATTATGTGATAAATAATGTGAGACTAAAATTAAAAACTATTAATATATAGGAAAATAATGTTTCTCTTTTCTTTTAATTTTATCTTCTTCAATCAATCTAGACTATTATAAAAGTACGAAACTTCAACGCAAAATCGACTGACCTTTTAATCATTTAAAAATAAATATCACATTAAATAAAATTATCATTTAAATATTTTTTTTAATATTTAGAACATTAAAATTAACTAAAGTTTTGACTATTTTATCTTTCTATTTGAACTATATAAGAACTCCTAATATTAGGAATGTAGTTACAGTGAAATTACTTATATAAGTCAGATAAATTATTTTTCACAAGAATTCATAATTTTAGAGGTTATTATTTCACCCAGAATAATAATAATCCAAGTAATATTAGAAATCTTCCACTTCAAGATACCAAGAGACGAAAACATAAAGCAAATTGTACAAAAATCAGATCCAAAAGCTCACGATTATTTCCAGATTGCTAAAATTTTGAAGATTTAAAGTTGGTAATGTTAAAAATATTAGCTATGTCAAGCTATTCTTTTATAAGAAAATGTTAATAAATACTTTTCAAAGGCGTTGTCATAGAGTTTCGTGGTCGCTCATAGTGTTGATAAATCTATTTACCGGATAGGTCTTATATGTAATTGTAAACAAATATCAAATTTGTAATGACCCAACCGGCCGTTTCGAGAATTTAAGTCGCGTACGGCGGCATAAGGCCCTGAGCAGCTTCATATTATGTGTGTTGGCTTGCGTGCGTAGTTGAATTCGGTTACCGGATGTTTCAGAGTGATTGAGACAATTAGTCCCTTAAACGAAAGCTTAAGTCTTAGGATTTTGATCGTAGTCGGAACTATGTGAAGACGACTCCAGAATGGAGTTCCGTCGGGTTCCATTAGCTCAGTTGGGTGATTTTGGACTTAGGAGCATGTCTGGACTGTAAATCCGAGGTCTGTAGCTGATTTAGGCTTGAAATGGCGAAAGTCGAATTTTTGAAGATTTGGATCGGAAGTGGACTTTTTGATATCGGGGTCGGAATGTAACTCTGAGAGTTGAAACAACTCCGTTATGTTAATTGGGACTTGCCTTCAAAATTTGACGTCATTCCAGGTTGATTTGATAGGTTTCAGCACGGGTTTTAGAAGTTGAAAGATTTAAAAATTTATAAGTTCGATTCATGGTGCGATTCGTAGTTTCAACGTTAGTTGATGTGATTTGAGGGCTCGACTAAGTTCGTATGGTATTTTAGGATTAGTTGGTATGTTTGGTTGAGGTCCCCGGGGCCTCGGGTGAGTTTTTGGTGCTTAACGGATTAAAAGTTTGAATTGTGTTGCTGCTAAGTCTTCAGGCTTCTGGTATTTTCGCACCTGCGGTGAAGAGACCGCAGGTGCGGGAGCACATATGCGGAGAGGCAAGCGCAGAAGCAGACAAATGGAGGAGTTCCATGGGTTGCAGGTGCGAGTAAAATTTTGCATATGCGATGCCCGCAGATGCGAAGATTGAGGCGCAGGTGCGAGAAGAGCTGGACTTGATAGTCTCCGTAGGTGCGGAGAATTTGTGCGCATCAGCGGCTCCGCAGAAGCGGATTTTTGCGAACAGAAGCGGGAGGAAGCGCAGGTGCGGTTTGGACGTGCGCACCTGCGGTCGCGCAGATGCGGCTAATTACGTCGCATGTGCGGTCACGCCTGGGCAGAAAAGAGAAATTCGAGGGTTTGATTTCATTCTTCGTTTTTGGACTTGAGAGCTCGAAATTTGACAATTTTTAGAGGAATTTTCAGAGGAAGCTCTGGGTTAATGATTCCTAACTCGTTTTTGGTTGTATTCCATAAATCTATAGTGGTTTCTCCATTTACTTTCGAATTTTTGGTGTTGAAATTGGGAAAAATTGGAAGAACTTCTTCAATAAAGATTTTGAATTTTGAAGGGGGATTTGTGGTCGGATTTGAGTAATTCTTATATGGTTGGACTCGTGAGTGAATGTGTGTTCGTATTTTGTGATTTTATCCGATTCCGAAATGTGGGCCCGGGTCGACTTTTAGGGCGAATTTCGGAATTTTTGTTAAAATATTATTTTCATTGATTAGATGAGTCTATCGTTGTTGTATTTATGTTATGCAATTGTGTTTGGCTAGATTTGGGCCATTCGGAGCCGGATATTCGTGGAAAGGCATTGTGACCAATTATTTGAGCTTAGTTTGAGGTAAGTATCTTGCCTAACCTTGCGTGGAGGACTTCCCCTTAAGATTTGAGACTTCTATGTTGATTGTAGTCCGTGTACATGAGGTGACGAGTGCGTGCACAGACTTATTGTGGAAAGTTGGCCTTTTAGGGTTCTTAGGTCCTTGTATTCATTGAATATGCAGTTGTTCTTGTTATGATTATATATCTTAATTACTAGATTCACATCTACCTGCTTAATTAGAATCAATTGCTTCATGATCCACTATTATTGTTACTTGATTCATATGTGCCTTAATTGAAACTGTTATCTCTTTTATAGCCATGCTATCTTTTCATAATTGCTTATCTTTATTTGAAATTTATATTATTTCATCCTATAATTGTTCAGTCGTAATTGAGGTTATAATTATTTTTTCGCTGCTTATCCTTAATTGAATTGTTGAATATCTTTTGTAATTTTCTCAATCTTAAAAGAAGTTTAGATATCCTATATCTTAGTCGACTTGTTTTATTTGGCATTATTTGATTCGTGTTAGCTTCCGTGTTGTTGAAGTGTATATTGTGGGATCCTTGCTACACATTAGTTTTTCCTTTGTTGAGCTGTTCTCTTTACGCTTAGCATTCTTTACTGTGGTTATTCATTGTGAATTGGTTCTACCGTTTCTTTGTGAATTAAAGTTCTTGAGTTGATTTACTTGTCGTACTTTGTATTATTGTCATTATTATTGTTGTATTTGTTGTGGTGATGCACGAGGTTTCTGCTTTGCGGTTGTTATTATGGGGTTGCACGAGGTTTCTGTCGTGCTATTGTTATCATTGATATCTGCACATGCGGCGTGACAAGGCGGGATATGTGTGTGTGTGTGTGTGTATATATATATATATATATATATATATGTGTGTGTGTGTGTGTGTGTGTGTGTGTGTGTGTGTGTGTGTGTGTGTGTGTGTTGCGCATGTAGCGAGACAAGGTGGGAACATTATTATGCACGTGTGGCGAGACAAGGCAGGCATTTATGTTACTATTGCACACGTGACGATACAAAGTGGGCTGTAGCGGGGATTGATTTGTGATGATTTGTGGCCTGGGGGCATTCTTATTGTTGATATTTGTGAAGTGGTATACATACCTGTGTGAGCTTTATCTTGTGAAAGTTGTGAGAAAATATTCTATGTATTGTCCATTCTTTTTCCTTATGCTTATTTGCTGATATGGACTATGGTAGGACACTTGCACAAGCATACACGTAGTTAAGCATTCTTATCGGATAAGAGGTGTTCTTGATATTGTTGAGCATAGATGCTCACCCTTGTTTACTTGCCTTCTATGTGAGAATGGATCTATTGGCACGTGAGTCGTCAATGCGATTATGAGATATTATGAGGGCACAAGATGCCAAGTGTTAGAGTTCAGGTATTGAGACCCGTGAGTTGTGATTTGTCAGAGGTTCGGTACCTCGTGGAGTTGTTGACTAAAACCTGATATAAAAGCGGTTGTAGATGCTGAGTTATTACTTGTCCTTGCTGTATTTATGATTTCGGATTTAGGTTGTGTTCCAATCACCTTTCTGTGTCATATTCCGCTGATACTTGTTGTTTCCTTCCTTATTTCCATCGCTGTACTGTGAGCCATATTGCATAGTCTTTATGTGACACCATGCTTCTGTTTTTCATGTACTTATATCTGTTCAGTTTATTAGACCAGTGGGTGTCTTGACTGTTCCTCGCCACTACTCCACCGAGGTTAGTCTTGATACTTACTGGATACCGCTGTGGTGTGCTCATACTACTCTTCTGCACATTGTTTTGTGCAGATCCAGGTACTTGTTCGTTAGCTAGCTGTGTGGACTATTACTGTGGAGACTCAAGGTAAACCTGCTGCTGCGTTCGCAGGCTTCGGAGTCACCTTCCACTTTTCATTTTGCACAGTTTATTCTTATTTCTGGACAGTTGTATTTAGAAGTTTTCTAGCAAATACTCTGTAGAGCTTATGACTTGTACTACCGATTTTGGGAATTATAAGAGATTCTGTTTAAAAAAATATCGTTGTTTTAATTATTGTTAGGCCTACCTAGTCCTTAAGACTAGGTGCCATCACGATACCCAAACGGAGGAAAATTTGGGTCGTGACAAGTTGGTATCAGAGCTCTAGGTTCATAGGTGTTACGAGTCATAAGCGAGTTTAGTAGAGTCTTGAGGATCGGTACGGAGACGTCTGTAATTATCTTCGAGAGGCTACAGAACTATTAGGACAATCTCACTTCTTTCGTTCCTATCGTGCGAGCTTATTGATCTTGGAGGTTGAACTTTTATCATTCCATTCTCTCACAGATGGTGAGGACACCAGCTACAGTTATAGACGACGCTGCTCCCAGAGCAAGTATCGCTAGAGGCTGAGGTAGAGGCCGACGAGGAGTAAGTGTCGTAGCCATAACACCTACCAGAGCAGCAGTTGAGGAGCCGCCAGTGTTCCAGTTAGGGAGCAGGTATTGGAGGCGCCTGTTATTACCCCCAGACTTCAGGAGACCTTAGCACAGTTCCTGAGCATATTTGGTATATTGGCTCAGGCGGGGTTGATTCCGGTTGCATTAGCTATTTCACAGACAGGGGAAGGAACCCAGACTCCCGTCGCCCATACCCAGAGCAGCGAGTTCATGTTGGTCAGGTTCCAGGTGTCACGGCAACACATCCTGTGGTTCCAGTTTAGCTCGTAGTCAGGGCAGCAACATCTGAGGAAGAGCAACTTAGACTTGCAAGGTTCAAGAAATATGACCCTCCTACATTCAGTAGTTTGGCTTCAGAGAGTGCACAGGGTTTTCTAGAAGAGTGTCACCGCATTCTCCGTACTATGGCTATTATGGAGGCGAGCGGGGTTGTTTTTACTACGTTCCAGCTCAGGGGAGCGGCTTACCAGTGGTGGCGGGCATATGAGTTGGGTAGCTTAGCCGAGTTAGCTTCACTTACATGGGTTCAGTTTTTAGAGATGTTCCTGAGAGAGTTTGTACTTCAGTCCCTTCGAGATGCATGGCGCGCGAAGTTTGAGCAGCTGCGCCAGGGCACTATGTCAATGTTATAGTATGCCGTGAGATTCAGTGATTTGGCCAGGCATGCGCCTGCTTTGGTCGCCATAGTTAGAGAGTATGTCCGTAGATTCATTGAGGAACTCAGGCATGATATTCGGTTCAGCATGGCTCGAGAGATAGAGTCAGATATTTTGTTTCAGCAGGTGGTAGGGATCGCTCGCCGAGTAAAGGGCATGTGGGACCAGGAGAGAGAAGACAGACGAGGCCATAAGAGAGAGTACAAGCGAGATCAGAAGAGAGAGGACAGGGAGGTGAGGAGGCCTCGTAGACTGGAGAGATATACTAGTCCTTATTTTGGAGGCAGGGTATGGCATGGTAGAGGTTTTGTGGGTCAACCAGTTCAGTTTGCACTTCAGGCTTCGCACTGTATTTCAGATGCTCATGGGTCTCAGAGTACCCGTACCGCACAGTTCTCCCGGCCACATCAATAGGGAGGTTGCTTCGAGTGTGGAGATACCAGCCACAGGGTGAGAGATTGTCTTAGACTCCAGATAGGTGTGTCACAGCGGAGTATTCAGGCGAGTAGAGGGTGCCCAAGAGGGGAAGGCCCGACCCGTTGATGTACTTCATATAGTAGGCTTGAGGCCACTGCGCCAGATGATGTCATACATGTATGCTTTTGATTTATTATAGAGGGGCACCATTCGTATTTTGATTCGGTTCTGCTTATCTGGGCGGGTTCCCCTATTTGTTGTCCCACCTATGGGTGAGTTCATGACTTAGTATTATGTTTATGTGTTTACCCTGTTGAGAGACTCTATGAGTGGTAGCCCGTGTCTATCATTTGTTTCTATTCATTTTTGAAAGTTACGAGACTAGAAGTGAATTCATGTTGTCCATTATGGCAGGTTTGATGTGATTCCTGAGTAAATTGGTTACGATTTGTAATTTGATACTCTACCAGGGTGAGGTTTTAGTAAGTGTTGTGATTTTATTGGCAGAATTGAATTAGTGGAAGATTTCCATTGGTATGATGTGTATTCGACTTGTGATTCAGAGTTGAGGGTGAGACCCTCGCGATTCCATGTGATTTGATATGTTTGAACCGGGCTGCGTGCCGCAGTGGAAGTTATATCAGGATGAGATTCTTGTGATTTGTTCATATACTTTGATTTTTCCTATTTAAATTGATTCGTAGTATGGTACTGTTAGAGAGTTGTGCCAGTCGGGCTTGTTTGATATTTCTCTTATGTGTTTCTCTTTACGTATTCAGTCATTCTCGTTATGTGCTTCTTGAGTTTTAGCTTGTGGGGTGTGTGCCCGGTGGTGTTAGTTATGACTTGTTGATTCGGGTGTATAGTTAAGAGGTCTTTATGTTTCTTGCATCGTTGTTAGTGTTGTGGAGGTTTGAACAGGGCTCTAATGGATATGAGGCTAATTCCCGGTGATGGTTTTGATTTCGGGCAGCTATTGTGATCAGAAATATTATTATGGGCCTACGTGTGGTGTGTCTTGTTGTGTGGTCGTACCTTGTGGGTATAGGCATGTTTTGTTACAGCTAGTTGAGACTGATACCAGGTATGGATTTAGAATCGGGTCTTTTCAAGATAAATGGAGGTGAGAAATTTTGACTCTAAGGCTTATCGGTGTTGGCAGAAAGGATGCATTACAGTTGGGATGGTGTCGTCAGACTTATGTGGATTGGGGTGACGTGGAGTTGCCCGTGGGTGTATGTTAGATATGTACTTTCAGTGATTCGAAGACTTCAAGGCGATTCTTAGCACGTTCGAGGATGAATGTTTGTTTAAGAGGGGAATGATGTAACGACCCAACCGGTCGTTTTGAGAACTTAAGTCCCGTCCGACGGCATAAGGCCCTGAGCAGCTTCATATTATGTGTGTTGATTTGCGTGCGTGGTTGAATTCGGTTACCAGATGTTTCAGAGTGATTGGGACAATTAGTCCCTAAAACGAAAACTTAAGTCTTAGGATTTTGACCGTAGTCGGAACTATGTGAAGACGACTCCAGAATGGAGTTCCATCAGTTCCATTAGCTCCGTTGGGTGATTTTAGACTTAGGAGCGTGTCCGGATTGTAAATCCGAGGTCCGTAGCTGATTTAGGCTTGAAATGGCGAAAGTCGAATTTTTGGAGATTTGGATCGGAAGTGGACTTTTTGATATTGGGGTCGGAATGTAACTCTGAGAGTTGGAACAACTCCATTATGTTAATTGGGATTTGCCTGCAAAATTTGACATCATTCCGGGTTGATTTGATAGGTTTCAGCACGGGGTTTTAGAAGTTGAAAGATTTGAAAATTTATAAGTTCGATTCATGGTGTGATTCGTAGTTTCAACGTTAGTTGATGTAATTTGAGGGCTCGACTAAATTTGTATGGTGTTTTAGGATTGGTTGGTATGTTTGGTTGAGGTCCCGGGGGTCCTCGGGTGAGTTTCTGGTGCTTAACGGATTAAAATTTTGATTTGTGTTGCTGCTAAGTCTTCAGGCTTCGGGTATTTTTGCACCTGCGGTACGCGGAAACAGACAAATGGAGGAGTGCCAAGGGTCGCAGGTGTGAGGAAAATTCCACATATGCGATGCCCGCAGATGCGAAGATTGAGGCGCAGGTGCGAGAAGAGCTGGACTTGACAGTCTCCGCAGGTGCGGAGAATTTGTGCGCATCAGCGGCTCCGCATAAGCGGATTTTTGCGCGCAGAAGCGGGAGGAAGAGCAGGTGCGGTTTGGACATGCGCACCTGCGGTCGTGCAGATATGGCTAATTACGTTGCAGGTGCAGTCACGCCTGGGCAGAAAAGCGAAATTCGAGGGTTTGATTTCATTCTTCGTTTTTTGACTTGAGAGCTCGAAATTTGGCGATTTTTTGAGGGATTTTCAGAGGAAGCTTTGGGGTAATGATTCCTAACTCGTTTTTGGTTGTATTCCATTAATCTATAGTTGTTTTCTTCATTTAGTTTCGAATTTTTGGTATTGAAATTGGGAAAAATTAGAAGAACTTCTTCATTAAAGATTTTGAGTTTTGAAGGGGGATTTGTGGTCGGATTTGAGTAATTCTTATATGGTTGGACTCGTGAGTGAATGGGTATTCATATTTTTTTATTTTTACCCGATTCCAAGATGTGGGCCCGGGTCGACTTTTAGGGTGAATTTCGGAATTTTTGTTAAAATATTAGTTTCATTGATTAGATGAGTCTATCGTTGTTGTATTCATGTTATGCAATTGTGTTTGGCTAGATTTGGTCCATTCGGAGCCGGATATTCGTAGAAAGGCATTGTGACCAATTGTTTGAGCTTGGTTCGAGGTAAGTATCTTGCCTAACCTTGTGTGGGAGACTTCCCCTTAGGATTTGAGTCTTCTATGTTGATTGTAGTCCGTGTACATGAGGTAACGAGTACGTGCACTGACTTATTGTGAAAAGTTGGCCTTTTAGGGTTCTTAGGTCCTTGTATTCATTGAATATGCAGTTGTTCTTGTTATGATTATATATCTTAATTACTAAATTCACATCTACCTGCTTAATTAGAATCAATTGCTTCATGATTCACTATTATTGTTACTTGATTTATATGTGCCTTAATTGAAATTGTTATATCTTTTATAGCCATGCTATCTTTTCATAACTGCTTATTTTTATTTGGAATTTATATTATTTCATCCTATAATTGTTCAGTCTTAATTGAGGTTATGATTATTTTTTTGCTGCTTATCTTTAATTGAATTATTGAATATTCTTTGTAATTTCCTTAACCTTAAAAGAAGCTTAGATATCCTATATCTTAGTCGACTTGTTTTATTTGGCATTATTTAATTCGTGTTAGCTTCCCTGTTGTTAAAGTGTATATTGTGGGATCGTTGCTACACATTAGTTTTTCCTTTGTTCAGCTGTTCTCTTTACGCCTAGCATTCTTTACTGTGGTTATTCCTTGTGAATTAGTTCTATC
The DNA here is from genome assembly GCF_000390325.3 of Nicotiana tomentosiformis. NCBI lineage: Eukaryota > Viridiplantae > Streptophyta > Magnoliopsida > Solanales > Solanaceae > Nicotiana > Nicotiana tomentosiformis. The sequence goes on from NC_090822.1 coordinate 119,458,136, forward strand.
GTTTCTTTGTGAATTAAAGTTCTTGAGTTGATTTACTTGTCGTACTTTGTATTATTGTCATTGTTGTTGTTGTACTTGTTGTGGTGATGCACGAGGTTTCTGCCGTGCGGTTGTTATTATGGGGTTGCACGAGATTTCTACCGTGCTATTGTTACTATTGATATCTGCACATGCGGCGTGACAAGGCGGGATATGTATATATATATGTGGGTTGCGCATGTGGCGAGACAAGGTAGGAACATTATTATGCACATGTGGCGAGACATGGCGGGCATTTATGTTACTATTGCATACGTGGCGAGACAAGGTGGGATGTGTCGGGGATTTATTTGTGATAATTTGTGGCCTGGGGGCATTCTTGTTGTTGATATTTGTGAAGTGGTATACATACCTGTGTGAGCTTTATCTTGTGAAAGTTGTGAGAAAATATTCTACGTGTTGTCTGTTCTTTTTTCTTATGCTTATTTGCTGATATGGACTATGGTAGGACACTTGCACAAGCATACACGTAGTTAAACACTCTTATCGGATAAGAGATGTTCTTGATATTATTGAGCATAGATGCTCACCCTTGTTTACTTGCCTTCTATGTGAGAATGGCTCTATTGGTACGTGAGTAGTCAGTGCGGTTATGAGATGTTATGAGGGCACAAGATGCCAAGTGTTAGAGTTCAGGTATTGAACCCGTGAGTTGTGATTTGTCCGAGGTTCGGTACCTCGTGGAGTTGTTGACTAAAACCTGATGTAAAAGCGGTTGTAGATGCTGAGTTATTACTTGTCCTTACTGTATTTGTGATTTCAGATTTAGGTTGTGTTCCATTCATCTTTCTGTGTCATTTTCATGATATTCCGCTGATACTTGTTGTTTCCTTCCTTATTGCTATCGCTGTACTGTGAGCCATATTACATAGTCTTTATGTGATATCATGCTTTTGTTGTTCATGTACTTATATCTGTTCAGTTTATTAGACCAGTGAGTGTCTTGACTATTCCTCGCCACTACTCCATCGAGGTTAGTCTTGATACTTACCGGGCACCGCTGTGGTGTGATCATGCTACTCTTCTGCACATTTTTTGTGTGCAGATCCAGGTACTTGTTCGTTAGCTAGCTGTGTGGACTGTTGCTGTGGAGACTCAAGGTAAACCTGCTGCTGCGTTCGCAGGCTTCAGAGTCACCTTCCATTTTTCGTTTTGCACAGTTTATTCTTATTTCTGGACAGTTGTATTTAGAAGTTTTCTAGCAAATACTCTATAGAGCTTATGACTTGTACTACCGATTTTGAGAATTGTAAGAGATTCTATTTCAAAAATGTCGTTGTTTTAATTATTTTTAGGCCTACCTAGTTCGTAAGACTAAGTGCCATCACGATACTCAAACGGAGAAAAATTTGAATCGTGACAAAATTATTAATATGCGACTAGTTGATACTACCAATCACTATTGAGCAAAGTGAAGTACCAACCTTTATTAGCATGTATAATCTTTTTATCATGATAATGATTGAATCTACCTAGAAAGGATAGCGTGAGAATCTAAATATATCCTTAATGAAAGTCCAAAATAAGGTATTCGTAGAGCATTGATCTTCTTTTATTAAATTGGATAAATGTGATTAAAGCTCATTATTTTTTTAAGGAATTTGAATTTTTTAAATTTTATATTAATTAATTCAGATAATTTTGTGAATAATATCTATATAATTTTTATAATATATAATTCATTGACATAAAATACACGCGCAACGCGCGTACTTTAGGACTAGTACTATATTAAAAACACGAAAATTCTTAGCGAAATGTCATTCGTTTTTTTTACCCTTCTAAAATAGAGTTCCTACCGGACAAAATAGTCATTTTATTATTTTTCGAATATTTAGGATTTCAAAATTAAGTAGTAATACTTTACTATCAAACATTTCCTTATTTAAATACAATTTCAAGATTTTAAAAATATTTCCTTACTTTAATACAATTTCAAGAATTTTAAAAGGCATAAGAGCAATATATTTTAACTAATTTAGACTCTTTTAATAAAGACAACCGAATTCAATTGCTAAATTAAGTTTTAGTAATTAACTATCATTATTTAAAATATTTACTTTCACGATTCTGTACAAGTTTTTGTTAGTAGGCCTAATATTTAGGACTACTTATTCTTTTCCTACATAAAAAGGAACCATTCCAAGCATAAAAAAGGTAACGTGGTGTTGGCCATTTTCTTTTTTAACCACTTTTATTCCTTCTAATTTTTTAAATACAGATAAAATTTGTCCTTCTTAATGATCGTGTTGTTTAGAAGATGGTGATAATAATTAAGAACCCGTTCGGATATAAGAAATTTTTTTCTTTTTTCCAAAAAATTTTCACTTTTTTTCGAAATCAGCGTTTGTTCATAAAATTTTCAATTTTCACTTGAAGATGCATTTTGAAAATTTTCAAAAATTTAAAAAATTTCAAAAAGCTATTTTTCAAAATTTTCACTCAAATCACTCACAAAACTTCAAAAACAACCCAAAATTATATTCATGTCCAAACATAACTCTAAATTTCAAATACCATTTTCACTTGAAAAAATTTTCTCCCTATTTTGGAATTTTACAATTGTTATGTCCAAACGCCCACTAAATGTAGGAAGATTATGGCACGAGGATCAAAATAAAATCTCTATTCTTCTTTATATTCAGTTAATGATATTAAGGATATTATAACTAATACATAAGACCTTGAACTGAATATGATTTTTGATTAATTGTCGTTATTTTTTATTCAGCGATAAAGTTCTGCTGCTTAGCTACATATTTTATCTGTCGCGATTTTTCTTTTAGTTGACCTGTCTAGAATACACAGTACCTATACAATCATTTTCATACAAAGTTAAAATGAAAGAAGTGGATACGTGATAGATCATTAAGCTTTTAAAATTATATGAATTATTTTCATGTTTAGTTAGGTCATCCGTTATTTTTTTTAACTAAATAAGATCAATATTTGTTATTTACAAGAGCTTGTATTTTTAAAAATTTTAATTTGTAACTCAAATATATTATTTAATACTATTTATTTAATTTTTAAAAAGTTATATTCATACATATAAAGTACACACGCATCGCGCGTATCCTGAAACTAGTATTATATTAAAAGAACGAAGGCCTTTAGTGAAATATCATTCACCTTTTTTACCCTTAAAAAATATATTTCACATTAGATTAATTTGGCATTTCATTATATTTCTAATTTTTAGGACTTTTAAAATTAACTAAATCTTTTTTATTAAATATTTTCTTATTTAAATTATGTAAAAACTCCTAATATTTAGGAATTTAAATCTTTCCATAATATTTTCTATAATTAAGGAATCATATTACTTCTAAAAGAATCAGAGGAAAAAGATTATTTCAGAAAGAAATATAGATCCTTTAGGATTCCTTTGCTAGTGTTGCCGTAAGAAAAGAAAATTATACTTCTTTTTTAAAGAACACATAATGTTATTTTTGTTAACAGCACATAGACTTATTATATTATATTATTATCTTTGTTCTTAACTCAAACGGATAGTAAGAATAAGTACAAATATTATGTGTTCTTGGCTCTTGTGGTAGGAAAAAGAAATTTATTCTGTTTTGTGAAGAACGTGTAATAAGCAGGCAACTCCTTTTATGGTTACTGTCACGATCAAATTTCTCCTATAGGTCATGATGGTGCCCAACGTCACCGGTCATGATGGTGCCCAACGTCACCGCTAACTAACCATGTGATTACTCTTTTAATAAATTTTTAAATAATTAAATTCCATTTATTAAGAGATTAAGGAGTAGAAAATTTAATAAAATAAAACGAACTGAGTGGGCAAGTATAGTTACATAAGTACTCCCAAAATCATAAAATCTACTAGTAAGTGTTCCAAGACCCGGTGTCACAAGTGTATGAGCAATTAGTAGAATATACAAAACTCTAACTAGTGTCTAAAATAAAGTAGACAAGAAATAGATACAAAAGAGAGATTGTAGGTGTTGCAGAACGGCTCAGGAAGCAGCTCACCACTGGGCCTCAGGATAATGGGGGTGCGCGCTGATATGACCGCCAGATGCACCTGCTTCAGATCCTGCACGATTAGTGCAGAAGTGTAGCGTGAGTACATAAACAACATGTACCGAGTAAGTATCCAGTCTAACCTCGAAAAAGTAGTGACGAGGGGTCTATTTCAACACTTACTCTAGGCTAACAATAAAATACAGAAATTCTAAATAGGTATGGGTTATATAAACAATAATATAACTCAATAACAAGCAATAAATACATAATTCTTTCACTAATCGTAAATTCCAGGTCAAAATCTGTCATTAATAATTACAACATCTCAAGCCATAAAATAATATCAAGTATAATTAGGCTTCGTGTATTATCACGCACGATTTATGCCGAGGCCGTATGGCCCGATCCAGAATAATATTTACACTGTCGAGGGTCGAGCGGCACGAACCATAGATGCATCTATCTACTGCCGATGCGTTCGGCCCGCTCTACAATAAGAGAGAATACTCTATGAACAACCGATTTAGAAGCTAATACAAGGCTAATGCACAAGGAAGCACAATTTCTATTAACAGTCAAGTAACCCGCCAAAACTCAAGTAAGTATAATTAGTCCTTACAAATTTCTTACAAGTTTCAATATAATTTAGGCACTTTAATTTACAAGTAGGGTACAAATATTACAAGTATTTCATGATTTGGGTCTTAAGCTACCGGGACATAAGCATAATTAGTAGCTACGCACGAACTCTCGTCACCTCATGCGTACGTAGCCCCCACAATTAGAAGCAAATAGTAATTTAAATCACCTATAGGATAAATTCCCTCTTACAAAGTTAGGCAAGAGACTTACCTCGTCTCAAAGCTCACTTTCCGGCCTACAAATTCATTCTAAAGCCTCAACTCGGTGCCGAACAATCCGAAACTAGTCAAAGATTATATATATAAATCAATACATGTTCAAAAGTTCATAATCTAACTATTAGAGTGATTACCCAAACCCAAATTGGAAGATTCCTAAAATTTACCCCCGGGCCTACGTGCCCCAATTCCAAAAATTTTCGAAGATAAATGTTACTCATAACCTCACAAGCTCAAATATATAATTTTCACCCAACTCCACAATTATTTTCATGGTTAAATCAGATTTTTATCAAAACCTAGGTTTTTCATCTAAACCCAAAATTCTCACAATTTTACATTTTAAAATCTACCAATAATCTATATATTTAACTAATATTGGGTAGGAATTTCTTACCTTCAAAGTGCTAGGTGAAAATCCATCTTCAAAGAGCTCTATATTCGACCAACAAGTGAGAGAAATGAAGAAATATGCTTAAGTCTCGACTTAGATGCAACCCTTTTGACCAACGGTCTTTCCGCACATGCGGAAGGATCTTCGCTTCTGTGGTCAACTGTCCGTATCTGCGGAACACACTCGACCCATGACCCATCGCACATGCGGCCAAGTCCCATATCTGCGAGCTCGCTTTTGCGGCTCGCCTCGCACACCTGCGACCATGGCCAGGTTGTCTCTCTCCGCATCTGCGGAGCTCGCTGACCCCTCCCTTTTCCGCTTCTGCGAGCAAGGAGACGCATCTGCGGTGCCACTTCTGTGGCCATTCCATCGCAGGTGCGAACGCACCAGATGACAGGCACTAACTGTCACGACCTAATGTTTTTCCCTCCGTTGGATATCGTGATGGCACATAGTCTTAGGGACTAGGTAAGCCTAACATTTACTGAATAACAATAATAATTAAATAACATCTAACAACTTTTGAAATAGAAATCTCTATAAAATTTACAATTCCCAAAACTGGTAGTACAAGTCATAAGCTCTACAGAATTTGCTGCAATTTACTAAATACAACTGTTTGAAATAAAGTAAACAATGTGAATACAATCAGAAGGTGACTCTGAAGCTTGCGAATGTAGCAGCAGGTTGAGTCTCCACCGCAACAGTCCACACAGCTAGCTAATGATCAACTGACTTCGAAATACCTGGATCTGCACAAAAATGTGCAGAAGTGTAGTATGAGTACACCATGGCGGTACCCATCAAGTATCAAGACTAACCTCAGTGGAGTAGTGACAAGGTATATTCAAGACACCTACTGGACTAAATAACCTGAATAAAGTATAAGTATAGAAATAACAGAGTATAATATCTACATTAAAAAAACTACACGATATGTCTAACAATACAGTAATTGCAATAGGAAAGGACAACAACAAGTATCAACGAAATACCAAAATAATAACACAGAAGGATGAACGAAAATGCAACATAAATTCGAAATCATAGATACAGACAGGACAAGTAATCACTCAACCACAACGACTTTTTTCATATCAAGTTTCAGTCAATAAACTCCACGAGGTACCGAACCTCGGACAAATCACAACTCACGGGTCTCAATACCTGAACCTTAACACTTGGCGTCTTATGCCCTCATTACACCTCATAACCGCACTGATGACTCGCGTTCCAAATAAAGTCATTCTCACATAGAAGGAAAGTAAGCAAGGGTGTACATCTATACTCAACAATATCAAGAAGACCTCTTATCCGATAAGAGTACTTAACTAAGTGTATGCTTGTTCAAGTGTCCTAACATAGTTCATACCAGCTAGTGAGCACAAGGGAAAAGAACGGACATTACGTAAAATATTTTCTCATAACTTTCACAAGATAAAGCTCATACAGGTAAGTGTACCACTACACAAATATCAACAACAAGAATGTCCCCCATCACAAATCATCACAAATCAATCCTTGACATAGCCCACCTTGTCTCGCCACGTGTGAAATAGTAAAATAAATGCCCGCCTTGTCTCGCCACACGTACATAATAATGTTCCCACCTTGTCTCGCCACATGCGCAACCTACACACACACACACACACATATATATATATATATATATATATATATATATATATATATATATCCCACCTTATCACGCCGTATGTGCAAATATCAATAGTAATAATAGCACGACAGAAACCTCGTGCAACCCAATAACACTCGCACGACAAAAACCTCGCGCATCACAATAACAACAACCGCACGGCAGAAACCTCATGCATCACAACAACAAGTATAACAACAACAACAATGACAATAATACAAGGGTACAGCAAATAAGTCAACTCAGAACTCCCAGAACTCAAAGAAACGGAGGAACTAATTCACAAGGAGTAGTCACAATAAAGAAGGCTAGTCATAATGAGAACAACTCAACAAGGAAGGAAATAATATGACAATGATCCAACAATATACGGTTCAACAACAAGAACTAACATGAGTCAAATAATTCTAAATAAGGGCAAGTCCACTAAGGCATATAATATCAAAGCTTCTTTTAAGTTTGGACAATTATGGAAGAGATACAACCAACTCAAATAAAAGTGGGTAGCGAGAAAATCACCATAACCTCAATTAAGGGTGAACATTTACAAAAAGGGACAACTACAACTTCAAATAAAGATACGCAGTTAGAAAAAAGATAACATGGCAACGGAAGAGATAACAATTTCAAATAAGGCACATATGAATCAAGTGAATAGTAAGAGTGGATCATGAAGCAATTGATTCTAATTAAGCAGGTAAAGGTGAAACTAGTAATTAAGGAACGTAATCATAACAAGTACAACTGCATATTCAATGAATACAAGGACCTAGGAACCCTAAAAGGCCAATTTCAACAAATAAGTTCGAGCACGTACTCGTCACCTCGCGTACACGGACAACAATCAACATAGAAGACTCAAATTCTAAGGGGTAGTTCCCCCACACAAGGTTAGATAAGATACTTACCTCAAACCAAGCTCAATCAATCGGTAACAATGTCTTTTCCTCGATTATCCATCTCCGAATGGCCCAAATCTAGCCAAAAATAATTACATATCATAAATAAAACTATAATAGACTAATCTAATTAATGAAATCAAGACTTTAACAAAAATTTGAAAATCCGTCCTAAAAAGTCGACCCGGGACCACATATCGGAATCAGGAAAAAATCACAAAATCCGAAAGCCCATTCACTCACGAGTCCAACCATACCAAATTTATCAAAATCTGACCTCAAATGACCACTCAAAACCTAAAATCAAACTCTTCAAATCTCTAGCCTCAAACTCCCAAATTCCACCTTAAATACACACTAGCTAGGTGGAAAAATAATTGGAGAAGCAAGATTATTGATAAAAAATAAGCACAAGGAACTTACCTCACGAAATCCCTCGAAAATGCTCTCAAGAAATCGCCAACCCGAGCTCAAAAATGAAGAAAATGGCCAAAAATCTCGAAGCATCGCTTAAAAGGGTTCTGCCGAGGCATTACCGCATCTGCGGACCACCAATCGCACCTGCGACGCCACACCTGCGGAATTACCCTCGCATGTGCAAAAATGACTTAAGGAGGCTGGGTCCGCATCTGCGAGCAAGGGGCCGCTCTTGCGGATATCTTCCGCTTCTGTGATCCTCGCGCTCGAGGCCCGTCCGTTTCTATGCTCCATCTACCGCAGATGCGGCTCCGCTTCCGCGGGCCAATCTCGCACCTGCGCCCACAGACCAAGCTTGACCAAACCGCACATGTGCTCCTCCTTCCGCATGTGCGAGTCTGCACCTGCGGCCACCCCACCGTAGATGCGATTACACCAGAAGCTTGAAAGCTTCAGCAACTACACAATTCCAAATCTCAATCCGTCAAGCATCTGAAACGCACCCGAGGCCCCAGTGATCTCAACCAAATATACCAACTAGTCCTAAATCACCATACAGATTTAGTCGAGCCCTCAAATCCCATCAAACAACGCTAAAAATACGAATCATCCTCCAATTCAAACTTAATAAACTTGAAACTTTAAATTTCTACAACCGATGCCGAAACCTATCAAATCAACCCGGAATGACGTCAAATTTTGCAGGCAAGTCCCAAATGACATAATGGAGCTGTTCCAACTCTCGGAATCGCATTCCAACCTCGATATCAAAAATTCACTTCCTGTCAAAATCTCCAAAAATTCGACTTTCGTCATTCCAAGTCTAAATCAGCTACAGACCTCAAATTCACCGTCCGGATATGCTCCTAAGTCCAAAATCACCCAACAGAGCTGCCAGAACCGCCGGAATTCCATTCCGGATTCGTCTTCACACAGTTCCAACTACGGCCAAAATCCTAAGACTTAAGCTTCCGTATTAGGGAATAAGTATCCCAAATCACTCTAAATCATCCGATAACTGAATTCAACCACGCACGCAAGTCAATACACATAATACAAAGCTGCTCAAGGCCTTATGCCACCGAACATGACTTAAATTCTCAAAATAACTGGCCGGGTCGTTACACCAGCAGCTCTTCTCCAAATTCAAACTTGATCCGCGTATCGTCCGAATAGCACCCGAGGCCCCCGTGTCATCGTCCATACATAACAACAAGTTTGTAAACATAAAACGGACACGCTCACACTCTAGGAACGCGGAAAATAATATTAAAACTAAGAATCGTAACCCAAAATCAATAGAATCAACTTATGAACTTCAAATTCTTCCAACTTGCTCCGAACACGCCGAATCATACTTAAACTACTCAGAATGATACCAAATTTTGCGTGCAAGTCTTAAATCACCATACAGAACTATTCCGAGACTCGGAATCCCAAACGGACCTCGATAACACCAAAACCTACTCTAAATCAAATTTTAAAAACTTTAAAACCTTCAATGCGCCAACTTTCAACTTTATGTGCCGAAACGCTCTCGGGTCATTCGAAATCCGATCCGAACATACACCCAAGTCCAAAATCATCATACGGACCTATTGGGACTGTCAAATCCCGATTTCGAGGTCGTTTACTAGAAATGTTGACCCAAGTCAAACTTAACCCTTTAAAGCCAATATTAAGGAACTAAGTGTTCCGATTTCGATGCGAACCCTTTCAAACCCGAACTAACAATCCTCGCGAGTCATAAAACAGTAAAAACATATACAGTGAGTCTTATTTAAGGGAACGAGGTTCTAGAAAGAAAAAATGACTGATCGGGTCGTTACAATTATAAATTTAAAATATTTATAACAAAGAATATCGCAGTAATTTAATTTTACTTTAGGTTTAAAATTCTTTTTATCAAAATTGTGAAGAATACGTAACAAGCAGACAACTTTAATCTCTATCTATCTATCTATCTATCTATCTATCTATATTTATGTTATACTAAAAGGACAAAGTCACTTAGCGAAATATTGTTCATCCTTTTTACACTTAAATTAATTTTACATTAGACAAAATAATCATTTAATTATTCTCCTAATATTTAGGAAGAAATATTTAATTATTTTTTTAATATTTTAAAAAAAATTATTTTCTATTAGCTAGGACTTCGTTCCATCCTTTTCCTAGTAAGAAGAAAATTGATGTTTATCGAAAACTTTGAAGGAAAAAAAAAAACCTTGACCACTTCCCTCTTCCTTTTTGACAACCCAACGATAGCCTTAAGTTTCATATGTACTTGCATCTCACACCACTAAAACATTATATAGCTTGAGAATATAATTCCTACAAGTAATTTAATTTTCTCAAATTATTTCCAAAGTGTTTAACAATTCCTATTTTAAATAGAAAATAAATATACGGAGTTCAAATAGTCCAATATGAAATGTAAAATAAAATACTTGAGCTACGTGTTGAAAAAAAACTTGAATATTCCTAAAATATCTAATGTGAATAAAGAAAAAGTAAAAAACAAATCCTAAAATTCCAGTCATAAATAAGTGAGAAGATACTTTTTCAAGAAGGAATCATATTTTCTTCAATTCCAAAAATCCTAAGTTAAATATTTTTGTACGGGCTAATAAACAAATACTACAAAACTCATGTCCATAATTTCAATAAAGCATATGATGATTGAGGATTTTTGTGAGGCAATATTTATTTCGTTATGTAATTAGCTAACATAGAATCAATATTCATCATATTTGGGAACTTTTATTATTTTTTTAATTTTTATTTTATAACTCATAATATTTTTTACTTTAAATAGTTTTTATTCATGATATGAGGTACACGCGCAAAGCACGTACCCTAAGAATAGTTTAGATAAAAATCCAAAAAGAAATATGGCATCCTACATTTGTCGTGATGGTGCCTAACATGGTACTAGGCAAGCCGACACTTCAAAATAGTTCCACATTTTTAAATAAAAAATAAGAATAACACAGGTTATAATCAACAAAACTCTAAAAATGGATAGAAAGTCAAAACCAATACAGAAATTCCCATCATCGGGGTGTCACTTAGTACATGGGCATCTAAACATCACAAATATGGGAGTACTGTCTATAATAGTCTGAAACTAAATACATAAAGCGGAAAGATAGGGAAGAAGAGACAAGGTCTGCGAAACGTCGGGCAACTACCTTAAAATCCCCAAACGATAAATTGTGCAAAAGAATCATCACCCACCGTATCCGGAAACACCTGGATCTGCACATGAAGTGCAGGGTGTAGCGTGAGTACAACCAACTCAATAAGTAATAAGACTAAATAAATGACTGAAAGTAGTGACGAGCTTCATAGTTATAGTTCAATTACATTAATTTTCAACATAGGAAGGTAGACATGCTTTCAAGTTCGACAATTTAGGCCACAACAGTTAATCCATGTCAAGTACAGGTGAAACAAAATATAATATCTCTCAGAAATTATAGGACGGTGATATATGATAGCTGAAGTGCAACATAAATGAAAGTCAAATACATCCTCTCAGAGCAACAATCTCTCAGTCCTCCCATTCACTCCAACCTTACCATCACTCATTCCTCATAATCAATCATTCCTCTCAATCACTCAACACTAGGTACTCGCACTCAGTAGGTACTTGCGCTCACTAGGAGTGTGTACAAACTCTAGAGGTGCTCCTTCAGCCCAAGCGCTATAACAAGCCAATCATAGCATAAATCAATAAAACATGCAGCGACGTGCAGCCCGATCCCATAAATATCCTCACAATCAGGCCCTCAGCCTCACTCAGTCATCAACCTCACCAGTCTCTCGGGCTCTCAGAAATCATGATAATCAGCCCAAACAACAATGATATAATGCATCAATAATGAAAAGAGACTGAGATGTAATATGTAAGTAAAGCTGTGACTTAGTACAAAACAATAATTTAGCAGATAATTCAATATGTACACGACCTCTGTGGGTCCCTACAGTGTCAACACATGGTCTAAACATGATTTCTAACATGATTTGCAGTTTAATTTCTCTAATACGTGGAGAATGTACGGATAACAACAGATTATTCAACTACATAGTTCTATGGAATTGACCAAGTCACAATTCCTATGGTGCACGCCCACACGCTTGTCACCTAGCATGTGCGTCACCTCAAAACCAAACACATGACACACAATACGGGGTTTCATACACTTTGAATCAAATTTAGAACTGTTACTTACCTCAATCAGAGGCGAACCTATGTGTATGGGTGAGGGGTCACCGAACTCTATAAACTTCGGCCGAAATCCTGTATATATATACGTATATACCTTAAAAATGATTAAGTTAAATCAGTTGGTACCCTCAATACTAAAAGCCTTTATGGGGCACTGGTTGAGCAGAATAATATGCCCCGTCGCGTAAAAATTTTGGGTCCGCCTCTGACCTCAATCCGAGTAAATTTCTACTCCAACACACACTTGCCTCGTGAAACGGCCTCCGAATGCCTCGAATATAGCCATAAATAATTCGATATAATCAACACAGGCTAAAGAAATCAATTACAGAAGAAAAATACTAAGTTATTAATCAAAAGTAAAAAATCGGCTAAGTCCAATGTCGTACCATGGGACTATGTTGCAGAAGCCAGGAGGAAAGGAGAAGCAAAAATGGAAGAATCTAGCACAGCACAAGGTATGACCAGGACTGGTAGAATTTATACACCTGAGAATTTGGGAGGAACGAGTAGAGAAGCTGCTTCCAAGCAACCCATCATTGAAACCGGCTCGGATGATCTTTGGAGAAAGGTGCAAGTGAGAGAATGTTCTGTGGTAGACCATCTGAACAAAACTCCTGCTCAGATATCCATCCTATCATTACTGCAGAATTCTGAGGCGCATAGGAATGGCTTGATGAAGGTATTGAATGAAGCTTACGTACCTAACAATATCACCAGTGGGGAGATGGCTAACATGGTAGGGCAAGTACTAGAAAGCCACAAGATCACCTTTCATGAAGACGAAATGCCACCAGAGGGATTAAGCCACAACAGGGCACTGCACATCAAGGTACAATGCGAGGATAAATTCATTGCCAGGGTTTTGATAGATGGAGGTTCTAGTCTCAACATCTGTCTGCTGACAACTCTGAAAAGATTGGGTAAAGGTTTGCATGAAATACGAACAGGGACTATGAACGTGAAGGCGTTCGATAGGTCCCAAAGGGCCACAATTGGGGAAACTAATCTATTCTTACAGATGGGCCCGACTTGGTTTGATGTTGAATTCCAAGTACTCGATATACCCGCCTCATACAACTTATTGCTGAGACGACCTTGGATACATGCCGCTGGGGCCGTGGCCTCTACTTTACCCCACGCTATGAAATTCGAATGGAATCATCAAGAGGTGATCATTCATGGAGACAGAAGTAATCCTATTTACACCAACCAAACTGTTCCGGTCATGGAAAATAGAAGGAAATTGGGTGGAGAGACTTATCATCGCATCGAGCGCATCAATGCAATTGAGAAAGATAAATGGTGGAGCAGCAAAATAGAAATCATACTAGTATGGGCAGGGTATGAACCCGGTAAAGTGCTCGAGAATAATCTCCAGGGTATTGCCAAGCTAATACAGCTAAAACGTCACGGTACGACCTTTGTATTGGGATATTAATACACCTGGCATGAGTATCAGAACTGGTCACCGCCATGGCGTGGTCCATATTACCCTCTTGAGCAGTTGATACCACATTTGAGCCATTCCTTTCATCAGGCTGACATGCTGTGGGGATCTGAAGAAGATGAAGTTCTAGATGGCTTAAGAAATCTGTTCTTGGAAGAAGAGGACATGGATTGCAGTGTAATAGTTGAGGAGGAAGAGGAAGAAGGCCTCATTATTCAGACCGTGGAGAAGGGAGTTGTTCTCAAGAACTAGACTGCTGCACCATCAAGGGCCCATCGAGTTCCTGGGTAGCCTGGCAATCAACATCATTTATTTTAAAAGCAATTTTTACGAGTATTTAAAAAAATTTCAGTATTTTGTATTAAGCATGTTTTGTTTTGAAATAATTGCTCGGGTCATTGAGCCGCACCTGTTTGACGTTTTCAAGATTTATCTATTGTCCCCCATGCCCATATCTCAAAATTTGATAAAAGTCACAAAACCCGAAAGCCCATTCATCCACGAGTCCAACCATACCGAAGTTACCAAAATTCGACTCCAAATCATCATTCAAATCCCCAAATCAAACTCTCCATATCCCTAACCTCAAACTCCCAAATTCTACCTTAAATACACACAAACTAGGTGAGAAATTCAATGAGGAAACAAGATTGTTGATAAAAAATGAGCACAAAGGACTTACCTCAAGAAACCCCTCGAAAATCCTCTTAAGAATCGCCCAAACCCGAGCTTGAAATGTTTAAAATGAAGCACAATCACGAACCCTTGTTTTTAAATAATGTGCCCAGTATTCTCGCTTCTGCGGCCACTTACCTGCTTCTGCAGTGTCACAGAAGCGACCACACTTCCGCTTCTGCGGCTTCCTCCGCTCTTGCGGCCCCTGACTCCGCTCGTGCAGACTCTCTTCTATGATCACCAAGCCGTTTCTGCAGACCCAGCTCCCATTTCCATTTCTGCTTATACGATCCCACTGCCGCATCTGAGGTCACGCAGGTTCGATAATTCCCTCGCACTTGCGACCACTGTACACTCCCCTCCAAAGTCGCATATGCGCAACACAGCCCGCACCTGCGAGCTCTCACATGCGATCAAAGCTCCGCAGGTGCGGTTACACCAGCAGAGTCCCAGCTTCAGCAGTCTTTCAAACTCAAACTTTGATCCGAAAACTATCCAAAATCAACCCGAGGCCCCCGGGACCTCAACCAAACATACCAACAAGTCCGAATATATGATACAAACTTAGTTGATCCCTCAAATCACATCAAAAAACATCAAAAACACGAATCGTACCCCAATTCAAGCTTATTGAGACTAAGGAATTTCAACTTCTACAAACGACGCCGAAACCTATAAAATCACGTCCTATTGACTCCAAATTATGCACAAAAGTCACAAATGACACCACATACCTACTCTAACCCCCGGAACTCCAATCTGAGCCTAGTATCCACAAAGTCCAC
This sequence comes from Nicotiana tomentosiformis, assembly GCF_000390325.3. Taxonomy (NCBI): domain Eukaryota; kingdom Viridiplantae; phylum Streptophyta; class Magnoliopsida; order Solanales; family Solanaceae; genus Nicotiana; species Nicotiana tomentosiformis. Next base: position 119,473,542 of record NC_090822.1, read on the forward strand.
TTTCGGTCAAACCTTCCAAAAATCCAATTTTTGCTATTTCAAGCCTAATTCCGCTAAGGACCTCCAAATCGTAATCTGGACATGCTCCTAAGTCCAAAATCACCCAATGGAGCTAACGGACCATCAAAACTCCATTCCAGAGTTGTTTACACATAAGTCAACATCCGGTCAACCATTTTAATTTAAGCTTCAACCTTGAGACTAAGTGTCTCATTTCATTCCGAAATCCCTCCGGACCCGAACCGACTACCCTAGAAAGTCACATAAAATCTATAAAGTACAAAATGAGCAGTAAATAGGGGAACGGGGCTACAATTCTCAAAATGACCTGTCGGGTCGTTACAAACCCCCCCTCTTAGACAAATGTTCATCCTCGAACAGGTCTAGAAACGTACCTGGAGTCTCAAATAGGTATGGATATCTGCTGCACATCTTCCGCTCGGTCTCCCAAGTAGCCTCCTCAACTGGTTGACATCTCCACTGCACCTTCACCGAAGCTATGTCCTTTGACCTCAACTTTCAAACTTGCCGATCCAAAATGGCCATCGGCTCCACATCATAAGTCAAATCACCATCCAATTGAACCGTGCTGAAATCTAAAACATGAGACGGATCACCGACATACTTCTGGAGCATAGAAACATGAAACACTAGATGTACGCTCGATAAATTAGGTAGCAAAGCAAGCTTGTAAGCCACATCTCCAATCCTCTAAAGTGCCTCAATCGGCCCAATATATCGAGGTCTCAACTTGCCCTTCTTCCCGAACCTCATAAAATCCTTCATGGGTGAAACCTTGAGCAGTACCTTCTCCCCAACTATGTAAGCAACATCACAAACCTTCCGGTCGGCATAACTCTTCTGTCTAGACTGCGCCGTGCGAAGACGATCCTGAATCAATTTATCCTTGTCTAAAGCATCTTGAACCAAATCAGTACCCAATAGCCTAGCCTCACCTGGCTCAAACCAACCCACCAGAGATCTATAACGTCTCTCACACAAAGCCTCATACAGATCCATCTGAATGCTCGACTGGTAGCTGTTATTGTAGGCAAACTCCGTGAGCGGCAAAAACTGATCCCAAGAACCCCCAAAATAAATGACATAAATGTGTAGCATGTCCTCCAATAACTGAATAGTGCGCTCGAACTGTCCGTCCGTCTGAGGGTGAAATGTTGTGCTCAACTCAACCTGGGTGCCCAACTCTCGCTGCACGGCTCTCCAAAACTGCAATGTAAATTGCGTGCCCCGATCTGAAATGATGGACATTGGCACAACGTAAAGGCGAACTATCTCGTAGATGTAAATCTCAGCCAACCACTCTGAAGAATAAGTAGTCCCAACTGGAATGAAGTGCGCGGACTTGGTCAGTCGATCCACAATCACCAAAATAGCATCGAACTTCCTCGAAGTCCGTGTGAGCCCAACTACAAAATCCATAGTGATCCGCTCCCATTTCCACTCTAGGATCTCTAGCCCCTGAAGCAATCCACCCGGTCTCTGATTCTCATACTTTACCTGCTGACAGTTGAGGCACCAAGCTACAAACCCCACTATATCCTTCTTCATTCTTCTCCCCCAATAATGCTGCCTCAAGTCCTGGTACATCTTTGCGGCACCTGGATGAATGGAATACCATGAATTGTGGGCCTTCTTAAGAATAAAATCATGTAGCCCATCCACATTAGGCACACAAATTTGACCCTGCATCCTCAATACCCCATCATCCCCAATAGTAACATCTCTGGCATCACCGTGCTGAACTGTGTCCTTAAGGACAATGAAATGAGGATCGTCATACTGGCGCTCTCTGATGCGATCATATAAGGAAGACCGAGAAATCATACAACCTAGAACCCGACTGGACTCCGAGACATCTAATCTCACGAACTGGTTGGCCAGGGCTTGAACATCAACTGCAAGAGGTCTCTCACTAACAGGAATGAATGCAAGGCTACCCATACTCATTGCCTTTCTACTCAAGGCATCGGCCACCACATTGGCCTTCCCGGGATGATACAGAATAGTGATATCAAAGTCCTTTAGCAGCTCCAACCATCTCCGTTGCCTCAAATTTAGATCTTTTTGTTTGAACAAGTGCTGGAGGCTGCGATGATCCGTAAATTTCTCACAAGACACACCGTAGAGATAATGCCTCCAAATCTTCAATGCATGAACGATGGCAGCCAACTCCAAATCATGAACATGGTAGTTCTTCTCATGGGGGTTTCAACTGACGTGAAGCATAAGCAATCATTCTACCTCCATGCATCAATACGCACACAATAACAATCTAAGAAGTATCACAATACACTGTATAAGATCCAGAAGTTGAAGGTAGAACTAGAACTTGAACTGTGGTAAAGGCAGTCTTGAGCTTCTGAAAGCTCTCCTCACACTCATCTGACCACCTGAAGGGAGCACCCTTCTGTGTCAATTTGGTCAAAGGCGATGCAATAGATGAGAAACCTAAGCGACGATAATAACCGGCCAAGCCGAGAAAGCTCTGAATCTCCGTAGTTGAGGACTGTACGGGCCAACTCTGAACTGCCTCTATCTTCTTTGGATCCACCTGAATCCCCTCACTGTACACCACGTATCGTAAGAACGCCACCAAAATAAGCTAAAACTCACATTTAGGGAACTTGACATAAAGTTTCTCCTCCCTCAACCGCTGCAACACAATCCTCAAATTGTCACGACCCAAAATCCAACTAGTCGTGATGTCATCTAACCCAACCCGCTAGGTAAGCCAATTACCAACTATCAAATTTCAATGAAATTAATAAGGCAATTAATTAAAAGAAAATAGATAAAACCATTACATTTCTCCAAGTACTGGTAGTACAAATCATGAGCTTCTAAGAATAGAATTTACAAAACTGATATAAAATAATACATCATCTGTTCGAAATGTACATGAACAGATTGTTATAAATCTAAGGCTACCATGAACAAGGGGCAGCTACAACTGGAACACAGGTACATCTTCAGATCCACCTCCCAACGAACACAGCAACATCAACAACTAACATTTGCACGCAAGGTGCAGAAGTGTAGTATGAGTACAACTGACACTATATACTCAATACGTAACAAACCGAGCCTTAGGTTGAAAGTAGTGACGAGCTTGTACCAAGGTCGGGTCCAAAACCAATAGTCCACAACAGTCTATAACCACGTAAAGCAAATAATACAAGAAGTAACTCAGAGATAAAATGCTCAGCTAAATCATGATTTTAAAAAAATAGTTCTTCTTTTCAAGTACATCAGTGAAATCCCAAATCGTTTACCGAAGTTGCCAAAAATATGAATAAGTTTGAAAATAATAATTATCCCAAAAATCCTTTCAATAATAAATGAGATGTTTCATTTTCTTTCCAGATAACCCGTGTAAAAAAAATGTATCACTATGCCCATCTGTCAACATGTGTGAGAGATCATGAATGATGTGATACTATACAACATGAGGAAAATACATATTTATGGTTGTATGTCATGTGTGCATGTCAATGCGATGCAACCCAGTGATAAAATTATATGCATACTCTCAGAGCATCATTTCGCTCAGTCCTCCCAGTCACTCAGTCCTCCCAATCGCTCGGCACTTGGCACTCACACTCAATAGGTATCTGCACTCACTGGGGGTGTGTACAGACTCCGGAGGGGCTCCTTCAGCCCAAACGCTATAATCTACACGGACAACTCACGTGTTGCACGGACAACTCACGTGCTATAATATCAACATTTGTATCTGCACGAACAACTCACGTGCTATAATAAATCCTATAAGGCATGCTGCAGGCGGGTAACCCCGATCACATAATAATAAAGTATATAAAGCCAATATGGCTTGCTGCGGTGTGCAACCCGATTCCATAATAATCCTCACAATCAGGCACTCGGCCTCATTCAGTCATCAATTTCTTCAGTCTCTCTCTCATGGTCTCACAATGTCATAAAAATAGCCCGAAAATAATGATATGATGTATCAATAAATAACAACAGAGACTGAGATATGATATGTAATGACATGAATATGACTGAGTATGAATTTTCAATATAAAATAAATAATTCACAGTAATATGACCTATGTGGGTCCAAATAATACTGGTACATAGCCTCAACATGATTTTTAATATGATTCTCAGCTCAATTTCTTTAATACAAAACTACATAGAAAATGCCAAGATTATTTGACTACAAAATTCCATAGAAACAATTATGTTACAATTTTCATGATGCACACCCATACGCCCGTCACCTAGCATGTGCGTCACCTCCCAACAATTCACATAGTTTTGTATGGTAATTTCGGACTTAGGCGCATGTTCGAATTTGGATTTGGATGTCCTTAGGATAATTCAGCGCATTTTGGCGAAAGTTGAAAAATAGAAGATTTTTTGAAAGTTTGACCGGGAGTTGACTTTATTGGTATCGGGGTCGGAATTCAATTATGGAAATGGAAACAACTTCATTATATCATTTATGACTTGCATGCAAAATTTGAGTTCATTCCGAATTGATTTAGCATGTTTCGGCGCGAGTTATAGAATTGAAAATTTCATAAACTCATAAGTCCGAATCGACGCGCGATTTATAGTTTCGCCGTTGTTATGTGTTATTTGAGACCTCGACTAGGTCCATAATATGTTTTGAGACTTGTTGGTGCGTTCGGATGGGGTCTCGAGGGGCTCGGGTGAGTTTCAGAGTGGTTTCTGACCATTTTTGGGTCATTTTAACTGTTGGTTTTTGACAGCAATGTGCGCAATTTGTGATGCGCAAAGCTGATTTTGGAATCTTATATCTCGCAATCTATAAGGAAAATGAAAATTATCAATACATGAAAGTTGTAGCTCTTTGATTCTAGTTTTTATAAAGATAAACCATTCATCATTTAGACATTTGTACGGAAAGTTATGATCGATTGACTGAAGGCTGGTAATGCAGTTTTTGTTTGCCTGGCAGTGTGCATCACCAGAAATTTCTGATGCACAGGGCTGACTTTGAAAACTTATATCTCGCAATCTATAAAAAATTTGAAAATTAACAAAACATGCAAGTTGTAGCGATTCTAGTTTCCATAAAGATAAACCATTCATCATTTGGACATTTGTACCGAAAGTTATGATCGATTGGCTGAAGGCTGGTACCGTAATTTTTGGCTTGAAAATGCTCCAGAAATTCTATTCTGCACGTAACAACTTCTGAACGGCTCGAATCTAATCACAATTAATTTGATTCAGTCAATCCAAATTATAGAAATTTATTCCATATCAAAATACTATTTTTTCACAAAATCCGAAATTACACTAAAAAATCGTCTGTGGGATCCCACATCTCGGAACCTGACAAAAGTTAAAAAATATGAACGCCCATCCAACCACGAGTCCAACCATACAAATTTTACCAAATTCTGACATCAACTCGATCCTCAAATCTTCAATTAAAGCCATTTAAGATTTTTACCATTTTCAACCCAATCTTACCCATTTGAACTCAACAATCTTATCATAACCCTTATTGATATGTATAAATAATACTATTACATCCAAGAATCATACTCTTAATCACCCAACTTTACCCAAACTCGAAATTGAAGACTAGGGGTTGGAACCTTACATCTTGGGTGAAGATCTTGCGATATTTCCTTGTTGGATTTCAAAGCTTGAACAAGATCTTGATGAACAAAGCACTTGAGCTTCTTCCTCTCTCTAGAACACTCTCCCTTTTCTCTAAAAATGTCAGATTGTTTGCTCCAAAATGAGTCCCAAAGCCTATTTATCAAAATGGGGTCGGGTTAAGAAAATAGAAAAATTAACCCTCCGAAAATAGGTCTGCGGTCGCATAATGGATCGCGGAATGGGTATGCGGGTCGCAAAATGTATCGTAAAAATCGATGCCCAGAACTGGGCTGTTCTGGTCCATTTTGCGACCAGTTTGCGGTCGGAGAAGCACTTTCGCGATCGCACAATTGTCGCAAAATCTCTTTTTTTTCTAGCCTTTGGTAATTTGGTCATAATTTCTTGTAGGAATGTCCAAATGACAAACAGTTTGAAGCGTTAGAAACTAAACTCAAAGATATTTCATTTGATAGGTAATAAAACATATAACGCTTCATATCATGAGAGTTATGCTTATTTGAAGTTAGATCTTGTGCGAACTCACTTGAAACTTTAGTCTATTATGAAATTTTCAACTTCTACATTCGATGCCAAAACTATCGAATCAAGTCCGTTTGACCTCAAATTTTGCACACAAGTCATAAATGACATAACTGGCCTATTCCAATTCCGATATCAAAACGCCAACCCCCCGATCAAACTTTCCAAAAAATTCAACTTTTGTCATTTCAAGCCTAATACTACTACGGACCTCCAAATAATTTTTCGGACACGCTCCTAAGTCTAAAATAACCATACGGAGCTATTGGAATCATCAGAATCAATTTCGAGGTCGTTTACACATAAGTGAATATCCGGTCAACTTTTCCAACTTAAGTTTTCAATTGTGAGACTAAGTGTCTTATTTCACTCTGAAATCCTTCCGGACTCGAACCAACTAACCCGATAAGTCATAAATTAACTGTAAGACATAAATTGAGCAGTAAATGGGATAACGAGACTGTGATACTCAAAACATCCGGTCGGGTCGTTACATTATCCCCCACTTAAACATACGTTCGTAGTCGAACATGCCAAGAGTTGTTCTTAACCTTCAAATCTCTATTCCACCTTACCATGCACATACCCGGGGGTGATCTCACGTCACCCTATTCTATATAGGCCTAATTACACAACATAACTGAAAATTATTAATTTAACCTTAGCCAAAAAACCATGGAGCCAAATTTTTAACATCCAGAATTCTTTTCAAGACCCGAATCTCACATCTACACACTGTATAAGCCTGAACAAGTGTATCCATCCATAACCATAATTCCAGATATAATCACATAACATACTACAGAACTCGCATAATCGTAGCACCATTTCTGATCACAGTAACTACTCAAAACCAACCAAGTACTAGTATAAAACCCTGCATTCAACAGAACCTCATTCTGAAACCTTCGTACACTGCCAATGATGAAAGAAATAATAAAAAACTCATAACCACTCATCAGATCAACTAGCCATGGAGATCTCTCGCCCCAACCAGAACCATAATCCTCTCTTAAGCCGACTTTCAATATTATCCTCCCGAATATACTATAATCAAGCCTGATAGTACCCATTCTAGGTCCAACGACCTTATATTATTAAACACCACTATCCCACGGACATGCCAAATCAATATAACTCAAGCCACAACTGCGCTATATGTGTACCCAAATATGGGAGATGTTTCAAGGAAGAGAATAGTATTGCAAGTTCAATAAGTACCACAACAACCGCAATATTACAACCAACTCCTCAAATTTTGTGAAGAGGATAACCGTGGGAGCATGTGCACAAATGTAGAGGAAGGAAATTAATAGATTAGATAAATTATTATAGAAATATAATTTTCACACACGACACGGACAACTCACGTACCAATAATATGAATCGCCCGGCATGGTCACATGCCTCCACTCCCAACATATCATACAAGAGCAATTAAACAAGTACACTTGTATATGATAATGAAATAAGATTCTCATGCTCCTAGACTAGTAGAAATAGCACGCCATAGTGTAAGCACGTGCAAAGTCTGCTATCACACTTCAAATCGGATTTTTTTAACACAGAATTAGTAACTATCCCGTTTATTTAGGGAATCATCTTCTTTGTAACCTCAAGTATAGCCCAGATAGTTCTCAACAAAGGTACGAATACGGGAAATATTATAACTTTACGCTTAAGAGTCAACTCTAGGCATATGATAGCCTAAGCATTCTTTCGAGAATGAATACTTGCTCTAATGACCGCACATGGGCTCAAACCTCACATATATGTGTACTCATACCGCATAGCTATCACAAATAATTAATGCAACTAGTGCCTCCACCGAGTTTTAAATAAAATAGTCACCTCAAATAGGTCGCAATCCCGAAACAATATACTTCTGAGAACTCTCAGTCTCCAAATTCATCAAACACATGAATCACCGTAACTGATCCCAACCCCAACACTAAAATGACTAACACATCTTCCTTTCACGATAATCCCATGAGGAATACTTTCATAATTCTTCCGTGACACATAGCAATAATTTTAATATCAATATTCTATCAACCAGGTGAGTATTGCAATACCGATGAACATCCGTAAGTCAAAACACAACGTGCCTTCTGAAATGCGCACCCTTATCAGGAATTACCGAGCAATTATAACATTAATCGAAATATTTGAAACTGACCATGTTGTCCAACATTCGTCACCTTCTCTTCAAGACTGAACTGTCACCTTGTACATGTAAATCCTAATTCCGCACAACACACCACATCTATTATGCCATCATGTGATAAGTACAAGAATCCCATTATCAACTCCGAGTCACTAGAAAATTACATATCTGGTTAGTTAGAAACCTTCCTCTTGCTTCCTTCCAGGAGAAAATCACAATACACAGCACGTTTCCCACACCAGTAGAAAATATTCAATTCAACCATGGTAGAAATCATCAAGAACACTTTGAAATTCATCTACACATAACCAAGCTATTAGAACTAAATTCCTCTAACTCGACCAAACCACGCAGGTCACCAAACCCAAGAATATTGCCACCAAAACATCTGTAGAGTCTCACCACATCATAATTACCCCTATAAATACCACAAACGAAACACTCACTCTGAAAATACCTTATTTGAGTCTAAGGTCATTTCATTCACCTTTCTGATACCGAAATATAAAATCCATAATGATATACAAAAATGCCACAAGTCTCGACACCATCCAACTTAAATCTCAGATTTTAGCCACAAACAAATCCGCCAAAAATTCTCAATTGTTACATATTAATCTCGAATCCATTAAAACTTTCTCGAGAGTCACCCCATTTGTTCAAATCCACATTATACCGCCCGAATGGGCCAAAAGACACGTGCCCCATTAGCACAACAACACTCAAAGAAGTAACTCTACTTTAATACCACCAGTCAAATTCATACTCCTTGCGCACTACATCATTCACAAATAACAACTCACCCATCCCACGATTTTCATATACTCATGAGTGCAATATAACCCGTATCCAGGAATTTTCTTATTCGAGTCATCCTCGATATCAACTTCTGCAAGTCATAACTAACCCACCAGTATGCCTCGGCCCAAAACTAAACCTTTACATATAACCATGAAATTGAATTATCAATAACAGGCTCCCCCACTTGGCTCAAAGCCATAGATTAAAACATTTCATAACTCACAATACCAATACTCTATTACTACCATAATGCCATAATCAGTTCAATAAAACTTCTTCTCAAACTCATGCAACGCCAACCATAAAAATACCCGAAATCATCAGCTAAGCTCGCAATCATTCTCTTGACACTCAAGTCAACTTTCTCAGCTCGATTCAAATTCAAATATCTATACATACTCCCTGTTGGCAGAAAAGAAACTCTCTACTCACATATAAGGAACATACCGACGTAGATTACTCCGTAGGGGATAACGCACATGCTTAGCCTCAAATTGGTATCTTGTTATACCCGTTCGCAGTCACAATTACTACACAATCACTTAATCTTTCCAAGTCCAAACTTATTAACAAGACATGAGAATTTAGTTTGTCCCAGAATTTAACAACGTGAAAGATCCTTCAAAACATTCATACTCGAGACTGTATATCACATCAAATCGAAAATCAAGCACCCAATGCCCTTTCCTTTACATTTCAAGGAAACACTTCTCGTCATATTCAAATCGTCTTAACACATCCCGCGGTCATATCATACCCATCACACAATCATTCCACCGCTCATCGAGCCATAAATTCCACTCATATGGTCATTACCGGACATATGAGTCCAATTGTACAAGTTATAACCGAAGCTACCAATCTTAAGCTACGGTCTAACCATGGCTTCAAGTCCTCTAGACTGGCCCATCACCAAAACACAGAATACTCACCTCGAACCTCGTCCATGGAATCACAAGTCGGCGATGCACAGCTGATACCGAGAGCTCATGCGCGCATACGAATGCGTGGAAGGAATTCAAAGAGTTATATTTCAAGTTGAATCAATTCCGCACGATAAAGAAATAAATATGGAAAATTATCATAAATGCCCTGTAGCCTCTCGAAGATAAGTATAGACGTCATCATACCGATCCGCAAGACTCTACTAGACACTTGCTCATGACTTGTAGAACTTATGAACCTAGAGCTCTGATACCACCTTGTCACGACCCAAAATCCAACTAGGCGTGATGGCACATAACCCCAACCCGCTAGGTAAGCCAATTACCAACTATCTAATTCCAATGAAATTAATAAGGCAATTAATTAAAAGAAAATAGATAAAACCAATACATTTTTCCAAGAACTGGTAGTACAAATCATGAGCTTCTAAGAATAGAATTTACAAAACTTATATGAAATAATACATCATCTGTTCGAAATGTACATGAACATATTGTTATAAATCTAAGGCTACCATGAACAAGGGGCAGCTACAACCAGAACACAGGTACATCTTCAGATCCAGCTCCCAACGAACATAGCAACATCAGCAGCCAACATCTGCACGCATGGTGCAGAAGTGTAGTATGAGTACAACCGACCCCATGTACTTGATAAGTAACAAACCTAGCCTTAGGTTGAAAATAATGATAAGCTTGTACCAAGGTCGGGTCCAAAACCAATAGTCCACAACAGTCTATAATCACGTAAAGCAAATAATACAAGAAGTAACTCAGAGATAAAATGCTCGGCTAAATCATGATTTCAAAAAAAAAAATAGTTCTTCCTTTCAAGTACATCACTGAAAACCCAAATCGTTTACTGAAGTTGCCAAATATATGAATAAGTTTGAAAACAATAATTTCCCCAAAAATCCTTTCAATAATAAATGAAATGTTTCATTTTCTTTCCAGATAACCCGTGTAAAACAAATGCATCACTATGCCCATCTGTCAACATGTGTGAGAAATCATGAATAATGTGATACTATACAACATGAGGAAAATACATCTCTATGCCTATATGTCATGTGTGCATGTCAATGCGATGCAATTCAGTGATAAAATCATATGCATACTCTCAGAGTATCATTTCACTCAGTCCTCCCAGTCACTCAGTTCTCTCAGTCACTCAGTCCTCCCAATCGCCCGGTACCTCTATTTTAAAAGGCGTTTTTGGGGCGAGCCCCGGGGAGAGGCATACCAAAAATGCCCCGGGGCGATGGTGTGGGGCGAAAGTCTCAAGAGGCGTACGCCCCGTAATATGGGGCGTACGCCCCGGGCGTTCAGGGCGTACACCCGGACGTTCGGGGCGCGTTTTTTTAGTAAGGAGTAAGCCCTAGAGACTTTTTCAAATTAAAACAAAATTTTTTGAATTAGTCCTTCATATAATACCCAAATTCTCAAAAGTCAGTTTGGTAATTACTCAAAAGGTTTAAAAAGGAACTCAAAAGTATTAAATTTAAAAGTAAAAATCTTTTTTATTAATTTAAGCTCTAATTCATGGTTTATTCAATTTTTTATCTTGTCCGCTAGTTTGCTAATATCTCCCAAAAGCAACGAATATTTTTTTTTTTTTACAAATACAAATAGAACTACATTTTTCTTCATAGCAGCAAATCCAAAGTTCAAATTGCAGGTTAATCATCCTTTTTGTTCCTCAATATAGAAAACTTTATTCTTTTAGATTCAAATTACTTGTGCTTGTAAGTAACGTATAATAGATTGTTTGATTTGTTTTTTGTGGGGATAGAGCACACATATATATAGTTTTCTTCAATTTTTATGCAATTTTACCTATTTATAAATATTACCTGTCATTATATTATTTTATAAAATATTAAAAATTAAATATCTATGGGGCTTACGCCCCGCTGAGACATATGTAAAATGCCCCGCCTTACGCCCACACCTTTTAAAACACTGCCCGGTACTAAGCACTCGCACTCAATAGGTACTTGTGCTCACTGGGGGTGTGTACAGACTCTGGAGGGGCTCCTTCAGCCCAAGTGCTATAATCTGCACGGATAACTCACGTGCTGCACGGACAACTCACGTACTGCACGGACAACTCACGTGCTATAGTATCAATATTTGTATCTGCACGGACAACTCACATAATATAATAAAGCCTGTAAGGCCTGCTGCAGGCGGGCAGCCCCGATCCACATAATAATAAAGTATATAAAGCCAATATGGCATGCTGCGACGTATAGCCCGATCCCATAATTATCCTCACAATCAGGCCCTCGGCCTCAATCAGTCATCAATCTCTTCAGTCTCTCTCTCATGGGCATAAAAATATCCCGAAAATTATGATATGATGTATCAATAAATAACAACAGAGACTGAGATATGATATGTAATGACATGAATATGACAGAGTATGAATTTTCAATTTAAAACAAATAATTCACAGCAATATGACCTATGTGGGTCCCAATAATACTGGCACATAGCCTCAATATGATTTTTAATATAATTCTCAGCTCAATGTATTTAACATAAAACTATATAGAAAATGCCAAAATTATTTGACTATAAAATTCTACGGAAACAATTATGTCACAATTTTCATGGTGCACGCCCACACGCCCGTCACCTAGCATGTGCGTGACCTCCCATCAATTCACATAATACATACATTCAGGGTTTATATCCTCAGCTCCAAGATTAGAAGAGTTACTTACCTCGAACAAGCTGAATACAATGTCGAGCAAGCTAAACAATGCTCCAGAAATTCTATTCTGCGCGTAACAACTTCCGAACGTCTCGAATCAAATCATAATTAATATGATTTAGTCAACCCAAATTATAGGAATTTATTCCATATCAAAATACTAATTTTTCCACAAAATTCGAAATTACACTCAAAAATCGCCCGTGGGGTCCACGTCTCGGAACCTGACAAAAGTTATAAAATATGAACGCCCATCCAACCACGAGTTCAACCATATAAATTTTACCAAATTCGGACATCAACTCGACCCTCAAGTTTTCAATTAAAGTCATTGAAGATTTTTACCATTTTCAACCCAATCTTTACCCATTTGAACTCAACAATCTTTTCATAAACTTTATTGATATGTACAAATAATACTACTACACCCAAGAATCATACTCTTAATCACCCAACTTTATCCAAACTCGAAATTGAAGACTAGGGGTTAGAACCTTACCTCTTGGGTGAAGATCTTGTGATATTTCCTTGTTGGATTTCAAAGCTTGAACAAGATCTTGATGAACAAAGCACTTTACCTTATTCCTCTCTCTATAACACTCTCCCTTCTCTTTTAAAAATATCAGATTTTTTGCTCCAAAATGAGTCCCAAAGCTTATTTATCAAAATGAGGTCGGGTTATGAAAATAGAAAAATTAACCCTATGAAAGCAGGCTTGCGGTCGCATAATGGACCACAGAATGGGTATGCGGGTCGCAAAATGGTCGCAAAAATTGGTGCCCAGAACTGGGCTGTTCTGGTCCATTCTGCGACCAGTTTACGGTCGCAGAAGCACTTTCGCGATCGCAGAATTATCGCAGAATCTTATTTTTTTCTAGCCTTTGGTAATTTGGTCATAACTTATTGTAGGAATGTCCAAATAACGAACGGTTTGAAGTGTTAGAAACTAGATTCAAAGATCTTTCATTTGATATATAAAAACCATATAACACTTTGTATCATGAGAGTTATGCTTATTTGAAGTTAGGTCTTGTGCGAACTCACTTGAAACTTTAGTCTATTATGAAATTTCCTACTTCTACATTCGATGTCGAAATCTATCGAAGCAAGTCCGATTGACCTCAAATTTACACAAGTCATAAATGACATACCAGACCTATTCCAATTTCTGGAATCGAATTCCAACCCCGATATCAAAAAGTCAACCCATCTGTCAAACTTTTCAAAAATTCAACTTTCGTCATTTCAAGCCTAATTCTACTACGGACCTCCAAATAATTTTTCGGACACGCTCCTAAGTCCAAAATAACCATACAGAGCTATTGGAATCATCAAATTTCAATTCCGAGGTCGTTTACACATAAGTGAATATCCGGTCAACTTTTTCAACTTAAGTTTTTAAGTATGAGACTAAGTGTCTCATTTCACTCTAAAATCCTTCCGGACCAGAACCAACTAACCCGATAAGTCATAAATCAATTGTAAGGCATAAATTGAGCAGTAAATGAGGGAATGAGGATGTGATATTCAAAACGACCGGTCGGGTCGTTATACAAATGCTAGACATGCTCCTCTTGTCTACGAGAGTACACAAGGCGACACACTGGCCTAATAAACCCCTTATCAAGAAGTTCCTGAAGCTGTTCTTTCAATTCCTTCAACTCAGTGGTGTCATACGATACGGTGGAATAGAAATGGACCGAGTGCCCGGCACCAAGTCATATCAAAGTCAATATCCCTATCGGGCGGCATGCCCGACAGGTCTGCAAGAAACACATCCGAAAAATCTCGCACCACCGAAACAGTATCTATAGTAGGACTATCAGCATCAACATCCCTCACAAAGGCCAAAAAAGATAAACAACCCTTCCCAACCATACGCTGGGCCTTCGAATATGAAATCACTTTGCTGGGAACATAGTTTAGAGAACCTCTCCACTCAATCCTTGGCAACCCCGGCATCGCCAACGTCACGGTCTTAGCGTGACAATTCAGAACAACATGACATGGAGACAACCAATCCATACCCAAAATCACGTCGAAATCAACCATACTAAGCAATAAGAGATCAACTCTAGTATTCAATCCCCCAATAGTCACTACACATGACCGATATACATGGTCCACAATAATAGTATCGCCCACTAGCGCAGATACATGAACAGATGAAACTAAGGAGTCACGGGGCATATCTAGATAATGAGAAAAATACGATGATACATACAAATAAGTGGAACTAGGGTCAAATAATACAGAGGCATCCCTGTGGCATACTAAGACAATACCTATGATCACTGCATCTGAAGAAACAACATCTGGCCTGGCTGGAATAGCATAGAATCATGCTTGACCTCCACCTGATCGGCCTCCCCCTCTAGAGCGACCTCTAGCTGCCTGGGTCCCAACCCGAGCTGGCTAAGCGGATGGTGAAGTAACTAGGGAGGAAGTCACAACCTAACTCCTCTACTACACTGGACCTCCCGGACGACGAGGACACTGCCTCCACATATGCCCAAACTCCCAGCACTCGAAGCAACTCCCCGATGCTGGTGGTGGGGACTGAAGGGATCCCCGAGCACCGGGATAACTGCTAGAAGGACCTGGCATAGATGAACCCTGAACCGATGGAGCACGAGACGAACTCTGAGTTGGAAGGGCACTGAGAGATGACTGACCCTGATGAGCATTGTATGAACCATGGGTGGATGATGCACCATGGTGAGATGGACGAGTCGTCTGAGCGTGCCTATAAGGACGACCCTTGCCGTGGTAGAACTGACCCCCAGAAGGAACCGCTGAAACCACCCTATCCACGAGGCCTCTTGTCCTCCCACTCACCACGCTCTTGACTACGGACCATCTCTATCTACCGAGCAATATCAACCACCTTGTCGAAAGTAGCACCAGATACCTTCTCTGTGCAGCTGATATGTGAGGCCATCAATGAACCTCCTAATCCTCTCCATATCAGTGGGAACCAACCAAACTGCGTGACGAGCCAACTCAGAAAACCTCATCTTGTACTGCGTCATAGACATGCCCTCCTTATGTAGTTGCTCAAACTGTCTGCGTAGCTCCTCCCTGCGAGACTGCAACACGAACTTCTCCAAGAAGAGAATAGTGAACTCCTGCCATGTAAGTGGTGCTGCATCGATTGGCATGCGCCTCTCATAAGCCTCCCACCATATAAAGGCAACCCCACTGAATTGAAAAGTAGTGAACGAGACACCACTGGTCTCCAGAATACCAGCCGTGCGAAGAATCCACTGGCGCTTATCCAAGAAGCCTTGAGCATCCTCTGACTCATCCACGCTAAATGATGGAACCTGAAGTCTCCCAAATCTCTCTAATCTCATCTGCTCGTCATCAGTCATAGCAGGGACCACCTGGGCCTGAGCAGCTACAATAGGCTGGGTTAGTAGTACCCCGGTGTCTAAAGACCCTGTATCACTTGCTTTAGAGTACATGCAGAGGGAGTCTAAGTACCTCCCCTGGCCTGAGAAGTGGCAGTTGCGGCCGAAACAGAGACCGCCTAAGCAAGGCTAGTGCATATCGTCAAAATCTGAGCCAAAGCCTCCTAAAGGCCTGGAATCACAATGGGCACAGCTGGTGCCTGAGCTAGCCCCACTGGCTCAACCGTATCCGGTACCTGCTCTTGAGCTGGAGCGACTGGTGGATCTACAGGTGCTGCTCTAGCTGATGTACGAGCTGCACCTCTGCCCCTACCGCGACCTCGGCCTCTCATGGCCCTAGCTGGTGGTATTGGTGGCTGTCTGTCCTGACCGGTAGCACATGTACTCACCATATATGAGAGAACAAAATACAGAAGTTTAGTTATCGAAATCAATAAATCCGCACGACAAGAATACAAGAATACAAGAATATGAAGTTTCCTAAGGGTTCGGTAGCCTCTTGAAGATAAGTACAGATGTCTCCGTACCGATACGCAAGACTCTACTAAATTTGCTCATGACTCGTGAGACCTATGTGACCTAGGCTCTGATATCAACTTGTCTCGACCCAAAACTCAGCATGTCGTGATGTCGCCTAACGTGATACTAGGCAAGCCGACACTTCAAAATAGTTCAACATTTTAAATGAAAAATAAGGATAACACAGGTTTTAATCAACAAAACTCTAAAATGGATTGAAAGTCAAAACCAATATAGAAATTCCCATCATCGGGGTGTCACATAAAGCGGAAAGATAGGGAAGGAGAGACAAGGTCTGCGAAATGCCAGGCAGCTAACTTGAAATCCCCAAACGATCAACTGTGAAAAGGAATCAACACCCACCGTGTCCGAAAACACCTGGATCTGCACACGAAGTGCAGGGTGTAGCGTGAGTACAACCAACTCAGTAAGTAACAAGACTAAATGAAGGACTGAAAGTAGTGATGAGCTTCACAGTTATAGTTCAATTACAGTAATTTTCAACATAGGAAGGTAGGCATGCTTTCAAGTTCGACAATTTAGGCCACAACAGTTAATCCATGTCAAGTACAGATGAAACAGAATATAATATCTCTCAGAAATTGCAAGACGGTGATATATGACAAATGAAGTGCAACAGAAATGAAAGTCAAATGCATCTTCTTAGAGCAACAGTCACTCAATCCTCCCATTCACTCCAACCTCATCATCACTCATTCCTCACAGTCACTCATTCCTCTCAATAACTCAGCACTCGGCACTCAGCAGGTACATGTGCTCACTAGGGATAAGTACAGACTCCGAAGGTGCTCCTTCAGCCCAAGTACTATAACAAGCCAATCATGGCATAAATCAATGAAACATGTTGCAGCGTACAACCCAATCCCATAAATATCCTCACAATCAAGCCCTCGGCCTCACTCAGTCATCAACTTCTCCAGTCTCTCGGGCTCTCAGAAATCATGATAATCAGCCCAAATAATAATGATATAATACATCAATAATGAACAATAGAGACTGAGTTGTAATATGCAAGTAAAGTTGTGACTGAGTACAAAATAACAATTTAGCAGATAATTCAACATGTACACGACCTATGTGGGTCCCTACAATGTCAACACATGGTCTAAACATGATTTCTAACATGATTTGTAGTTCAATTTCTCTAATACGTGGAGAATGTACGGATAACAACATATTATTCAACTACACAGTTTCATGGAATTGACCAAGTCACAATTCTTATGGTGCACGCCAACACGCCTGTCACCCAGCATGTGCTTCACCTCAAAACCAAACACAAGACATATAATACGGGGTTTCATACCCTCAGAACCAAATTTAGAACTGTTTCTTACCTTAATCCGAGCAAATCTCTACTCCAACACACCCTTGCCTTGTGAAACGGCCTCTGAATGCCTCTAATCTATCCATAAATAATTCGATATAATAACCACGGGCTAAAGGAATCAATTCCAGAAGAAAAATACTAAGTTATTAATCAAAAGTCAAAAATCGGCTCAAAAGCCAGGCCCCGGGCCTACGTCTCAAAATTTGATAAAAGTCACAAAACCCGAAAGGCCATTCATCCACGAGTCCAACCATACCAAAATCCGACTCCAAATCATCACTCAAATCCCCAAATCAAACTCTCCAAATTCCTAGTCTCAAACTCCCAAATTCCACCTTAAATACACATAAACTAGGTGGGAAATTCAATGGGGAAACAAGATTGTTGATAAAAAAAATGAGCACAAGGGACTTACCTCAAGAAACCCCTCGAAAATCCTCTCAAGAATCTCCCAAACCCGAGCTTGAAATGTTTAAAATGAAGCAAAATTGTGAACCCTCATTTTTAAATAATCTGCCTAGCATTCTCGCTTATGCGGCCACTTACCCGCTTCTGCGGTGTCGCAGAAGCGACCACACTCCGGTTTCTGCGGATTCCTCCGCTCCTGCAGCCCAGACTTTGCTCCTGTGGACTCGCTTCTTCGAGCCACCAAGCCGCTTATGCGGACTCAGCTTTCATTTCTATTTACGCTTCCCACTGATGCATCTACGGTCACACAGGTGTGGTAATTCCCTTGCACCTGTGACCACTGCACACTCCCCTCCAAAAGTCGCATTTGCGCAACACAGCCCACACCTACGAGCTCGCACCTGCGATCAAAGCTCCGCATGTGCGGTTACAGCAACAGAGTCACAACTTTAGCAGTCTTTCGAACTCAAACTTTAATCTGAAAACCATCCGAAATCAACCCGACCCCCGGGACCTCAACCAAACATACCAACAAGTCCTAAAACACGATACAAACTTAGTCAAGTCCTCAAATCACATCAAATAACATCAAAAACACGAATCACACCCAATTCAAGCCTATTGAAACTAATGAATTCCAACTTCTACAAACGACGCCGAAAACTATCAAATCACGTCCGATTGGCCCCAAATTTTGCACACAAGTCACAAATGACACCACGAGCCTACTCCAACCCCTGGAATTACAATCCGAGCCCTGTATCCATAAAGTCCACTTTCGGTCAAACTTTTCAAAAATTCAATTTTCTCCATTTCAAATCTAATTCCACTACGGACCTCCAAATCACAATCCAGATATGCTTCTAAGTCCAAAATCACCCAACGGAGCTAACGGAACAATCAAAACTCCATTCAGGAATCGTTTACACATAAGTCAACATACGGTCAACCATTTCAACTTAAGCTTCAACCTTGAGACTAAGTGTCTCATTTCATTCCGAAATCCCTCCGGACCCGAACCGACTACCCCTGCAAGTCATATAATAGCTATAAAGTACAAAATGAGCAGTAAATAAGGGAACATGATTACAACTCTTAAAACGATCGGTCGGGTCGTTACAATATTTTAATAAAGTGTTTCACCGTTTGTTGCCCATCAAAATCGTGTAAGATTCATTTAATGAATTTCATGTAATAGAGATCTTAAATGTTTATTGTGTGTTAATACTTTCACATTGTACTATGCAAATACAATATTTGTACTACTAAACGTATATTTTGGTTTTGATATTTTTCGTGGATAATGAGTATCCAAACACAAAATGATAACAAGAAGAGTAAAGTTCAGGCTAAAATGGATTATAAACTTATGATATTTCAAATAATATTTAAGTAATAATTCAACTACTTGTTGATTGGGAGCATTTATTCACTTATGTTGTTTTGTCCCGTGTATGAATATCCCCTCATATGAGAGAGAAAAATTCATATTTGTGATATTTGATTGTGTATACAAGTTGAGCATAAGAGTGTACGGTTGGTATAATTACAGTAAATTTCACACTTTATTCTTAAGTTGATCGGCTTTATTGATCTTTTCTTCCTCGTTGAATAACTACCATGTGAGGTATGCTCTATCTCTTCTTCTTTTTTTATGGTAAATAGTTTTTTTATTACCAATCGAAACGATATATGCATAAGGGAAAAAAATAAACTGATTATTGGACAAGATGCCCCAACATCAGGATCTATAGAAGCAACCCATATCATCTCACAACTACACCATGGATAACTACGACAATCACAAAGTTAAGGATAGAAATTTAACTGATCAAGTTTCCTAACTAATCTTGCATGCAGTGTTCCTCTACAATATACCTCTTGGATAATTTGTTTTATAATCTTATTGCGTATTTTGGAATGCCATTTGATTTCTTTCTTTTCAAATGTAGTACACACTCGCTACAAGTACTATTCTGTATATCTCTGCCTCGACTCTTCTTCCCCTTGCATAAACTTCAGCCCACTTTAGTTCCTCTTGCCAATCCATTACCATTCTGCTTATCCCTTGCCAAGCTAGGACCTTTTTCCAAATATAGGAAAACATATCATATTAAAAGAACCAGTGTGAAATACTTTCTCTCCCAGAATGGACAAGCCAATGGAACTTTCATTTCTTATTGTATTAATCTATTCCATTCCCCATTGTATTAATCTATATCTATCTTTTTTTTTCTTCTTCTATTAATCATAAAATAGTATTGAATGAAAAGTTTATTATGTATGGGTGTTGCTCGACTTATCCTTTTCAGCTATTTGTAGGAAAAACTCACCCTTTTATGACCACCAAAAGCTACTATTTGATACCTCCGAGTTTATCATATTGGGTAGTTATTTACATACACGAGACCAAGATAGAGAAAAGGGATATTTAGGCACTAATTGATCATATTATAATGATTTATATATTAATGTTAAAATAAGATGAATGACTGTTAATGTCGCTCAATTCGGTTTATCAATGAACTTTTATTGGGAATGTACTGGGTTTCTAGATTCTCTTTATATCAAACTCGTTATGAACGAATGTTTGACTAATGTTCGACTCAACTATTGTGGCACGACATTATATCCTGTTTTGCCCAAGCTTGATTGTCTTTTCACAATAATTGATCCTCGAACTTTTCTTAATGCGTTGTCTATTTTGATAGTAGGGTTAATCATAGTCAATTTTAATATCCAAGGATAAATCTAGTATTTTACGGTGAGTATTTAATGTATAACATTATAGAAGGCAACTTGGAATAATAATGGAGCAATAACGACCTGAAAATATAAAGGAAAGCAATAAATGACAATAAGTGACTTTCAAATAGTAAATGAGACAAAGATAACCTGACAAAGATAAGTTCCCCAAATGTCCTCCTCGTAATGATGGATGATGATAAACAATCATATATTTTGATCCTTCTTGGATCGGGGAGAAGAGTGATAAAAGAAAGAAAGTGTAAAGTCAAGCTTTGTTTCTACTCAATAAAGCAAGAATCTTGTACAAAAAATGTTGACGAAATTCTTTATAAAAGATCTAATCCCCTTTCTGATCTACATCTCTTCCTATTTATAATAGCACATCGACTATAAAAACCTAGATAGTACAACAAAAGGGAATATACATAGAATATTCTCCAGAAAATCTAAATTCCAAGGTCGGCCATCACTTCATGTCGAGAATGAATATTCATCCGTGTCCTCGTCATCTACTAAGCCAGTTCGACCTCGGTACCGCTTTGTCCTTCACCTCTGACCTCGACCCTTCGGAGTCATCTCGACAGGTCACCACCATCGTAGGCTTTATTGCATTTGATTGGACCAAATATGTCAAATGAAGTTTTTACTCGTACAATTAGAGATAAACACAAAATGTGAGATAATTTATGGGAATCTTACAGAAATATCCTAAATAAGTCTCAACTTACCAACTTCGAGCCATTAATTATAGACTTATCAAAACTAGTCGAGCACATATAAAAATTGAAAATCCAAATAAATAAGGTTCTTTCTCTCCAAGAATCACACGCAAAGATCTCCTTCCATATTTTTAAGCGTGATTAACAATGTTAGATACAAGACGGAAAGGAAATTTCATTGATGAGGACATGAGGTAGCAAATAAGGTGATGAATGTTATATATAAGATTCCAAAAATCTAAGCAATAAAGGACAATTTTTCAATGGGTATGGTTGAAATTTATTGAAAACATGTAGATGAGTCAATATACAAAATTTAAGGAAGATTGGAGGTGATTTGAACTAATTTGGTATCAAAATTCGTAGTTAAAATCGAGTTAAAAGATTCTTCTGCGACGCATGTATCTCACACACATGTATACATGGATATACATGTGATACACATTTGATGCAAATATGATACATATGTGATACACAAATGATACATAATGTGATACACATATCATTTTTCATGTTCATCTTCTACTTCGAATTTTCAATTCAAACCACCTCAAAACTCCATCAAATCATCCCAAAACTGAGATTCAAGCTCTTTAAGATATACCAATCTATTATAATAACACACTCAAAAGAAAGCAAAAAATTGACCTTTTTTGGCTACAAATAGCTAGTTGGCTAGTATTGGTAAGATTTGGTTAATATTAGTAATATTTTATGAATTGACTAATTTTTGTAATAAGTTACTTATAAATAAACATGGCCGGTAGTTTCCCATAATTTATTACATCAAGAACATGAATGAACCAAAAGTGATTATTCAAAGTAAGCAATTTCAAAATAAATGTGATACTCGAAGTAACTCTAATATAGTAAAATTTATAAAACACGCATCACATTAAATAAATTAAGAGCATGTTTGGAAAGTCATCTAGGAATTGAATTTAGGCGTAATTGCACGGTTTGATATTTTTGTCTGGCCAAGTAATTACTTGGTCGGCATGGAATTAGGTGTAATTGGAGAGGTATAATTACACTCTCCAATTCTCAAGGGGGAGGTGAGAATTGATGGTAACTACATTGTATAATTACAAGGTTATGTTCTCATTTTTTCCCTTTTTGTTTTTATTATAGTTTATTTTCTTTATAACTTTTTATTTCCATCATTTTAATTTCTTTTTATTTTATATTTACTTTTTAATTTCTTTTTAAATTTTAAAATATTTTTTTTTGTACATTATTTATCTTTTATTTCTCTACTTTTACTTCTTGTGATTTCGTATAATTGCTCATATATTTTATTTTCTTCATTTAGCGTAACTGCGTTATTATTCTAGTTTTTGAAACTACACCTCCTAATATTAGAAATAACGAGTTGACGAGCATAAAATACAACACAAAATTGATCATCGCTAGCCATAGATAGTATTGTATGATTATTGTCTTCATAGTGATTGGATTTAAACAATGTTCCAGTAGTTTATGGCTTAATTACTATTCAAGATGATCAAAACTTGATTGGAATGATTACTATATACGATTAACTACAAAAGTAAAGCAACTAACAATTGACTTCAAAGAACTAGAGATTAGCAAAGTCAGTTTCTTATCAATGTGAGGAATAAGAATTTGACAGGATAGGCGCAAGATAGCTATTTGGGATTTAACTATAGTTTAATTCACTATAATATTCTATTGATTCTCAGAAATTCACTCGATGATTAGTTAAAACGTGTAGTCAAGACTCCTCTCTCGATTAAATCTTAACTCTACGAGGTAAACAAGTATAAGCATTGTGAAAGTATGCAAGCATTGCGTTAATGGATTAGTTTCTAGGAAAACGTCTCTCGAATATTCCTAACTTGATTTAATCAACAATTCAACAAGTTCTTTCGATTACTTAAGAGAATCAGTAAATTAAATCAAATAAAATAATGCAAAGATAATCACAAAATATTCCTCTTTCGATTTAATAAACCGGTGAATAAAGTTGCAACAATTCAAAGCTCTATAAACGAATTCAAGCAAGGTAATAAAGTTGAAATCCACAAATATTTATCAAAACATCATCTACGTCAAACACTAGGATAACTACTCCATAATCACGGAGGAAGTCATCACAAAACACAAATATAATTAAAGAATAAGAAAACATCAATCTAACGTTACAATCCAAACTCTCTTATCGAATTGATGGAAATGTGATGAAATTATGTGTCTTGTAGGCTCCAATGCTTTCCCAAAGGTTCCAAGGTCAAAAGTCCCTTCAAAAATATATTTTTGGTGTATTTATAACTTGTAGGAGTGGGCCTCGGCGAAACTACCTTTTCCAAACCGAAACATGAAAGTGACTCTGAGAAAATCACACAGACGCGCCGCCCCATGCGCCGCCCCATGCGGGGCATTAGTGGAGAAGTTTAGAGGGTGACTTTCTGACAGGCAATAGACATTTCCACTATCGTGCCGCCACACGCGCCGCGGCAGTGGACTTTTTACAGAGTGCTGTTGATTTGTCAATTTTTTATATCCAGACGCGACCCTCGACCCCTGAACGCGACCCTGATTTAATCCCTTGGGTTTTTACTCAGACTTCCAAGCTCCAACTTGTTCGATTCAGCTCCCGATTATCTTTTTAAATCGGAATCACTTTCAGCAAGGCATAAAACACATAATAAGTGCAATTCACTATTATTCAGGCTCAAACATAAGTAAAATACAGTAATTAGAGTGCAAATTATTACTAAAATATGGGATTCTAGCCTACCATCAACACCCGCACTTAAACCCATTATTCGTCCTTGAGCAATCAAACTAAGCTTATCATGCCAAGAATATTTAAAGCAAACTAAGTACCCCCATCATAACATCCTAGCCTCAAGACTCGACTCAAAAGCACCACGTATTTTTCAAAAACTCGCTCACTTACTCAAACATAGAGGCCAAAGACATTACCTTTCCTTTGCAAATCATGTGCCCTCACACCAAAGATAGAGAGTAGTTCCACATATAATAAAATTCAAGAATAAATAGGAACTCAAGATAGAAAAAATTAACTCGCTCTCAAAATTAAGATTCATATGCCACATAAGACGTACCATAGGCTTGCCCGTAGTGTAGTACTCTTACTAAACTGAGCTCATTCAGTCAAGGATCAAGTAGGAATTTAATTCGATTGTAATGTAAATTGCAGGACGGGTAGGGTATAGTGACTTTAATCTATACCTCCATAAGCACTTATACATACAATTTCACAACTTGAACCCCACACTTATTTTGAACCGAACCCCAACCGTCATACATAATAGCATCAAGGCCCCAATGTCTTTAAGCACAAGCACGATGAGAACTACCACTAGCCAAGAATTAGTTTTTTCCTCTTCTAATATATGCACAACTTTTTTTCCTAAGTTCTGTTTTTTTCAAGAAAACTCATTTTTTTTTCAATTCCCTACAAGTGGCTCTCACAATTGTTCAAACAGTGCACCTTTCTCCTTTTTCCTATAGTTCCGATGAAAATTCCGACCATACCTCACTTAGCTTTTACAAGCTCATAACAAAAGCAAGTGCTCAAGAGAGATAGAAGGTTCGAACAGATAGTCAACTCGGACCAAGGGGTCAGACTTGTAGTGTGGTTGCCAAATAAAATATGATTACATGCTCAACGGGAGAACTAAGATACACATTCATTAGGTGGATAAACACATATAACTGGCTCAACAAAGAAATGTCTATATCACTTCCTAGACTGAACAAGACTACTATTTCGCTTTGCAAACATATGGGGAAAGTTCTAGACATCAACTCACATGCACGTGATATCAACACAAACCTCACTCTCATATTGGCACATAACTCACTTAGGATCGGGTCTATCCCGATTCTCTAGTCAAAACAATTAAGCAAAGTCAAGATCAACCAATTTAAGGCACTTATCTATGAGTCAAGACTAATCCTAGACATCACAACAAAGGCACTCACTACTCTCAAGGCACAACAAGGTCAAGACAAGTCATCTTCATTTAATATCATAGCACAAGACTTCACTATTCCTAACAAAAGAAAAACTAACTACACCTGATTCAAACAAAATCTTTGGAAAAGAACCGCGACAAAAAAAAAATAAGGGGGGATTGTTACACTACCTAAAAAAAATAAAATATTTTTTTCTTCGACTTTGATCCCTCAAAAAGACAATCGAGGAAATTCATCGTCGGAAAAAGCCAAAAAAAAAAAAATCAATCAAAGAAACGAACACAAACACACATATACATATATACGTCTCTCACCCCACTTTAAATTGTGGCATGTCCCCATGACACACAAATAAGAAGCAATAGGTAAAGAAAACTTCCCTGATTCATCTAGTCGGGGTCCGAATTGAAGTCGGAATCTCCTTTGCATGCCCGTCCCAGTGCACACATCCATACCGATAGCTTCTTTTTCGCCTTCTTTGGGTACACCCCACATTTATCAGTTCTAATCTCTACAAGTTGCCACTTTAGGGATCCCTTTCTCCTTCCATCTTGAAGATCAGCCTTTCTTCCCCCACTCTGAGCATGAGATGCCTTTCCTGAATATCCAGAATTGCTCTGCCCGTAGCCAAGAAATGTCTTCCTAAAATCAGAGGGACCTCCCTATTCTCCTATATGTTCACCACAATGAAGTCTACAGGTAACACAAGTTTGTCTACCCGAACTAACACATATTCTACTATTCCTTCATGTATGATTGTGGTCTGATCCGCCAGCTGCACGGATACTGGTATCGACCTGATTCCTTCTATCTTTCCCTTAAATTTTCTGAAAATAGACAAAGGCATAAGATTAATAGAAGCACTTGAGTCACACAAAGATTTTTTAAACTTAGTACTTCCTAAAGAGTAAGGTATTGTAAAACTTCCTCGATCTTCATACTTTTGGGAGAGCTTATTTTG
This sequence comes from Nicotiana tomentosiformis, assembly GCF_000390325.3. NCBI lineage: Eukaryota > Viridiplantae > Streptophyta > Magnoliopsida > Solanales > Solanaceae > Nicotiana > Nicotiana tomentosiformis. The sequence continues at coordinate 119,500,426 of NC_090822.1, forward strand.
CAGGATGGCACTACAATGTTCTGTGAGCATGACCAGTGATGTCTCTTCTACTTTCCACTTCTCGGACAATATATCTTTCAAGAATTTAGCATAAGCCGGCATCTGTAAAAACACCTCTGTGAAATGTATATTCACATGCAGGTGCTTGAACACTTCTAGAAAGCGCCCGAATTGTTTGTCCAACTTCTCTCTTCTCTACTTAATGTGGAAAAGGTAGAGCATGCATGTATTTACTTTCTTCAGTCTATTCATTTGTTGCATTCTCATCTTTCTTCTTCTTCTTCTTCTTCTTCTTCTTCTTCTTCTTCTTCTTCTTCTTCTTCTTCTTCTAAGCTCTAGTCTTCCCCTTCTTCTTCTTCAAACCATCATCTACCATCATTGCACCCTTTTTAATGTTATCATTTTTCTGCTCCCACAATCTCCACTTTTCTTTCAATCAACTCATCCTTTTGTTTTGCCCTGAGATCCTATAATTCGTGCCCACTCCTCAAAGACACCGTATTTATTGTCTCTTTTGGGTTTCTCTCAGTATTAGCCACCTGAGCCGAAACAAGAAATTACTCGAAGAAAATCACATAGGCGCGCCACACCATGCGCCGCCCCATGTGGGGCATTAGTGGAAAAGTTTAGAGGGCGACTTTTTGACAAGCAGCAGACATTTCCACTGCCGCGTCGCCCCACGCGCCCGGCAGTGGACTTTTTACAGAGTGCTGTTGTTTTGTCGATTTTTGATATCCAGACGCGACCCTCGACCCCAGAACGCGATCCCGATTTAATCACTTGGGATTTTACTCATACTTCAAAGCTCCAACTTGTCTGATTCAACACCCGATTATCTTTTTAACTCGAAATCACTTCCTGCAAGGCATAAAACGCACAATAAGTGCAACTTACTATCATTCAGGCTCAAACACACATAAAATGCAGTAATTAGAGCGCAAACTATGACTAAAACACGGAATTCTAGACTACCATCATGAGTCATTAGTAAACTTGGCATATAACGAGTGATATAATTAAAGTAATTTCGTTGTTGAATGAGGTTATAAATTTATGATGTTTCCTAATCGTATGTTGTATTGGACTTTATTTTTATTATGCTTGAATATGACATATATTAAGTTAATCTCTTTTTTTATTTTAAAATTGTGTTATATTTATGGTTCCAATTCACTTGTTTTAATAGTATTGACTTGTTATTTTGCCTTGGATGTTGTTCATTTTTTAGTTAGAATTGATAGATTTGTTTTGTCAAACATTTGGATAATGTTATGACATTATATTTCTAAATATTAATTTATTTTATCAAACATGCATTCCATGACGTTCTTACAAAAATTATGTTTTAGTTTATATAATTAATTAATCTAAATATTATTAATTTGTAAAATATATATCAATTAATTTTACAATATTAGTTGTAAATATATGACTAGTGTTAGAACCCGCGCGATGCGCAGAATAATTGACAGAATATTAATCTTATAAAATTATGATACAATATATCATATTATTTTAATTAATATTAGTTATTTTTTTATAGAATTTACAGAAACTTAACAAAATCCATACAAAATCAAATGATACACATCATATAGTAATCAAATAAAATATTTATTCCTTGTTTATTCTTTATTAAATTAGCAAGTAGTTAGTATGATACATTTACTAATGTGTCTTTTTATTAAGGCCAAATATATAGATAACCCCTTAAACTTGTCACTATTTTTCACTTAGGCACTTTAACCGAGTCTATTACATGTTAGACACTTTAACCGTGTACAAAATGTGCCAATTAAATACCTCATGATGAGGTGACATAGAGAGTGATTTACACTCGCTCTTGAGCGCGTGATTAACTAAAATGTTTAAAAGAATTTCTTTCTTCTTTCTTTCTTTTTCTTCTTCTTCTTTCTCTTGGCTTAATATTTTGATACTACTTCTCTTTTAATATAACATAAGTATATATTTTCTTATTCCCGAATTTTTTTTATACTTATGTTATACTGTTCAAAATTCTTCAATTGTCTAAATTTATCAATAATTTTCTTGAATGTTATTTATTAATTTAAAATATAAATATTATAAAATTATCTTTATCCCCTATTTTCGTATATTCTTTTCTACTGTAATATTTGATTAGTTTTCTCATTTTGTATTTTACTAAAAATTTAAATAATATTTTTTTAATAAATTATAATTTTGAATTCATCAAAAAGTATAAGGAGATAAACCTTTTATTATTTTTTATAAAAAATATACTAATAATGTTAATAATTAATAATTTGTGTTTTATATATAATATATTATCTTATGTATAATATCCTAATAGTTTCTTTACATTTTTGTATTTTTCATTATGAAATTACGAGTTCTATTTATTAACTAAAATTTCCTACATGAGAAATTTAATTAGTATATAAATTTTTATGTTTTTTTTAGTATTCTCCCTTTATGATTGTTTGTTTATTATGATTTTAGTTATGTGTATATCTACGACTTTTCTTGTAATAATTCTAATTATACGTCTTATATTTTTATATTTTTCCATACATTTATATTTTATTTCTTCTTTGTTCATTGCTTATCTAATTGTATTATCCATTATTTAATATTATTAAATCGATATTCGAATCTATCTATATAGAATAGGAGAAGCAAAAATAATATATTACGACAAGTGGCATAACCACAAAAGCCAGGTGGCATTGTTAATTCAAATAAACTACCTTTCTAACTAAAAACTTTTTGAATTCTAAATTTTGAATTAATTAGTTACTCTACTTGAATTAATAAATATAGATATCTTATAATTATATGTAAAAAATAAAAATATTAAAAAAATAAATAACTCATTCAAATTTCGGAGTAGTTTCAAGTTGGAATTTTAAAATTATTTTAAAATAAAAAATAAAAAATTACCAATTCAAATTGGGGAGTAGTAGATAATTATATGATGCCAAGTGGCATAACCATAAGACGACAAGTGTAGATTTTTAGGAAAAAGCTCCAACAAAGTTGGAGTTTTAAAATTATTTTAAAATAAAAACGAAATAAAAAAATTAAAAAGTTTCCAATTCAAATTGGGGAGTAGTTTCAAGTTGGAGTTTTAAAATTATTTAAAATAAAATAAAAATAAGGAAATAAAAAAATTTCAATTCAAATTTGGGATTAGTTATTATACTAAACTGGTAAATTATTAAATATTCGTATATCGATTTAATAGTATTAAAAATTCTATATAGATAGATTTGAATTGGTAACTTTTTTTTAATGTCGTTTTTTAGTTTAAAATAATTTGAAAGTTTTGTCCTAAAAATCTACGCTAATTGTCTTATAGTTACGCTAATTCTATTAAAAATCTACGCTAATTGTCTTATAATATATATATTTATTTATATTATGAAGAAATTACTCCCCAATTTGAATTGGTGATTCTTTATTTATTTATTTTATTAATTTTTATTTAAAATAATTTTAAAATTCTGATTTAAAACTACTCCCCAATTTGAATGAATAGTTTATTTTTTTATATTTTTATTTTTTATAGATAATTATAAAATATTTATATTTATTAATTCAAGTAGAGTAATCAATTAACTCAAAATTAAAAATTCAAAAAGTTTTTAGTTAGAAAGGTAGTTTATTTTGCATTAACAATGCCACTTGACTTTTTGTGGTTATGCCACTTGTTTTAATATAATGCGTTTGTTTCTCTTATTCTATATAGATAGAAGATTACTAATTAATGTATATTCAAGAAAAAATATGCATCTCAAATACCTAATCTAATATCATTTATACTTATAAAAAATTATTTATAGGCATATATCTATTATATTAAATTTTAAGTTTTGATAATTACTTTATTTAAAATTTAATTTAACTGTATAATTACACTTGTGTAATCAAACGGTATATCTGTAATTACATTATAATTACGTTATGACAAACAAACAGGTACTCGTAATTACTATATTGTGTAATTACTACCCTAGGCTTTAGACGTTCTAAACAGACCCTAACTTAACTTTTCCAACAAATAAAGTTAATTAGGGAGTAATTTGAGAATTGTCTTCCAAGGCATTACGCTACTAGCAATATAAGGTTAAAACTTAAAACTTACATATTATAACCAAAGGGTCACCAATAGGAACCATTTATTGAAACTCTCAAAAACCCTCTGAAAGTAGAACCAAAGTCACTGTGTGTGTGTGTGTGTGTGTGTGAGAGAGAGAGAGAGAGAGAGAGAGAGATGGCAAAAGATAGTTGTCTAGCGAGAATAACTGCTGGGGTTGCTGTGGGCGGTGCAGTTGGTGGCGCTGTTGGTAATAAACCCTAAAATCCCTTTTCAATATTTCAATTTTTTAAAAAAACCTACAACCCCCCCCCCCCCCCCTTTTTTTATTTTTCAATACTTGTTGATTCTGTTTATGGTTCAAATTTGTATTTATTATATGAGAAATATTTGGTGGGTTATTTCTTCTGTTTATTATTGGTTAGATATATCTGTTTCTTTTACTTTTTTTTTGAGCAAAGAATTAATGAAAAAGTTGTAGTTAAGCACCTTTAAGTGTAAAGATCATATCTTTTCAGTTTTCGGTGAACTGGGTAAGTGTTGTTTTTTTTATTAATTTTACTCGATGATCAGAGACGGAGCTAGGATTTGAACCTTATGGGACCGAGTTCTAAATTAATAATTGTACATATTCATTGGATTTCTTAATACAAATATAGGGTTTGAATAAAAGCTATTGGGTTTGGCCGGACCAGCAACAAACACTATGGCTCCGCCCCTGTCGATGATTCTATTTATTTCTAAAGTTTTGTTCTTTATTATATGAGAAATGTTTGATGGGTTATTTCTTCAATTTTCTACGTGTTAGATATATCTGTTTCTTCCTTTTTTTTTGGAGCAAAGAATGAATGAAAAACGGTAGTTAGACATCTTTATGTGTAAAGATCATATCTTTTCAGTTTTTGGTGAACTGGGCAAGTGTTATAATAGAGATTCAGACACTTGAATAAATAACTTCCATTTTCTTTTTTTATTTTTCAATTTACTTGTTGATTCTATTTATACCTCAAATTTTGTTCTTGTTATATTAGAAATGCTTTATGGGTTATATATTCTATTTATTATGTGTTGGACATAGCCCTTCCTTTTTGATATGGGCAAAGAATGAATGAAAATGCTGTAGCTAGGCACCTTTAAGTGTAAAGATCATTTCTTTTCAGTTGTTAGTGGACTGGGTAATTGTTATAGTAGATACCCTTTAACAAATAACCTCCAGTTACTTGGATTTAGCTGAAAAAGGAGAAAGATCAGCTCTAATTTTTGATTAACTGGGTTCTTGGTGAACAGTCTGGGTTTATGCTATATAGAGGCATTTTAACAAGTAATTTCAATTTTTTGACACATCCAATGGATCATATGCAATGGTTATAGCCAAGTCTACTAGAGTATTTTGAAGCCCCCTAAATACTGTGTATCCAAATTCCAGGCTCCTAGGCAGCCCTGTCTTTCTTGGCTGAGTTGTAGACAGTATACAGTTGGTAATAAGTGACAGTGCTGATTTGGTTCTCTATAATTTTTTTTTTGATGAAGTAAGTAGAATATATCATAAAAGGCATCAAGAAGATGCAAAAAGTTACAAAAGAAGTGAGTTTGACAGCTCATTTACAATTAAGTGCTATAAAACTAGAGAGCTGACAAAGTCCTTGAAAACATCAGAGTTATTTACAGTAGTAATGCCCAGTGAAACAAGTTAACCAAACATCTAGCCTTGAAGCAGCCTATTGAAGTTGATAATCCATCAAAACATCTGCTATTCCTTTCGACCCAAATACACCAAAAAATGCTTGCAGGTACCATATTCCAGACTTTCTTGATGGTTCTGTCAACTTCCCTTGAGCTCCAGCTCACATAGGCATCTCTAGCAGAGAATGGCATAGTCCAGTGTAGACCAAAAATACTGAGAAACATGTTCCATATGTCTGTGGCTACTGAACAGTGGAGGAAAAGATGGTTAACAGATTCTGACTTCACTTGGCACATGTAACACTTGTTGGCCAGCTGAAAGTTTCTTCTGGTGAGGTTGTCTTGGGTGAGGCAGGCATCCTTTAAGGCCAACTAGCTGAAGCAGCAGACTTTGGCTGGCAGTTTTGTCTTCCATACTAGTTTCCAGGGCCATAAATCAATCATCATATTGTTGGAGCACATTTTAGCATACCCTGCCCTGATTTGGTTCTCTATAATTTTCCAAAATCTCTTTATTTTTGCTGATTGGTAATCCTGTGATAGGGAGGTTTGAGGTTTTAGAACTTGGAATCTGTTCTGACTTCTTTGAGGCATGTCTGAAGAACCATTTTGACTTTGTGATGCCATCAGTGACAGATTCTTTGTTAACTACTTTGTCATATCTTCACTCTCAGCACATTTGTCTCTGTTAGAAATGATTTCAGTAGTATTTGACTCTGATGATTTCATTCTGAAAATAATGAGATCGACATTAATGTCTAGATTGAATGTTAGCAATGTATTTAATATATTAACATTGCATCTGATGCATGTATTTATTTGTAGGTGCTGTTTATGGGACTTATGAGGCTATTAGATACAGGGTAAAGCTCTCTCTCTCTCTCTCTCTCTCTCTCTCTCTCTTTTTGATCCGATGATAACAAATTACTATTAATGCCTTTGTTATGTCATTGTTGAATTTATGGCAGAGATGGATCTTTTAGATTTATTATTAAGATGCTGAAAATATGACAAGTAAAGCATACAGGCTTGGTATCTCTTTTTTTATTGGCATCCGTTGGTAATTTCCTCTAATGTCATTTCTGGAAAGTTGCAAGATTTAACACATTACAGAAAGATCAGAAGTAATTCTGGTAAATTAGAGAGGGATCTGGTATGAACATTTTCGCGAGCATAAAGTTACTGTCACAGTATAGAAGAAAAACCACTGATTTCTTTCCATCTACCTGGGATCTCCCGAGGTACCGCTTCGTAGTCCCAAAGTAAATATGCAGTACAAGGGGAACTTTCGAGGAACCGCCTCGTAGTCCCAAAGTAAATATGCAATACAAGGGGATCTCCCGAGGAACATGTAATCGAAGGAAACACGAATTTACAGCAAGGATCTTACAGTTAAAGATTTAATTCAAATCAAGTAAAAGCAGGTAATTCAGCTAAGCATGTTGCACAAATTGCAAGTAAGAGTAAAGGCACGTAGACATGCGATACTAGGCTAAACATGATCACTACATTTGTTAAGGCAACTCAGTTAATGAATTTTAAAAGAAGACAACTCAGTTAAGGAATTCAAAAGATGACAAAGTTTTGGAGGGAGAACTATTTATTGCTTATGCTGGTGGGAAGTAACAGGTAGTCGGTGGATAGTCGAGGTGCACATGGTTTGGCCCGGATATTGCCATTTTGGAAAAAAGTTATAGACTTTTATTTTGGAAAAAAGTGTTGCTGCTAAATGCAATTTGCTTCGACGTATTAGCCTAATGATATCAGTTAACTTTAATGGAAATTGCAGGTGCCTGGTCTTATGAAAATCAGATACATTGGACAAACAACTTTGGGCAGTGCAGCCATTTTTGGTCTCTTCTTGGGTGCTGGGAGCTTGATACACTGTGGAAAGTCTTACTAAGCATATCTTTGCTAGCTGCAGTTAAACTTTTTGATTACCCGAGTCGTTATCAGACTAGTGTGCCTGTGTAATTCCTATATTTTTTGTGTATTTCAGTTAAGTTATGATGCTTGAATTGGTGATTCAAAATTGAGCTTTTCTCTAACATTTCTGCTGCAGTTTATGGCTCAGTTGGTAGGCCATGGTGTAACCTCGTTCCCCTCTTTCCATCATTTAACAATAATCATCAAAAAAAGAGAAGGGAAAAAGTTTTATAGCGTGTTCGAATGGTAACTCCGGATTTGCAGTTTGAGACATTTTCACTGTTGTTTCCTTTTAAATGATTATATTGACATATGTTGAGAGAGCAGCTTAAACGTTACACATTTTAACTTTGCTTATATTTGCGTTTTTCATTTACTCAAGTCAAGCGCCAACGTTGCTTCTAAACATAATTTATACTGATAGCAATCTCTCATGATAATTCAAATCCGTGATACTGCGATCTAGTGGTGGCAAAATGGATAAAAAATTCAGTTATCCATTCATATTATCCGTTAAAAAGAGGGTTGGTTAATGAACTTTTTAAAAATGGATCAAATATGGATAAAGTTTATATTATCCACTTTAAAAAATGGATAACCAATGGATTTAACTTTTACACTTGCAAAGACTCAAATTGGGAATTACTCAAGTTTAGGAGAGTAAGAATTATCTGGAAGTGATCATATTCAAGAAGCCATGGAAAATATAGATATCCATATTATCCGTCGGTTAACCCATTTTTTTAATCCATATTAGATATGGGTCGGGTCAGATATTTTATTCATTTTCGACCCACTCATATCTGTCCCCGATCCGCCCGTTTGCCACCCCTACTGTGATCCGAATTGCGAGTTGTGTCTTGAATTTTAACTTCTTTATAGCGAAAATGTCTCCGCATGGACCGGTAAGTTTCTCTCTTTACGTGAAACATAATTTGCAGGCATGTTATCTTTTTCCCAAATTGTATCTTCGTGGATGTCTTGGTCTGAATCTCCTCAAAATTGTCCTTTGTTTGCTTAATATAAATAGTCAAATCGGTATCCCATGAAATTAGTCGAGGTGCGCTCAAGTTGACCGAGACACCGGGGTTAATAAAGATAAATAATGAAAATATCTGCATGCTTCAACTAGCTGAGAGGAAGAGAGACAAACAAGTACTAAGTAGGGTTACTAGTTAGAGTTATGCAAGTATTAGTTATGACTTATGTAGGGATTAATTATGAAGGGATTAGTTACGCAAGGACTAGTAATGCATAGATTAGTAATTTATGGATTGTAATGTAGATATTATTTCTTGTTAAATGTTTAATTTATTTTAATTATACAATGTGTAATTTAAAACAAATATGAGGGGGTTTTGGTCATTTGATTGTTTAATCCATGTAAAACCAATACATGTACATTCTAAATAATACATAACTTTTGTATAAAGTAACTAAAGGTTACCAAACATGGTATTAGTTATGTTTCCCCTAATACATGAATAGCTTACCCTGTAATCAGCAACCAAACGACCCCTAATTGCATAAGCAAAGCCACTTGCAACAAAAATGGAATGTAAAAAGAGGGTAGGGATTTGAAATCAGAAGATGCATTTACTAGAGAAATTTACAAGGAAGCTACTCCCAATAAGAGCAAGCAGTTAAAACTTTACATCTCTCACCCTCAATTCCCCACAAACACCATTATGGAGGGGGGAAATGGAAAAAGGAAAAATAACAGGTCAAGCCATAAGAAGAAGATGAAAAATCTAATGAAAACTTAGAAGCAAACCTCTAATCCTAGTTCTTTTTTATGACAACCCCTGATACCACCCCACAGATTTGAGAAGCCAAACTAAGCGATGAATATGAACTTCCCCGTAAAGCAGAGATTTTTCCGACAGGGAAGAAGAAAAAGAAGAGGCCAAGAAAAGAAAAAATCACTTACAAATTTATTAGCATGTTTCAATGTGGTAAGTCCTCGCTTACACTGCCAACACTTGACTTGTCCCCCATGCGGACGTTATACTGCTCATAAACTCTTGCGCGGTTCTCTGCCCACCACTGTTCAGCTTGTTTCTCGCTAAATCGTTTTCGACTGCATTTTAGGACACATCAGTCTTTTGATTCCAACGGAAAAGTGGCTATATGAAACTTAAAGCATTCACACACAGAATGTCATTGTAATCAACCAACCAATTGTTTTTAAGCAAACAAACAAAACATTTTTCTTTGTGCAGGATTCTGAAATGAATTCTCAATCAATCAACTATGCCTCAATCCTAAACTATGTGGGTCGGCTATATGAATCGTATGCATTCTACTTTAGTTAGACTAATATCACTCTGATGCTAAATAATTTCCATTTTAAGGAAAATTAGGGATCATCTAGAACTAGAACTTCTCTAAGATCTCAAGCTTATTCCTACATGGGTAACAAATCTCTACTGGAGATGAATCCAATGTACAGCAACTATGCCTCTGTACCAAGGAAGTTGGGTTCGATATGAATCCTTAGTGACCATGCCGTTCCGTTTATGATGTCTAAATGGTAAAACGAAGTTTTGACAACCAACATAGAAGCATGTAGTCAACAACTACATGCAAAAGAACTAAATGCATGAAGGATCTTTTGCGTCAAACTAAAATATCCTTTTTTTGAAAAATTAGGAAATCAGTCCAAGGACAGGAGCGATTCCTAATGAGGATATTTTTCTCATTTCTACTAAAGAGAGATGGATCACTTTAACAGAGAGATAGCATGGCCAGGCTCAAACCATATTCCTTGAAATGTGCTCAGAGAAATTGAAAAGTAATTACCCGCAGAAATAACATAATGAATAATTACAGGAGATCATTTATTTTGACAAGAATAATGCAGAGGATTAATTCCATCAAATTTGGTGACCTTAAGCCATAGTTAGCGTACCTGAAGCGAACACGTTTAAGATCTTTGACACCTCCAGGTAGGGAGGTAAGTGTAATATATACACCTGGTTCATCTTGTTCGACCCATTCATTCTCATTACGAGAATCACCTTCTTTTGTTCTGGCCCCATTTCTTGGGGTTGGTTCTGGAAACCCTTGTCTGTTTTGAACAGCATTGCGATTACTGGCATTGCTTGATCCGTTAGAAAGTAGTTGGCTGTTAGATACATTTGACTCCACATCTTGGAAAGTTAGTTGACTATGAATTCGGTCAATACAGCCATTTGGTATATCACCGGCGGTAAGATTGGAAGCCAAGGAAAAAGATGTAGGAGATTTGATGTTCCGGGAAGCACCTACTGGTAACCTCTCAGCCATCTCCTTCAGCTATGAAAGATAAAGACGACAAAACAGATTATCAGCAAAAGAAGCTAATGAAAGGCAGGTCAACAGAAAATTATGTTTTCAATAACTTTACAAATCATCTCTATCTTCAATAGAAGGGCAACAAAAATACTAAACTAAAAGGATACTGATGAGCAATCGCACATAACCTGACCACTAAGGAAAACAAGCTAAACTATGAAAAGCTTGAACTGTTAAAACAAATCCAAAAGAATGAAAGGCAAATTATAAAGAAACTTTCTTTTTTCCATCTGTTGTTTTACAGACTGAGTGTCTTCATCCTTTTACACGCAAGCTATATTCCATGTGAACTTAAAAGGTTAACTGCCAACAAAAAAAGTAGAATTGCAATTTTATCACGTATAAAATTTGGGTCCACTTAACTTTTGCAGGTATACAAAAAATGTTGGAACTCGGATTTCATGAAGCTAGACATTGGTACGAAAGAAATCCCAATAGTTTTGGGAGAGAAATAAATGACATTCTATTTGAAAAGGATGAAGTAGATTGTTAATCGAATACGATTGTTGAACCAAAATCACACGCAATTACTTTGACATAACAAAAAGACAATTCCGAGATGCATATTCGAGAAATGCCATAAGATTAAAGTAGTCATTTTACAAAAACTTATGACCTAAAGACACAAAAGATAAAGTATGCATTATTAAGTGTTTTAGCACAACTGATAACACGATGACAAAAGAAAATGCACACTCGCATCTAGACCAAAACAGAGAGATACTCTGAGTAATGACAACCACATACTTCGTTGGTCAGAAATTAATTTGTGTCTATATCAAACGACTGCATAAAAATCATAGACCTATATGTATATGTATCTCAATGTTGTTAGACCATCTTACTTGAAAGTCTGTTTAATAAATTAAGCAGTAATAATTTATTAGAGTAAATGAAAGCTTTATTTTCCTAATCCAGCTTTAGATTTTTTTAAGTGGAACACATTCTTATTTATAAGAGTTGCCGCATTTCATGAACTCAAAACAGAAACAATTTGTGCTGGGAAACTTATTCCGAAGACAGGCATGTATTTCATCATAAGCATGCGCAACTTTTTGACATAAAAACTAAAGCAGCTTACCTGAGCAGTAAGTGACTTGATAACTTCTTTTGCTGCTTTGCATTTGGCAGTCTCTTCTCCAGCAATGGCTATTGCCTCCTTTAGCTGCTTACCAGATCTTTCCAGTTCTATCTCTTGAAGTTGAGCCTTGCGCGTGAGATTTTCCACCTATGATGAAGATCGTTCAACACAGTGCTTTTTCTAATGAATAATTCATTCATTTGATTCGGATGATTCAATTTTTAAAAAATCGTGATGCTTAATACAGACAATTTAGATCCTAGTCTCACACTTACATGAGAATGGCACTATAAATAAGATGTAACACAGCATTAAAAAGGACGCCTGAAATGGAAAGTGCGATAATGCCATGGACAGAAAGATAACTAAAAGGTGAACAGTAAGTTTTATAGGATGGTTGAGACATGCATATATCTAGGAGTAAATATTGAGGCTTAAAGCCCAACATATCCATGGATGACTGCCATAAGTATGCAAGATATTAAGATGAATACGGACAAGAATATGCAAGATATTAGACTGAATAAGGACAAGAATACAAAAATTCATCTCTATTTTTAAAAAAAGAGAAGATTACAAATGATCTTATCCAACCAAAGAGGTAAGTAGCACAATTGAAGGACCAAATGGAAAAAAAGGTCCCCACACAGCTGATTTGCCTAAAAAGGCAAATTGTCCGGTATTGGAATGTAATAAATCAGAATAGAACAAAATGGATATAGAAGATTCACTAGCCGACTCCACTTGGATTCGGATTGAAACGTAGATGATTGGTTGATATTTATCCGAACCTAAAATCTCTACATACAAGATGTACTTAAGCAAGACTGGAGGACATCATAAAGTACATGGTACTATAAAAAAGGGCATTTGATCGGGAGATTAAACTCAGTCAAAACAGGAGGAGATCATTGATGGACTATAATTCATAACTTTCCCGCAGGCTTACATTTTTAGTGTAAGCAATTGCATTTCATATGGGGATAAGCCTTGATCTGGTAGATGACTCAATTATTCCCTTCTTGCCCCCCCTGCCTCTTCCTCCCAGAACACACAAAAAGACAAAGAGGAAAGCAGAAAGGTAAAAAAGAAACAAAGGTCTAGTGTCTATCTATACTCTAACACGTCGATAGACCTTTTTTATCTTTCATAAGTGCATTCCATTTTGGATAGACTTGTAAATAGAATTCATTTAAAAACTTCAATATCTCCTTATATTCATTATTTGACCTTATTAATTAATACGAAAGCTTCATTATTTAGACATCATGCACCTATTATCATTCTTAAAGCCAAATTAATTACATTCTTACGTGGTGTTGGCCTAGAGACCCTAACTTTTCTTTTTCTGGAGCTCCTATTCTTGTTCTTTTTTCCAAATTAAAAGATGAAATAAATAACTCAGTTTCGTAGTTACATGATGTTGGCCCAAAGACCCCAAATTTGCTTCCTATGGAAATCCCTTTTCGTTCTTTCTTTGAAAAAGTAAAAATAAGGTAAAATATTAAGTCAAAATTAACGCGAGTATTTTCTCCTTCCAAAGCAAAGCCAAACATCCATTGATAAACCCATCCTTCCACAACTTAAAAAGGCAAAAAAAACTTCACCATTTCATTTTACAGTGACATAATAAAAAAAGAAAAAACTAATTTTGATTGTTATAAAATTAATAAATTTACTTTCAAAGTTTTCAAGTTTTTTTCCCAATTTCCACAAGAAACATTTCAAAATATACACTTCCTCGCTTTTCCAAATCTTTGAATTGATTTTGTACGAATTATCATGGGATATATATACAGTGCACGTAAATAAAAACTAGTAGAATAAAATGCATATCTATTACATTGTAAATGATGTGCTTGAGAAATCATATTAAGATCTTGATGCAAGATATTGCACCTTTTTCCGTTTCGGAATAGGAAAGAGACAGGTTTTCTTTACTTAACCTTTTTTGTATTCTAAAACATACAGGAATGAGAAACACTTTCTTTTATGTCTTTTTTAGTTTACTATTTTTGTTTTTTTGGATAGCGAGTTTCTTTTTTAGTTTAATTACAATTGGGATGAGATATATTTCTTTAAAAAAAGCAAATGAATGAGAGACATGTTTCTGCACAAGCTAACGAATTGGCTTTACTTACTTTTTTTGGGTAGGTAAGATCTTTTATTGAACTCGTACCACGATGGTACAGAAACAGGTACATATTAGGTTTACTTACTGTATTCGACCATTCTTCACCACAATTGGCATTTACCAAATAAAGCTACTTGCCCAAATACAAGGATCTGAAGTACGTTTTCTAACTCCTTTTTTTCCCTCTCACTACTACAATTATAAGTCCTAAAAGGTAGTTTCTATGATAGCGTTACTCTTTAAGGTCAAGTTGATCTGCGCAATACATGTTGCATTGATGTGAAAGAACCATGGATCCGCTGTTGGGCAAGGATGCCACAGAGATGTATTTATAGGCATCTTTGGGAAATGATAGGATGCCAGATGCCGATGGATAATCTTAGTTGTTCTATGATTTTACAGAGAAGACAAGCCTTGACAGCGACTTAAGTTTCATGCAGATACTATTTCTATGCAGGTGTGAACTTCTAAAAGGTAATCCTCCACAATCTACAATGAAGCAGATTAGTAGAGTCATTATTAAGAGTGAAGGGATTCCCACATTCAGCCATGCACTCTTGCAAATAAAGATCTATTTTAATCTCTAGATGGATTACAATTTTGATCAGTTGATTGTCCTTTAGGTTAGGTTTTTAGCCTGTCAGATACATTGAACAGGGAAAAGCAGCAACCAGGGGATCATACCACAAGATAGCGCCTAAAAGAAGATATATCAGTGACCTGGAGGCTCAAAAGATTGTTAAAAATTCAGTACAAGATGGCATATTACTAATAAGTCTCTGATTTTACCTCTCAAATAAATTCTCCGATTCACTGTCCATTTAGTTACACTATCACGTCTTATGACACTTCTAATGAACCGATCAATAAAGTAATACTTCTTATAAACTTGGATGAATTTTCTCAGCATTGTATGAAAAAATATGCTATGAATATGGTGTTCTCTAGAAACTCTAGAGGATTTCTTGCCCCACATCTCATGTTTGACACTTCACATTACAGAAAGTGTCCAAAAATTCTTAGATTAATAGAGAAGCTTAAATCTTTGTTTTTGAACTCACATCAGCCACGGATAATATGTGGAGCAAACTGAGGAAAATGCGTCCCAAGTAGATGACTGCTCCTTACACAAATACAAATGACATACCTGTGCTCTTAATTTGATAACCTCTTGGCTAAGGCCATCGTTTGTCCTTTTAGCGTCGTCCAAAACAATCTTTGGAGATGTGAGTCCACCCAATGTTGGAGTTGGCGTAGTAGAACGAGGTGGACTTGGCCGTCTAGATATTGGTGATGTTGCTCGAGAAACAATTCTTGATCCAGGAACTGAAGCTGAAAAGAATTTCTTGGACGAGCCAAATACTGGATTAAAAGACTTGGAAATGTTGAGAGCTCCCCATTGAGAGGTACCATTTGGAATAGGTGACACACGGCTGCTGTTAAATTCAAGTTTTTTCTTCTGTTTGGAAGAACGGTTTTCTACATGTTTGAAGGATTCCATTGAAGAAAATCTAGCGAGTTGAGGCCGAGACCTTGTTTCTGACTTAGTGTCCTTGTCTGTTATATCAGTTGACGCCTGATGCGTGCTTCCTCGTCGACTCATAGAAGACTGAGAAGAAGCATCGGTTTCAATAGCTTTTTTCAATTTACTGAAGCAATTGTCACAGACACGATAGGGTTTATTGGGATTTGGTGCCATTGATGCCCTCAGTGATTTCTTGCTGCTACATGAATGACAAAAGACAAGCCCACAGTTATAACAGTTGTGGCGTTTCCTTTTAAAGTTAAAAGGAAGACGACAGCCAGAACACATGGATTGGTCGACCCCTGATACCCATTTATGAAGGCAAATAGCAGCAGTAAAATTAGTACCACAAGAAATACTTTTGACTTGCTTGTCTTTTAAAGCTTCCACTAAAGTTGGAGAATTTCTGTCATCAGTATCCCCATGACCCAATCTTCCGTTTGCCCCCTTTCCCCATGTGTAAACTTCAGTTCGAGAAGTCAAGACAGCAACATGATAAGCACCACAAGCAATCTCCTCCACAAAACTCTTTGCCAGCTTGCCTTCAACACGACGGGGCAGCTTCCCATCAGCTTGGTGATGACCTAATTGCCCATATACAGGACTCCCCATTGTATATACATGACCAGAAGTCGTCAATGCAACTGTCAAGCTGTGTCCACAAGCAACCTGGCAAAAGTTTGGTTCAACAAGAGCTGCAACACAGGTAGGTACAAGTTTTGACTCCTTATCACCATGCCCAAGTCTACCTTTATCACCATCTCCCCAAGTAAAAAGTTTTCCTGATGAACAATTACTTGAACTTGAGCTTCCGACCATGACTTCAACAACCGCTGCAGTATGCCAAACCCCACAAGCTGCTCGAACAGTTCGAAGCCCCTTTAAAGACTCCACTTCCCTAGGTTTAGAAACACTTTTTCTGTCTCCATGACCAAGAACACCAAAAGTACCATCGCCGAAAGTAAATAATTGACCAGCAGAGGTCACCACAGCAGTATGCCAGGGCCCACACGAGATATAGGAAACGTGTATGCCCTCTAAGGGTCCATTTACTCTTTTGGGGACCCAATGACTAACTTCATTTCCATGCCCAAGAAGACCAAAATCACCATCACCCCATGTGTACAAATCTCCGGAGAGTGTTACGGCACAAGTATGATTCTCACCACATGCAACAAGCTCAATGTTTGAATGGCTGAGTGAATCTATAAGCTTCGGATGCAGAACATCAGAATCAATACCATGACCAAGCCTACCTCCTGATTCCTCACCCCAGGAGAAAATCTCGCCCTGCTTTGTCACAAGTGCTGCATGTCGGCCACCACAAGCTATATTTTGAACATCCAATACCACTGCAGACTCTAAAGCTTTGGGAAACAAAGAATCTAGTTTTGCACCAAAAGAACTGCCAACTCTATGAGGTCCACCACCTAGGACACCATCCCCAGTGCCTTCTCCCCATATAAAAACATCCCCCAAAGCATCACCATCATCATGACCAGAACCTTGACTTGATGAGCTAACTGCACTTGAAAGGCTTACTCTAAAATTATCCATCCCTATTCCCTTCATCTGACCATGTATGCTATCTGAACCTCCAGAAGACAAGGAATGAACAGAAGCACTAGCAGAATCTGAAGGGAAAAACCCTTTGGGTGGTACGGCATACAGAATTACATCAGAAAACGCCTTATCTACACCGTTTTTAGGAGGGCTTTCATATGGACTATGAAGCCGAAGCTGATCACCACCATCCTGAAGGACATATAGGATCTCATTCAAAATCTCAGAGAGAGAAATAAAACCAAAATATAAACATGAAAAATTTAAGGATACATTTCATCTGCATATGCATAAGGAGACATGTGGATGCTATAGTACCTTCTGCAAGCTGTCACCACTACTAAATGGAGAATGCAGAGGAGAGCTTCTTCGAGTATATGTTCGAGGACTAGTAGCACCAGAAGAAATTCCATCGCTCCTTGATTCTATTCTCCATTTTCTCTGGTGCCCACGAGAAATTAAGGCCTTCAAACCACTAAACCAAACCTCCGCTTCATCTTTATCTTTACATATCTAAAAAGAGAAAGTGACAAGCAAAGGTGTGATGAATTTGGTGCAAGAACCAATATCTGACAAACACGGGATAATACAAAGCAACAAAAATCACAATAAATTTTTTTCTCTAAATGAAAGACACAGCTGTTACTAATGAAACTCTTACCAAATCCAGTGATCTATCATTGTATATAAGTGAAAATGACTGATACTCCTTCTCAGGTCGTGGGTACCTTTGAAAAATTGGCTGGAATAGAGCATTAATTCAGATCAGTGAATACTAACGAGAACGTTTGCCTTGTTATGGTTGACAGTTATAGCGAGAGATGTGTGTGTGTAAGTGTGGGAGAAGGCAAGAAAGACAAAAACTGACAGATTCATACAGCACAATTAATCAAATCAACTATGGATTGAGCAACCTTCTTTTAGCAGTGTTTGGACCTTGGTCCTATTCATTCTCCACCCATCTACTTTTTCCTCATCTTTCATCTACTCTCAAGTTTTTTTTAATAACAAAAAGTACATTATCACATCGAACAGAAGACAAAGTATTATGCCAGGAGAAGCGTGCCTAGAGCCAAAACTTCTAGCAAGTTCATAACTATTCACAAACAGTGTTAAGGTTCTCTGTGACTTCATCAGATATCACTTAAGTTCCCCTTCTAGTGTATAGACTCTTCAATCACAAGTATTGATACCACACAAAAAGATACACAGACGGATTCATTTGTATTACGGAGATACCAATCAAAAAAGTTTCAGGACAGAACCAGGCTTTTCACCATGAGGAGAACTTACAGTGCGCTGCCCAGATATTATTCTTGACACATGACTTAGCTTCAGGTGTTTCTCCTCTTTACCTGAAAACCATATTAAAGCAGACTCATCCTGCAACCACAGTCAGAATTAATTTTTAGATACTAAAGCATTAATTCTCAATTAGAGCTAGATTTCAAAGGACACAAAGTAGTCCAGACTTCAGACTAATTTTATTTTTATAGAACTTCTTTTGATAGGTAAAGTCCAAACTTCAACTTAATAAAGGGAAGAAAATTCCGTTTAACTGAGATACAACAGCAAATCCAATTTCTAGTAAAGGTATAGACAAACAATCTGTGCAGCATGAAAGAACTCTTCTTATGAAAACACAGTTTTTGTTACAACCAAAGTCATCAGCAAAGACAGACACAGAAATGGCCAGCATCAAGCGTTAAACCTCAACAAGAGACTGAAGCTCAACTATTGGGACAGCTCAGAAGAAGGAAACAAAGAATAAATGGATTCCATGACATTGAACTACATGCTGCACCCTTAAACAGTAAAAAGTACCGTTCTAAAAAATGGTTGATTCTCTTTCAGGTATGAGAAAAACAGCATACCTGAATAAAGAACCACTCTAGGTGTATGTGTTTATGGAAATTATCCATTTTGTTTCAGCATAAATGAATGATTTCTAAGTTTTGGTGTTGGATAACATGACAGGATAGGACTTCGGAAGACAATACGATTACCAACTTTTGCTGCATTTCGCTTGTAACTCAACTTTAAATATTATTCTGCATAGATTAAATGCTACTTTTGCTTCTCTTTGGTGTGAGGCAGTTCAGATATCACGTATTGCTTTCATAGTAGCAGAAAGATTAAGGAGCCTGGACTAACTGATGCTTACTTTTCATGCTTGATAAAGCACATTTTCCTTATGTCATGTAGTATTGCTATCGTTTGAATGATGATCCTCCTATCTTAAATACAAAACTCAGATGGACACACCACACACGCACGTACATTAATTCTAAATAGAAAGGCAAAGGAACTGATACAGTAAGCATGTGTGAAGTGAACATTAGGTAATTCGGATCAGAAAAGGGTTTCTCAAGTAGATAGGCTGCAACACACATTTTGGATAACCGATGTACAGTAAGACACAAAACTGAAGATTCCACAAACTTCAGAGCAGCTGTAAAATCAACCGGAGAATGTAGAGGGAAATTACAATAGGAAATGCATAGTTTGCTAACCCCTTTTATAGGAATATTCTCTCTATTACTGCTTATACTATTACACGATACTAAACCCCTTCTCTTGCCCTTCCTTAATCCAATTTTACACTGGGGCATTATACAAACAAGGGTCACGTCAAGCACCTTAACTCAAAAATTAGGCAAATATCAAACATCTCCTGCAGAACCAGACAGATTAATTTATTTGATTTTTTAAGGCAATCAAAAAATGAACCCGGTAGACTACTAGCTGCTGCTTGATAGACTCTAGAAGTTCTTATTCTTACCCCATAAATTATAGAATAAAGGAGTTACACGTCAAGCGTCGAATATCACGGTTTTGTAGCATAATTGACAAAAGCAAAGACCAGCATAGATATTAAACTACATGATTGGGAAAAAAAGAGTAAATTGCATCTTAACCTCATGCTACACTCAACAATAAAGACAGAAATATTTTTTATTTTTATTTTGACTAGTACAAATGATATCTTACGAGAATATTCATAGATGACAAAGAAAAAATTGGGGTAAGAATACAAAGTAATTTACACAGGATAAAGAAACATGAACTGATACTTACGTTTGACAACCGAAAGGGACAAAACTTTGGCTTCCCCCTTCTTCCATACTTGAGTAAGTATGCACCCTTCTTTAGAGCAGTTATCGCCTAATGTAAATCATAAGAAGAAATAGAAGCTGAAAAGAAGTTTAAAAAGTCGAGAGATTTTGAACCTAATAAATAAACAATGAACGAGCAACACTAATAGCCCAATTTTCAGAAGTAGTTATATTTAGGTGGTAACTGAAATTACTTAAATTGGACTTCATTGCTCTTGCTACCAAAATCAACGCTTTATATTACTTGGCACTTCAACAGCAGCAACAATATTCAC
The DNA here is from genome assembly GCF_000390325.3 of Nicotiana tomentosiformis. NCBI lineage: Eukaryota > Viridiplantae > Streptophyta > Magnoliopsida > Solanales > Solanaceae > Nicotiana > Nicotiana tomentosiformis. The sequence goes on from NC_090822.1 coordinate 119,521,143, forward strand.
ACAATCTTATGACATGCCAATTGCTAATTCTTTCTAAAACATGATATCCTAGTATTATTACCTTACTTGCCATTTCTATTCTATGTATAAAATGATTATAAAATTATTGTGTCTCAATTAAACATGCTTTCTTTTACGATTCATCTTGCATAACACCATAAAGAGGAAGTTGATTACGAATTCTCACCACAGAATGCCAACAAATATTTTTAACACTAAATTACGAAACCACGAAAAAAGAAAATGAGAAGTGGAGAAAGTATTGCCGCATTCTCATAAGTAAAAAAAGAAGTAGTCACATATATTAAAAATAATAGGGCATTCGACAAGTTTCCAGAGATTACCGATAATGAAATACAATAAAATCAAACTATGCTTCTATCCCGAACTAATAAGGATTCTTATCAATAACCAAATACAATTCAATCAACTGCGCTTCCATTCCAAACTAGTTGGAGCCGACTTTTCAATAACTAAATACATTTCAATCAACTACTCCTCAATCTTAAACCAGCTGGTCAGCTAATCAATAATAAAATATAATTCAATCAGCTATGCCTCAATCCCAAACTAGCTGGCCTTAGCTTATAGTAACAAAATACAATTGAATTGACTGCGCCTGACGCCTCTATCTCAAACTAGTTAGGGTCAGCTTATCTAAAAAAAATAGAATCGGCAAAAGCAACAATACTCAACAAACTTCAGTATCTATACAATTCAATCAACTACGCCTCAATCAAAACCAAAAAACAGACGTAATTCTAGGATTCCTTCTAGTTGGACTCAGCTTATCAGTAATAAAATACACAATTAACAAAAACCGTAATACTCAATAAAACTTTAATTGTTTAAACAATATTAAAAAGTGCAGGTTTACTACAGTATATAAAAATTTAAAAAAATTTAAAAAAATACAGTATATTAAATTTGTACCTGCTCAATATCCCTTTCAACTTGTCCACTAGCTCTGTTGGCATCTGAATTCATTCTATCAATTGACACCAAAATCTGCCACTTCCAAAACTAGCCCTAAAATCTCTAAACCCCTCGCATTCATTTAAAATAAAATTTTCAATTCCAATCACATTGAATACAAGTTCTATTCAAAATTCACCAAATGCCCTAGAAAAAAAAAAGTGAAAAATTACTGATTACAATGATCCTATATAGCCCCCCAAAAATTGCAATTTGCAACTACTAAAAAAAAAAAGAGTGAAACTTTTTTTGGCTGTGAAGTAAAAATTCAAGAACTGAAGTGGGTATTAAAAAATAGCTAAAATTAGCAAGACCCAGAAAGCTGAAACTGTGAAAACGATTGAAAATGAGAGTTTTATAGTAAGAAAATAAACGTCACTGCTTGTGAATTTGAGAGAGAGAGAGAGATCAGCTGATAAAAGTGAAGCAACAGAATCTAAGGTTTGATCTGATTTTTTGTTTTTGTTTTGGGCAATGGGTGCAGAGAAGCAGCAAAAACACGCACACACAAAAGTGCTACAGAAGATGACTGATGAGAGAGAGAGAGAGAGAGAGAGAGAGAGAGAGAAAGGAGAAGAAAGGTGGACTGAGGAGAATGGAATATAATATTAATATTAATTTTACTTTCTTTAAATTGAGGAAATAGCAGTTACTCCTATTCATTAAAAGTTGTTTTTTAAATGAAACTTGTAGGTCGCTGGAACCATAGGCGATCTGTTTATCTGAATTTATTCTATGTATTACATAACTAACCTTGGTTGTGTAAGGCCATTGTACCTTTGACATCTGGATTTTTGTGGGCCCTGCCTCATAGTCCTTCCACTTCTCTTACCTTCTCCAGTTATTTATTTTTACAACAACAATAATAATAATATATCCGATGCAATCTCACAAGTGGGGTCTGAGAAAGATAGCGTGTATGCAAATATCCCTACCTTTTTTTCTTTGGAACCCCAGGAAAACTCGTTGCCGCTACAGCCTCTGCCATAACCTCTACCCTTCGGGTGAGCACTCTGTGCGCACTGGATAAATCTCCTACTGTGTAATAGCCTGCAAATCACACAGGGGATATAAATTACACTAGGCAAGCTCTGTGCAACAGACTCAGACCCAGAAGTCATTGAGAATGGATCGATCACAGGTCATCACTATGAATAACTCCCTCCATACCAATTGGGTCGTCCCGAAGGATAAAATATCTCTACCTTGTGAAGACAGAAAAATTATTTTTGAAAGACTCTAGGCTCAAAGAAAACATGATCACAACATGACAAAGAAATACAAGTTATTTATTTTTGAAAAAGCACCATAACCTCACACAATTTATATTAGTTGTGTGAGGTATAGAATAAAAAAGTTCATTTGACACATCATATGGTTTGTAAGAATTAACTACTTCGGTCTGTTTTTCGTATGCTTTATTCTTAAATCGCAATTAACATATACGTTTTGCATATCTTCAGTATTTCTTTAAATAGCAATTCACATATACGTTTTGCATATCTTCAGTATTGAGTCAAAAGTGTACATTTCTTAAAAAGAAAAATCATATAAGTACTAGATTGTAATTGTTACATTTGACTCATTTCTTATTAATTATTCTTTATTTTAAGTAATTTCTTCTTCTTCTTTTTTTCTTTTGAAGTTTAAGCGTATTCGAATTTATGTCAAGGAAATTTCATTTGAGATTAAGACACTTCCTCCAAAAGAATATTGCATTTAAACTCGAAAGGTCAAATTACGGAGAGGGAGATATTTATCATCTTATCAGAAATATGGTAAGTAAAATTATAAGTATATTGTGATCCTATTTTGTATTTGGAAAGGAAGAAAGGAAATACATATGAAAAGTAAAAAAAAATGAAAAAATAAGATAATTTTTTTAATTTAATATTCTTTGATTTGTAGTTCACCATGGTAAGTAAGAGTGGAAGTTGTGAACTTGTGATACTAATGAAATCTCTAAACATATTTTAAATCTATATTTAGAAATCACATAAATAGCATTACAAATCATTCTTTTGATAAAATCATCTTTTTCTCGTAAAGATATATTTTTAAATATTAAAAGATTATATTGAACAAAAATTTGACTCCCAAATCAAAAGTAATATTGTCATGATTCATGAGTCCAATAATTCTTTCCCCCATTTTCACTCATATTTTCACCTTTTATACATCTCTTCCTTTTTCCTTTCATTTCCTACATTCAAAGCATATGGTTCGAATTCTGTCCAAATTCTCTCCAAGAGAAAAATTCCATTCCAAAATTCCAAAGTTGAAAAAACATTCTGATTCTCCTATACATAATCAAAATTTTCGAATATTTGTTTTGATGTCTCGACTAATTCGGGGTTGCGCTACGTATTCTATCAAAGGGGAAAAACGTTCCAACTGAAATTTTTTCAGTTTGAGCGAGGGATCCTATTCAACCAACCATAATCCTTAGTAGTTAATTATTAACTACAGATAATTTATAAATTCAAAGTTACTCATAGATTATTTCTTTATATTATAAGTTTAATTTTCATTTTTCTTGTTTAATTAATAAAATCCAAGCTACCTGTCACCTTGATGGTTTTAAAAAAGATATCATATTGTTAGCCGTTACAAACACTTAAAAATTTTAATAACCATAAAAATTGCAGCATTTATCACAAAAAATAAAAATAAAAATACTGGACCATTTATTAGGGTTCATAAATGTTTTAGGTTAATTAGAAAGATTAATTCTTGAGAGGTCACTCCACGCTTATTTGAAAGAGTTTAGCTTCTATAATGTAAAAATTAATATTTTGATAAACACTAATGGGATTAGAGTTAATATTTTGAAGAAAAAATTATAGAATATTTGAAAAGATAAATAATCAGTAGCGTCAATTGACTTATTTAAATTAGTCTGTCACATGAGGGAGAGAAGATTAAACACAAAGTGTATTAGACTTCACAGAAAAATAATTCTTTTATCTAGTTTCAAATTAACTTAAAAAGTATTAGGAGTATAGTTTTACATTTACAGACAACCCTATCTTCAAATAGAATTATACCTAAAACATTACAATTCTTCCAATATATTTCTTACTAAAACTTTTTCCAAATCTATAAAAATGTGGACCAAAAAAAAATTATTAAATTAAATAAACAAGTCAGAAATATAATGGAGATGTACCAAAAATACCCTTGACAAGAACACTTGTCTTTCCAACACATTGACAATAACTATCACCATAAGTTTTATGCACTTTTTTTTAGAAAAAAAGGAAAAGATAGAAGGATCCACAAGGGAGAATTATGCAAATTAAAATGGTCCCCTAGTTCCTTTTTACAAAATTATGTTTGGGTAATGTGCTCATCAATTATAAAGTCAACAACCATTTGCCACATGCAAAGATGAAAAGATCTTCAAGCAAAGTACTCTCCACTTTGTGTTCATGCGGGTTCGAGGAAGGGTCATATCCTAAGAATATAATGTAACCAGTCTATCTTGATACAAGTATCAGTGGCTAATTTCACAATTAGAACCCGTAACTCCACGGCTCCAACCCTTGATGTAGGTAGCCCGGTGAACGGCGGAAGAAATTATTTATTCTTGAGAGATATTTGTTGTCTAAATATAGCTATCAAAAAGAGACACGCTTTGTCATGTGACGATTCTTGATAAATAGCAATTTGATGCACGAAGTATTACGTGTTCACGTGGGTCGGAGGAAGGGATGCACCCCAAGAGGTGTAATGTAGGTAGTTTACTCTGATACAAGCATTAATGACTGATTCCACAACTCGAACATGTAATTCTACGACTTGAACCCGTGATGCAAGAAGCCCAGTGTACGAAGAAATAAGTTATTTATTCTTGAGAGATATTCATTGTCTAAACATAGCTATCAAAAAAAGACACGCTCAGTGGGTTTTTTGACGGTTACTTCTTGAAGTAAAAGTGCTTAAATGGAAAACTCGCAAATTAATAACCATCTGGAAAAATTTAGGGGTTTGTAAAGTCATTCAGCATAAAAGTTAAAAATTGTGACATATTAGGATTTATGTAACCCATGAGACTCATACTTCATTTTGCAATAAGGATAAGTAAAACGTCTCACTTTACACTTTAACTTTTTAAAACACAATAGCCAATTATAAGAAGCGAATTGATTAACTTACTAAAAAAAAATCATTTCGAGTGAATAAGTTTCATCTTGTCTTTGTTCTAATTGCTGTCAAACATTCAAAGGCCTTATAAATATATAAAATTATGGATCTGGCAATAGTAACTTAACCTTGCTAGATGGCATCAGGCATCAAGTCTAGGTAAGAAAAATCATAAAAAAAAACAACACATTTTTTGGATTCAGTGCCAACACAGGCAATAACTAGTTTTGCCACTTAGCTTCTGACAACTTATACTGTCATTAATTTTCTATTATCATACCTCTGTAATTGAGAGTCCTAAAAAAGAGAAAAGGTGACCAGAAATGTCATATCACTTTAGTATCTTCACTCTTGCAACTCCTGTAAGCTATTATATTTGGACTAGGGCCCAGGGCCTCCCTGGTGCTTTTATACACAGAATTCCTACTATATCCAAACATACCTTACACACTACTATGAATATAAAAAGACTTTTAACAATCAATCATACAAATAGGATTTAGATTCTATGAAGAGAAACAAATTCCTATTTAAAATTGCCATGTTGCTATTGTTTATTGGTTCATATCCACATCTGCCCTTGTCTTCACTGAAATGAGAGTGATGCATTTACTTAGATTCAATTGAAGAGATCATCAAGCTATTGCAGCAGCAAGGGAGGTTTATTTTGGTAAACCCTCCTCTTTTGCATGTGTCTTTCCGAAACATCTGATAAAACTGGAACGATACAGAGTAGATAAGCTTGCCCCTGCGCAAGGATGACACAAATAGAGAGATGGTCTCCTCTTTTGTCCAGTGGAAGTACCTTACTTTAAGCTGAATGACAATAAATATTACTCACAGTATTCCTATTTCAGCATCAAGCTACAAAATTGGATACAAATATTTTGAACTATACAAGCCCTGAAGAATCTCTTCAAATGCTGGAGTACAGACGAGTGAATTCAAGTTGCTTTGAACTGTACGAATCAGAAAGAGTACCATCGACACTGAGATCCAACAAATATCTTAAAAACTAATGGACCTGCTATTTTTCTTCTGTCAAAAGCAAATCTTTTAACTCTCAAAAGAACTTGTTTCTTCATCTTTACTAAAGCTACGCAGCATCTCAGCAGCAGTCCTATATATAGCAAATACAAACGGAGTAATTGCTAACATAAAGAATTTTTCAAAATCTTTGGTTTTGCTTGCAAAAAAAAAAACATTATGACTGCTTAATAAGACGACGCTAACCATGGAATTTTTAAAATCTTTAGTTTTTTCTTGCAAAATAGTACATAACATCTTGCTTTTATAATTGGTCATAGCAGGTAGAAAGTCTCAGTAAGATAACATCACAACATAGTAACTACCAAGAAGATAAATGCACATGGTACTACAAAAAGATTAGCCTGCACTTTGTTAATGAATCAAACTTCTAGAGACGGACCGAGATAAGCAAATAAAGGTCTTAAATCAGTTAAAAGATGGCATGACACACAGCCATTATTCTTCTGTACTTCAAATTGCCATTTTATATTTGAAATTGGATAAGAGAATGCATTCAAAGGGCAAATTATGACATCTAATAACATGATCATCTCACAATGGAGTTATATTCCAAAAATCCTATTAAATAAACATGTTAAAAATACATATGCAGATTCATGCATACTAAGTGGTGTAAGATCAAGTTCTTTAAGTTGGTCTAACCTTATCCGATGATTTGTCTGCAGTGGCATTCCTATCATAGGTGCTCTCCTCAAGTACTCTTGATGCTCAGGAACTTCATCCATAGGACGATGTACAACCATCTCTCCAAGTATCTATGTAATATAGTGTAACTTGTCTAACCTGCCACCATCTCTCCAAGACTCGAACAAAAGGGGCACGTTAAGTATGGTTATCTTCAGCAAATGGAAAAATAGGCTTACTCTTAGCTGAGTTCTTGAACCACCAGTATAAAAGCATATAAAATAATTCTAATATAATCACATCCGAAATTGGTCAACAACTTTTAAAAGGCTATAGGTTTCAGAATCTGGCCTCGCCCCTCCAAGAATCATTCTTTTAAGTAGATTTGGATCATATACCTTCCCCTTAACATACGCCTTAATTAACGTATTGTACACAAAGGTATACCTAGTATAATTTGCTTTCTTCAGTTCTTTAAACACCTTTTCAGCATTCTCTACGTCACCATTATCTGCAAATATTTCGATTATTGAAAGAGTAGTCTCCAACCATGGAGTTGATCTTTTGACCTTTATGCTTGCTGTCATATCCATCCCCAGTTGAAGAGTTTTAATAGCCTCCTTAATTAACCCCGCTGTCAAGCAACCAAGAGCAAGATGCCGATAAGTAATGGCATTTGGCTTGCACCCACTTTTCTCCATCTCCTTATACAATGCAGTGGCTTTGGTGATAAGTCCATGTCTGCAGTATACAGCTATCAAAGAATTGAACTGCTCGTTTGACTTCAAAGAATTCCTTGATTTCATTTCGGACCATAGCTCTTCAGCACGACAGATATCTCCGATCCTACCAAATGCTTCGATCGCCAGGACATAACTCTTAGACCTGACATGGGACAGCTCCATAATGATGCCCCATATCCTCTCCAAATCATTCCGCTTCCCCAAATACCCATAAAGTATGATAAGAATGTCCAATGTAGACCAGTTTCGTCCAGTTGCAGACTTCTCAAGAGCTTCAACATAGGTCTCACAAACTGTATATAACCTAGCCACAGCATGTGCAGTGGCCAATATGCAGTATGATACCTCATTCGGTTCAACTTTTGCTCTATTCATGTCACCGAATACTTTTAACAGGCGTTCAATATTGTGTTCATTTGCTTCTATCTTGAGCAGAATATTAAAGGTCGAGGCATGTGGAATGACCTTATCGGCTTTCATCTGCGTCAGGATTTTAGGTATGGACTTCTTGCGGCTTGGGGAGGAGTGGAGAATAATGAGATGGTTGAACACCAAATAAGATATGGGATGACCCAGCTCTCTCATTTTCTTCATATATGCTAGTGAAAGCCTTATTAGGCCTCTGTTCAAGCACCCAAGTATAAGATTGTTGTAGAGCAACTCATTTTGGAACTCAGATGGTATTCGTGAGAAAAGGCTTTCAGCTTGTGATATCCCATGAAGCTTAGAAGTGAATTCTAGTAAATATGAGTAATCTAGTTCCTTTGGTCTGTAAGGTCTCTCCCTTATAACCCATTCCATCACCTGAGAAAAGTAAACCGCAGAAGATTAAGCATACCGCTCAATATCAATATGATTTCGTTTGAAGTTCCAACTGAGCACCAAATTGTATCCTTTTTTTTAATTGTTAGCATCAAATTCTATTTATTTAATTAATAACTGAATCTAACAATCAAATGCAAGTGAATACAGTCAGATTAAGAACCTCAAAGATTGTCAATAGCAACTACAAACGAGCTTGATTTGACATTATGATAAGTAAGACTTGAGAATGAGCTCAACAACAGTATAGAGCAAATTCAGTCATGAAAATGCCAGGGTAGCTCACTATGGAACACACCACTCTGCAGCAGCTTACCTGAAACATGTGACAGAACTGTGCAAGACAAAGTTTTCCTCTTTCCGTAATAACATCACTACTATTACCCCTTAGACTTAGATTTCTCAAACAAGCACATCGAGTAAGTGCACTGTAGTGATTTTCTCAGTAGGTTGAATATTTCACGTAATTCATAATAGGTAAAATGCCCGTGTTCAGATTTGGCAAGAGGGGGCAGAGTAAAAGAACCTCAAGACCGCGCTTGATGAATTTGAGCTTGCGCAAACGATTGATAGTATGGAAAATATCACCTCTATGAATAGGTAGACCATCACCCATCCAGCTTTGGAAAGCGGATCCGATGTACTCTCCTTTGGGTACACTTTCAATTCTTTGACTTAAGCTGTTCCTTGTTGCCAACATTCCCTGATCTACCAACCTTTCTTCTCTTTTTGATTTTGAGTTCTCATTTGCATCGGATACTTTTGAGCAAAAACTGTGACATGAATCAATACTTTGTTTGTACAAAGATATAACAACTGTTGGATGAATTGCACTAATGATCCTCTGTTGCCGCAAAATGGTTATGAAATTCATTGTCGATATGTCAAACAAAACTTACTTTACTCATCAGGACTGCTTAAAGGAACGAATTGTTCTGATATTATGCACTCAGCGCCACTAGCTCCGCAGAAACCATTAGAGTGAACCTGCCACGGGTTGATAAAAACAAAAGATTAGGAGTCATTTTGGCTTACCAAACCAGTAAATAAAAATAGCTTCAAGCTCTGATGACTCTAGTTTTAGCCTTTTAGGACAGATCTCATTTACAAAATGCATTAGATTTGGATACAATATCAATACCCAGAGCAAAACAAATCTCCTATCCTACGAGTATATTATAATTAGCACTAGTGCACAGAAAACTACGTGATGAAAATATTACACTACTTAAGATTGACTTGTATGCTAACCTAAAAAAGACTTGGAATAGCATACAGATTTGCAGCTAATTTCTCATGGATTTATTGGTGCTGCACATTTTTTCTTGGCGGGAACGACTTATGATAGAATCTGCCTTGTTTATCTTGACGAAGACTTGGAGCAAAAATTGTTAAGTGGATATGCTGTATGATTTCACTGACATTCTCATGCATTACATATAATCATTTGTTTATCTGTTCGAATAGGCATGTGACAAAATGAATAACATTTGAATAAGATCAGATTTAAAAAAAAAACATGGTCTTAAAGTTCTAGTCTAACAAATTAAGCATAAAATAAACACATATATAGACACCAAAATAGTTCACAGTTATTAGAGTTTTGGTTAAAAATTAATTCAAGTTACATTCCAATAAGGGGTATGAATTTTTTACCCACTACATAAGAGATTTAACAATTTTGGATAAATCCAGAGAATATCATCCATATCATAGAGAAATATGATTGTGTCATCAGCTGCACTTTCCAGTACATCATATTCTATCTATGACAAACCAAACAAATCATTAGAACAAATCCAAAACCACCTAGAAGGCAGATTTAAATCGGGGAAATAGCAATTTTAATCCTTGTGTTATTGTTTAATTTCAATTTTGGTCGCTAATTTATTTGACTAAGCACTTATAACCTTTAATTAGTTCAAAAGTCTGGTTTTGATCCTTAAAGTTAACGAAAGTTAAATATTTGTGAACATATTTAACTTGTTACCTAATTCATAACTAGAATTCAACTTGTGCTTTCTACTAGGGCTGCTTATAGGGAAGATCGGTTGGATATTTGCGCTTAATGGTTCGATTGATACTACTCCACTAGCCAACTGCTTCACAAGGTAGGGGTAAGGACTGACTACATACTACCCTCCCCACTTGTGGGAATAAACTGGGTATGTTGTTCGGTTGGTTCGGTATCGGTTTAGCGGTTATCGGTCCGTTATCGGTTAAATCAACAGGTCATCCGGCCTAAAATGAAAAATCAAAACATTACTGCCTAACCTAAGTTTTCATTTTGCTTGCAATTTCTGTGAAATTCTGCTGAAACAAAAGCACATCGATAAATCAAATTTATCCAATGATAATAACTAATTTGTTCAAAGAATATGTCATTTAGCGAAAGCTACGAAGCAAATACAAGTTTATGTTTGCGATATATGTGTAAAATTGCAAACAACAATGGGAATAGAGCTACCTGATTAACGTTTGGATTGTGGACTCCGGTTCGGTCGCTCTAGACTTTGGAGGCTGGAGTGAAGGAGTAGAGAATTAGGAATATTTGCAAAGTAGGAATTAAATTTGGGAAAATTTCATATAAGAACGACTGAGTCCTTACTTTTTAATTTTATAACTCACATTTCAATTTACAACCAACTAGCCCAAAAATAATGAACTAAGATTCAACATACTACTCCAATAAGTTCTCGAAATTACTATTTAATTTTTAAAAAAATTGCTCAAAACTTTTAAGTTAATTTTTGAATTAGTAACTGTAACTCAAATATTAGATCAACAAACCAAATTCATTTAGGTGGTAAAAATTAGATTTTTAACAAGCTTAAATATGTGGGTTTAAATTTCGAATTTGATTTTGTGAGAAATTTAGAGCGGGTGTTATTTAGACTTGTTAGAAATAGTATAAGGAGGTATATAAAATTTGAAGTCATTTAATGGAGATTTGGACTGGTTTTGAACAAGAATTACAACTGAAAATCGTGGAATAAGTTTATCTATATACGCTTGTATAAAAGTGTATAGTAATGTATAAGATATATTTATACACTCATATACATTATTATATAAGATTATACATAATTATACAAAAAATTAACTTCGTCTTCTTCTCTGCGTCTTTTCTGAAATTTAACTCAAATCTACTTTAAATCACTTCAAATTTAAATTTTGAACTCATTTTGATATTTTCAATCAATTGGAACAACACCCAATTGAAACAATTAACAAACTCAAAAAAATCTATTTTCGAAAGCAAAGCTTTGAATAGCCTTCAATGGTGGACTTCTACTCTTCAATTTTCTTATATTGCAGCCAGGTGACACAGAGGAGGGAAGCAGAAAATACACGACCCCTTGAAGCATATGTAGAAGATGTGAGAAGAAGAGAGAATGAAAGCAATAGTTGTGAGAACGCATATTTAACTCCATAGCTTTTAGAAGCAATGGTTGTAAGAACACATATTTTGAATTTGTTAGTGCTTTCAAAATATGTATAATACGGGCTAGGTCGGGTAAAACTTAAAAACATGGGTCATTTTTTGTTATGGTGTGAAGTCACGTGTATTTTTTTTAATTCATTCATTAAATTTGGATGTAATTATACAATTTGATATATTTATCTAGTCAAGTAATTGGGTATAATTAAAGGGGTAAAATTATATTATTCAATTCTCAAGGGTGTGTGAATTGCTGGTAGTAATTACAAGCTAATGTAACTTTTAAAAAAATTATTTTCTTTTTTTCAAATATATTAAGTACTATTATTTTTAAACTATTTCTCTTTCATTTTCTTTAATCCTCCCTTTTCAACAGTTTAATGTGTTCATTACGATGTGCTTCCATATAATTTTGTAACTTCTCGTATATTTTTTTTCTTAGTCGTTAAACACAATTTCGTAGTTTACTAGCATTATTTTCTATCATTAGTAAAAATAATTTATAAGAAAAATACCTTCAAAATTAGTATTGTATAAGGTAGGTCTGGGTATAGTAAAAAATCCACGTGTACAAAAGCACCTGGAAAGGAGGCCTTTAGTCCAAATATAATGGAATAGCATAGAGCAAAGATACTAAAATGACCATAAGGGGTCGTTTGGTAAGAGGGATAAATAAAAAATAGTGTTGGGATGAAAATTTAATACCACCTTATATATTATTTGGTTATTAAATTTGGAATAAGTTATTCCGGTATTAAAAATAATACTCGGATAACTTATAAATAGTCCAAAAAATCTATTGTCTTTTTTTTTTTTTTTTTTTTTTTACCTAGAATAGATGCCTGATGCCATCTTGGATTAGATTAAATGCCTGACGCAAGCATAAGTCCCACGATTTTTAATTTTTAACAGCTTAAGAGATAATAGCATCTAAAAATAGATTAAATTATAAAAATGGTGAGAAATTACACTAAGGGTCCTGTTTGGAAAGCCATGTGTAATTATCTGACCGTTTCAATTATTAGGGTAATAATTGCACACTCTGGTAATTACACAATATAATAATTACAATGATCTGTTTGTTTGCCACAATGTAATTATAATGTAATTTTTACTGTTATGTTTGATTGGACAAGTGTAATTTCATAGTTAAATACAAAAAATTCAAATTAACATGTGGATAAATTTTATGATATGGCATGTATGTGAATCATAAATATCAAAAAAGTAATTAACTAAGAGGTATTTAGAACAAATATTTTGCCGTAAAAATATGTTAAATAATTATAAATTAATAAATAATATCATAAAAAATAATTGGTATCTTAAATTACTTAACTTGACTTCTTTCAAATAATTAATGTCTTGATTTAAAACAATTATAAAATCTTCAATTATGAATTTAACTTTTTCTACAAACTCATATGAATACAATATGAAGTTTATAATTTATTGTATTTTTAAATTAAAAAAATAGATATGAATTTTGAAGGTATTTTTCTTATAAATTATTTATACTAATGATAGAAAATAAAGCTAGTAAACTACAAAATTGTGTTTAACGACTAAGAAAAAAAGAAAAAAAAGAAGCAAAATATGAGAAGTTACAAAATTATATGGAAACACACCATAATCAACACATTGTAAGGTTGAAAAGGGAGGATAAGAGAATTGGAAGAGAAATAATTTTAAAATAATAGCAGTACTTAATATATTTGAAAAATGAAAATAATTTCTTTAAGAGTTACATTAGCTTGTAATTACTACCACCAGTTCATACATCCACTTGAGAATTGAATAATATAATTTGACCCCTTTAATTACACCCAATTACTTGACTAGATAAATATATCAAATTGTACAATTACACCCAAATTTAATTCCTGCTTTGTAAATATTCCTAATTTACAACTTTACGCTGCATATTTGCAAGAGGCAATTTCCGCAGCACTACTACGAATATGACCCAAAAAAAAGTTGAGGATACAGAGTCTTCAATGAAATGATAGTGCTGCATTTACTTAGATCCAATTCAAGGGATCATCAAGCTACTGTAGCAGTAACTGCAGGGAGGTTTCCGATAAGATTGGAACGATATAGATTAAGTAGGCATGGCCTCTGTTCAAGGATGACACGCACAAATAGAGAAATGGTCTCCTCTTCTATATAAAGGAAGTACCTTACTTCAAAACAAAATGACAATTGACAATATATATTACTCATAGTATTCCTATTTCAGCATCAAGCTACAAAATGGGATACAAATCTTTTGAACTATACAAGCCCTGAAGGATCTCTTCACATGATGGAATACAGGCGAGCGAATTTAAGTTGCTTTTGAACTGTACAAATCCAAAGGAGTCCTATCGACGCAGAAATCCAACAAATATCCCTAACTAATGGACCTGTTACTTTCCTTCAGTCAATATCAAATCTTTTAATCCTCAAAGGAACTCGTTTCTTCTGTTTCATCATCTTCACTAAAGCTACGGCGCATCTCTGCAGCAGTCCTATAGCAAACACAAACAGAGTCATTGCTAACCAGAAAGAATTTTACAAAATCTTTGGTTTTTGCTTGCAAAATAGTACGTAACACCTTGCTCTTATAATTGGTCATAGCAGGTAGGAAATTCGATAAGATAACATCACAACTTAGCAACTGCCGAGAAGATAAATGCACATGTACTAGATAATATTAGCCTGCACTTTGTTCATGAATCAACCTTCTAGAGATGGACCAAGATAAGCAAATAAAGGTCTTAAATCAGTTCTAAGATGGCATGACACACAGCCATATATTCTTCCTTTTGAGAAAAAAAATATTTTGAGAAGGACAGCCATATATTCTTCTGTACATCAAATTACCATTTTAAATTCGAAATTGAATAAGAGAAGGCATTCAAAGAGTAAATATGACATCTAGTCACAGATGCAAATTCATGCATACAAAGTGGTGTAAGATCAAGTTCTTTAAGTTGGTCTAACCTTATCCGGTGATTTGTCTGCAGTGGAATTTCTACCACAGGTGCTCTCCTCAAGTACTCTTGATGGTCAGGAACTTCATCCATTGGACGATGTACAACCTTTAAATTTTAATTTAGAGAACCCATAAGCATGTCCAAACCAAAAGGAAATTGCAAGAATTAACCAAAAACAACCATAAAGCTTACCCTTGTCTCATTGTGCCGCGGAACCTTCACACGAACTAGATCGTGGTTTTCATCAACTGCTGTCCTTTTTCCACTGATGTGATCCTATATATTATTTCAAGAAATAGGTATCAGGATTTGCTGAACCACAAAACAACGTAACATAAAGCAAATATGGTACTATACTATACCTTTTCCACTATTTTGGGGAGCTCTTTCCCCTCAAAATTATGATAGTTAATTCCCTTATAATCAGAAGGCTTGCAATCAAAATGTTCCTTCTCAACAGCCTTAAGGCTCACTTCACTGTGGCTACTGAACCGAGGTTTCAATTGCTCCCCGTTGACTTTTCCAAAATAAGGACTTCGAAGACCATTGCTCGAGCCAGTACTAGCTCTAATTTCTGCACGTCCATGTTTGAGCATAAACTTACAGCTGTCTCTGCTGTCAGCTGCAATTTTTCTTGCAGGGCCTTCATACATGTCTAATGACGAGTTCCACTTAGGATATTCATTATGCTCAGAGGAATTCGGCTTAGGCTTTAGGTTGAAGTGATATTCAGGAAGAGCGGAATTGGTTTTTCTTTTGAATCTCAAACCATCCAGATCAGAATCATGCGAGTTGGACTTGGAATTGGATCTGTGTCCCTGATGGGGCAATGCAAAAACAAAATATGTATAATTATAGAAACCACATATCACGAGACTTTGGTTCAGATAGTAAGATCTATATGGTAACTTGGAAAGATGAGTGGCCCTAAAAAACAAGTAAAGCACAATTCTGTTTTAGTCCATCCTAAAAATTAAAAGATACGTATATAAAAAGGAGTGATTTTTATTCCTAAGACAGAGGTTACTTCAGAGTACAGACTATTTATTGATTCCCAAGAAAGGTAAGTGACAAACGAAATCACTGGTGTAATCACAAAGCAGCCTTTCTGTAAGAATTCAGGAATTCTCTTGATTAGTGCAACCATCACTTTCAAACTTTCAAAAGCATGATTCTCATACCAGAGCTGATTTCAAAAGAATATCAATAGAACTCAAGCAGCCTACAAAACCTTACTTTACTTTGCTAAAGAGTCCATTAATGTACTAATCTTTATTCTTGGCCAGTAATTCCACTGAATTTGGAGAAGGTTAGTCATGATATAGAGAATCTAATCTGGTACTTTACACCAAGTACTGGTAAATCCCTTGGAGAAAAGCATTTTATTTGTAACAAAGTGATTAGACTGGTAATAACTTTAGAAGTGTATTATACTATTTTTATCAAAAATAATGGGACTATAATGTTTAAAGGAAATCGACAACACCGAAGCAGCCTTCAGAACCTTCCATTCCTTTGCTAAAAGTTTCCATTGCTATAACGATCCTTAGTTTGATAAGTCCGCAGGGTGGCGAAGCCAGAACTTTCGCGAAGGGTATACAAGGTTCAATTTTAATATATATGTATAAAAAATATTTTTTACATATATTAACAGTATAATTTCTATATAGCATAGTATAATTTTCCGATGAGGGTGTTCAATTGAACACCCTTCACTCTATGTGGCTACGCCACTGTGACCACAGATATAACCATCTTTAGCTGAAGATAGTAACCCCTGTCAATTTAAAATAGTTTTGCCATGAAAGATCCAATCTGGTATCTTATAGTCCAGTTGAAACAAGCCTCTCTTCATGGACAAAAGGAAGAGAAAAATTCTAAAAAACGAAGAAAAATATGGAGTAATATTTAAAGAGCAAGTTTTTATTTTGATGAAGTAAGATATTTCATTAATAAGCATCCAGAAGATGCAAATACATATCTATCTTACCTTATCAAAAAAGGAAAAGAAAAGAAGAAGATGTAAATGCATAGAAGAGATAGTTAGGTCGTGTATATTGGATGCACACTTTTTAAGAACTTTGTTTTGGTCAGTTAGAAACTTTGGGCCGATAATCCAACCATAAAGCACTCTAATTCGCCAAAGATGCAAGCCAAGAAAAATATTATTGAATTTGTACAAGCTTTTGTGAGATAATAACTAATCTATAATTTTGGCCACCATACCAGTAATCAAAAGGGCAATCTAGTCCATCAAAGATGCACCATCTAAGAATTTACCACCGCAAGCTTCAAATATGTTTCAACATTCCATATCACACAATAGTTGAAGTACAGTGAATTATACACAAATTTGTGCAGTTTTGCTACAAACTTCTAAATATGGCACTTCCTTAGATCCTTGATTGAGTTGACAGAACAAATTAAGCATTCTTGTGCAATATGCAGAACATTCACAACAACAACAACAACAACAACAATAACAACAACAACCCAGTGGAATCCCACAAGTGGGGTATGGGGAGGGTAGTGTGTACGCATACCTTACACCTTACCCCTGCTCCCCAGGAGTAGAGAGGGTAGAGAGGCTGTTTCCGAAAGACCCTCAACTCAAGAAGATGTAAAGAGACAGCGGAATATGCAGAACGTTCACGTTTCTGAAATTCTTAAATTGAGGTTTACCAAATTAATTAAGAGGAATGCGGCAAGATCCACTTACATTTGACCGCCTGTAGACATTGGACATATCTGGTGAGCAATCTGGAACAGGTTCAGTAGCATAACAAGGGTCTGTGAAACATTCATATCACAATATCAGTGAGCAACGCCTTGTATCAGGAAACTAAGTAACTAGAGAATCCATATTTCAGACATACAACCAAGAAATGTAACATTAAGAATTATATATATATATATATATATATATATATATATATATATATATATATATATATATAACACAGAATAGAGGTGATACTGGACATACTAATAAGAGATTGACATTCAGCATGAAAAATCCATCAAACTCTTATTGTAAATACAGAATCAAGGTTGACATCTATGTCAATATCATACACCATGGACTAATGCCTAAGAATAATTTTACAAACAAAATTCCATGTGTATAATAAAGTGCTCAGCATAGTTGATAAAATAATGAAAAATGTTCCAATTTTAATCCCCTCAGATGTGAAGAAGATAAGTTTAACAGTTATTGCCCAATATATGGAAGACGCAACGAAAGCTGAAGCAAAACATAGCTGGCAGCATAATCCTGTTTCTAATATAAAACTTTGATAAGACAAAAAGTTGTGTATTCATATAAAATATGATACACGACAACAAGTAAGCAGCCCCACTGAATAAGAACTAAGCATGGCAAAGCAGAAAAAAGGAGGCATCTTCTTGAAAGATTAAGGCATACGAGCTGAAAAAAAGAGAGTAATTCCAGACAGGCTCGTAAAACTTGGATAACCAAAACACCAAAAAACAAACAAGCATTTGACCTCACCATTGACAGGATTTGGCACTGCTGATTCAAAAGCACCAGGTGGAAGTGGATCAAATTCAACACCAAGGGCTGGACCATCCAGTCGGTAGTGCCTCCCCAATTGCCTCTTCACAGTAGTAATTGCAGCATTCTCTACCTGACCCTTTACTTTTAAATACCCAGATGGGCCATTCTTTGGTTTTACACCCTTAAAGTCAGTAGGTAAATTCTGCGATATGTATCTCGAAGTTGCTATATCATATGATTCTGCATTTTGCGAAAAACATTCATTCCGTAATGAAGAGCTACTTCTTGAAGATGCGTCATCCATGCGATTAGACTTCCCTCTAAAATGAGTGCCAACCTCATATGTCACCTCTGCAGTTGAGAATTCTGGGCCAGTTAATCTTCTACTCTCAACTTCCCGATGATCAAATCTCTTATCATCCGCTTGCTTGGTGCTACCACAAGAATCCTGTCTAAATCCACTGCCATGGTCCTGAATGACGCCACTTGAACGATCTTGTCTTCCATTTGCATATATTTCTCCTTTTGACAGCCTCTTGTCCTTCAACCGCCTATGACAAAACCAACCAGAAATTTGCTTTTCTGTTAATCCCGATGTCTCTGCCAGATCAGCTTTCATCTCATCTGTAGGGTACTTGTGTTCTGAAAATTAATAAGCTTTCTCTTATTGCTATGTCCGGAACAACAGGTATGATGTAGTAGCTAACTGCAAAACAAAAAATAGTAAATACGATCTCTTACCCTCATAAAGTTTCTCTAGGGCTTCGACCTGAGCACGTGTCTTGATTATTCTTTTCTTGTTTTTCTCATGGTGGCCTTTATCGTCTTCAGAATGCACTTCACATAAATCTGC
Source organism: Nicotiana tomentosiformis (assembly GCF_000390325.3). Classification (NCBI taxonomy): domain Eukaryota; kingdom Viridiplantae; phylum Streptophyta; class Magnoliopsida; order Solanales; family Solanaceae; genus Nicotiana; species Nicotiana tomentosiformis. Next base: position 119,540,293 of record NC_090822.1, read on the forward strand.
AAAAGGTTGACAGCCTTAATAATTTAACTATTATCCAAGCAGGAAATAAGGACTATTAACTGTTCCAACAATAATGGATTCTACTTCAAAAAGAAATAATATTTTCTTTCGTATATAAATTGACCAAATTCATAACTATTATATGAAACATCAAGAATCCAAAACCAAAAAGAAAAAAAAGAAAAGAACTTTTTCTCAAGGAATCTAGAGACTGAAGTTGGTATAGTAACCAGTAAGCATTTAAAAGAAGGGACTTTGGGAGGGGATCATGTATAACAATTTTGTGATAATGGAGCACTTCAGAAGGTGATAGGTATAAAAGACGAAACAGTAGTTCATTACTTACTCCTCCCTATCTCATCTGAATTGACTCTAGTCACATCTGGCTATATCACTTTAGCACATCCATATAATTTATTTTGAGTTTAACTTATAAGTGAATTCCAGTACTAGGAAAGGGGCATTCCCCAATTCAAATACACTACGTACTTGATAACCAGTGATCTTAGTCATGCACCTAGCATAGAAAGGGGGAAAAACGGCAATCTCAACCATCATCATCCCAAGTTTCAACCACTTTTTTTTTCCTTAATCAGGAGTCAAGTTTCAACCACTCGAAGTTAATTCCAAATTTAATCCATTCCCTATCATCATAACCAATTAACACCTCCTTTGTCAGAACACTGCAAATATCATATTACAAATAAGGTAATCTGCATGCCAGCAAAACATTCAAATCCCCACCCCCTAAAAGGCACACAAAACCACAAAATACCTAAATTGCACGTAATCTCAAGGTAAAAAGGAATATTCAATCAACAAATAGCCCAATCATCTGGAACCTTTATTAATCGATCATCAATCAACTGCGCCCAACCCCTGATCAGATTATGTGAATCCTCTATATCTATTCCGATCAATACCATTGTTATTTAATTTTATTGTTTTCTTTAGCCATGAAGCATGATTTACAATATTTATACACCATGAACTATCAGATATCAACATTCTCTACTAAAGAGAACATCAAGGCTTAATCACTGTACAAAAATCCAACGATCGATCTCTCAAAAAAGAACACCTAAAGCTCATCAGCTGCAATATCAGAATCTTTAAACTCACAACAATGCAGAAACTGTAATTTACCCATAGAACTCAACTAAAAACAGCACATAAAACCCAATATTTCTAAAATCCAAGAAACACCTACAATTACAAAATCCAACACAATGGTAAAACACCCAGAATTACATTTGATTTTGATCTGTAACCAAAGAAGGTAGTATTTTGATACCTTTCATTATGATTTATCACCAAAAAGAACATCAGCTCAATATCACAGAACTAAAAATTGCAAAACTTAAAACTTACAACAATGCAGAAACTGTAATTTACCCATAGACCTCAACTTAAAACAGCACACAGAACCCAATATTTCTAATAACACCTGGAATTGCAAAATCCAACACAGTGGTAAAACACCCAGAATTACATTTGATTTTGATCTGTAACCAAAGAAGGTAGAATTTTGATACCTTTCATTATGATTTATCACCAAAAAGAACATCTAACTCAATATCACAGAACTAAAAATTGCAAAACTTTAAACTCACAACAAAGCAGAAACTGTAATTTACCCATAGAACAAAACTTAAAACTGCACACAGAACTCAATATTTCTAAAACCAATAAAACGCCCAAAATCGTAAAATCCAACACAGTGGTAAAACACCCAATTACAATTAAATTTTGATCTGTAATGGAAAAAAAAGGTCAAATTTTTATACCTTCCATGATTTTCCACCAAAATTTTTCTGGGGTTTTCCTTATTTCCTCTATACGTTGCTCTATCACCTCAAAGACTAAACCTTAATACCTTCCAGGTGGAGAATGCAAGAATTGAAGCACCCTTTTGTGCATCTTATGCAGATGAAAAAATTGGGGAAAAAATAGATTTGTATATGCAAAAGAAAAAATCAATAAAATTGTAATTTGACACAAATCTGTATTAGAGAAGGAATTACTATCAGAAGGGTAAGAGAATTGTTGTGAAAATAAAGGAAAAAATTAAATGGCCACTGGGAAGAAGTTATGGACTTATGGTTTTGCTTTGCTTGTTTTGCTTTGAGTTCTTTTCTTCTTTATTACACGTTCGTATTCTCTCTCTGTATTTTCAATTAATTTTTTGAATTTAATACTCACTTTACTATTGCGGCAAAATAAATAAATAGCGCTATACTTCCTAAATTCCCCCTTTTCTTTTGTTTACTAGTAAGGATAGTGCCTCAAATAAAAAAAATTAAACTATTTTAATTAATTAATAATTTTATTACGAAATAAATATGATTTTTAGTCACAAATTTTCAGTATTGAAGTCAAGTTCATGTCCAAATATAATGCACAATCTTTTTTCAATTTCAATTTCAAATACTTTTTTTAAACCTTAATCAAATATTATTGAATGCTTACAAAAAATTAAATTCAAACCCTACAAGATTATACATAAACTAACTTGTGTTAGACACTTTTTTCAAAGAAAAAAGGATGTATAATAAAATGTGACTAAAATCTATATAAAGCTATAATTATATTATTCTCGTTGTCTTTATAAGAACGACAATGTCATTGTATAATGATCAAAATATCTAATTTTTATTTTATATTTTCAGTATGGTAATAATTCCCTTTCATTAATATCATAATTAAATTCTACTCCTATAATTATAAATAGTTACCTAAGCAGTACTTTGTCGTTTTATCTTTTTACCCTCTGGATCCCAATTAAATCCTTCTTTGTCTATTTTATTCTTATGTAAAAATCCAGTAAGTACTTGCTCCGTTTTTATAATATTAGCATAATGTATATGATCTTCTTCTACTTTATTAGAGAATCTATCTTTAATATCATTGTAAAATAGCTAAGAACTTTGCTTGCTTATTGTTCATTTCAGAATTTAATCTTCATATCAATATGTGTGCCTAATTCATTTTACTTTTATTACAAATTGTTGAATAAAAAATATTTGCTTCTTTGGAAATGAATATCTTCTGCTACTTCTACAATATTAGGTTTGTATTAGGGGTGTACAAACCGAATCGAAAAACCGCACCAAACCGAAAAGTCAAACAAAATTGATTAAAAAATCCGACTAGGTTTGGTTTGATTTAATTTGGTATTGAGTAAAAGAATCCGAACCAGTCCGACATATAAATATATATTTTATATATATACGTTTAAGATTTTATATAGATTTTTCTTTAAAAATATCTAGATATATTTGGGATTCTCTTGCGGGATATAAAATTTAATAGAATATGAAGTGCTTCATATTTATTGACCTTAAATACTGGGCTGTATGATCACTTTCTTATCAAGTGTTACTGAAATGTGTCTATCTTCTTGTTCTTCTATATTCATATCATATGTTAAGATCTATTAAATTCTTATATCTTTTTCGAATGTGAAGTGATTATTAATATTTAGGTATCATATTGATTTTTATGTTTAATTACTAAATTCGGTTAACCTGAAAGTGTACATCAACAAAAAATTATTGTTAGACGATTAAAAAAAACTATTATGTGTTACTAATAGAATTCTCCCATAAGAATATTTTAATCAATAATATGTTTGTCAATTTTTTATATTTTTACTAAATATATATTTACCTACCAAATATTTAACAAAGTAAGATTAAAATAATATTTAAGTAATAAAAAACCCGAAAATCCGACAAAACCGAACCAATCCAAACCTATATAGTTGGTTTGGTTTGGTTTTGATAAAAACCGAACCAACCCGGTCCATGTACACCCCTAGTTTGTATGATGTTGTATTTTTTATAGTAATCTATTATTAAGAAAAAGTAATTTTCTTTACTACAATAAGTATTTTATATTATCTCCACTGTATTAGGTTCGTATACTGTTATTTTCTTTACTTCAATAAAAATTGACCTTAAATTGGAATGAATAATAACTTTGAAATTTAAAAGTTAACAAGGTGATCCTTTTTATATGAGAAATAGGGTTGGATAGTAAAAAATTTAAAAGGTTAAATTCCCAAAAAAAAACGAAGGCATTATGAAAAGCTTTTCAAGGAACATAGAAATGAATTTTGATTCTGGGACTTGACAATACATTATTTATAACTACAAATAATATAAAATTTTGCACAAAAAATGATACGGAAATTGTTTTGATAGACCGGAGAATACAAGGCAAAAGAGGGTCGGGTATAAAAGAGATCATAAAAAAGCTGCTATGTACTGTTGGGGGACCCACGTGATTGGGAAATGGCCATTTCAAAAAAGCTGGGAAATTCATGTGGGCCCTGAAAATTTATCAGCTTGTACATGTGATAAAGCTAACATGTACAATACCTATAAAGCAGATAAAGTATGAAATGTCGGAAATACCCTTATAGTCAAACAGACATGTTGACCGAAAGCTACTAAACTCTCACTTATAGAATAAGAGAATTATTGATTTTTACAGTTACTTTTTTTTTTTTTTGGGAATTAAATGCTTTCAATTTTGCACACCGTGAAGGGGGGCTTGTTTTTCTTTTTTAGGAAAAGGGTTTTGTTTGACAATACCAACAAAATAAGATATTTATTAATCTTCATGTTGATTTTAGAGGTTAATTATTAATGTATCTAGTACACACAAAAAAATATTAATGTATTTAGTATACTTTGAATCAATTTTTTTAAAATAAGAATTAGATGAAACTCTCTTTAGATTCACAGAGTAAATGCAAATCATGCATTCACTGTATTCAGAAATTAAATACTTCAATTTTGTCACTATTCTCTTCTCTTGATTTGTCATATTGTAGGTGTCTAAAATATAAAGCAAAAGAAATGAAATTGACTTAGCAACAACTAAAGGAAACCGATAGTTCGAATTGAAAATGTGTTATTGGATTATCAATACGGGGTTATTTGGTTAATTAGGTAATATTTTACCTAATTAACGATTTGAGATACCCCAATAAGCTTTATTAATAATAATTTTATTCTTAGGTGTAAAAGCTACCTTAGGTAAGCTTTAATATCATTGCTAAAAGAATATTACATGGGCGTATTTGTTAAAAACCAGCAACCTCTATAGTTGATCGGTTAAGACATTACTTATATCCATCTTCTAAACTTTTAAAGCTTCTGATTAAAAAATTTATTAATATCTTGTTATCTCCTTGATTATTAAGGCATTATCTCGTCTTATCGGGTAAATCAATAATTGAATAGTTATGATCGAACCGATCAATTGATATTCAAGAACTGATATCTTATTGGTTCAATTATTGATTTAGCATATTTATAAACATATTATCGAATTGCCAAATCGACTAATACCCATCCAGCAACAACCATTTTGAGGGATCATTTGGGAACAAACTAAAAATCGAAAACCAGCATGACATACATTTATACTCCATTCTTTCCAAATTTATTGTCATATTTTGTTTCTCGAAATTCAAACTATGTGAGCTTTGATCGATATTTAAAAAATATAATATTTTAATGTATTGACATGAGAAAAATAGTAATTTGTAGTACTTTTTATATCATTTTTAAATATTAAATTGATCCTTGAAAGATTGCTTAAATTGACTATTGAAAAGGAAAACATGACAACTAAAAAGGAAGGAAGTGACTATTTAAGAACAATGGAAAGTTTAGGATCTAAGTTCAATTCTTAAAACTCTATGGGCGCAGACGCTAATTTTCAACCATCAAAGTGAGTCAAAAAGCAATTCACTTTATACTCCCAAGTTGTATTTCCTTACTTCAGAAAACCCCCTCTGGTTACACACATCTCCTTAAACCCCACTACGTACAATACTAGCAGCATAACGTACAAGCTAGAGAAACATGGAAGCGAAGATCGGAAAATTCATGGAATCGGTCGGAAATTTCTTCAGCGGCGGAGATCAGATTCCTTGGTGTGATTCGAATATTGTCACTGTAAGCACCTTATTTATCAATAATTTTGCAATTTGATTTATAAAGCTTTGGTGGGTTTATCCGTAAATTGCTATTTTATCAATACATCTGTTTTTTTCATTTGAAATTTTGTATAGTTGGTGTTTATCCTATGATCTCTAGGTATTCGTGCAGACTCAGTGAAAGATTGAGCATAGCGTTACCTATTAGTTGAGAATATGTTTGAGATGTTAGCACTTTTACTTTAGGTCCTTGTATCAACGAAATGATTTAGCCTTTCAGAGATTTATAAGTTCGGAAATATAGAGAACTTATGATAATTTTTATGTCTATTTGCATAATATTGGGATGATATAAGTTTAAATGGTGTAACATGGTCAGTGAGGATTCATATAGTTGACTCCAAATTTGGTTGGGACTGAGGCATAGTTGAAGTTTGTTTGTTTGTTGTTTCTTTATTTTGAAGTTGAGAAGGAAAGAACTAACTCAGATGGGTTTTGCGGCAAATTATGGAGTAGCCTGTTTAGGTGCATGCTGAGGGATTCTTTAGCTGAAGGTCGGGTGTGTGTGCGTGTGGTTTTTTTGGGGGTGGGAGTGGGGGGAATAAAAATGGTTAGGGATGGTTTGAACAAAGAAATGTGGATAAAGAGGAAATTTCAAAATTATAAGTTTCGGTTTAAGATTTTGGAAGGCACGTTTTCAAGTGGTTTTCAAATCAATCCAAAATAAGAGCTCAAAATGAACTTTGCTTTTTATTTTTTTATTTTTTCCGAGCAGTATGAATATGTTTGCAATGGGTTTGATTTATATAGAGCGGCGATCTGGAGAACATTTACATTTTAAGTGCAACATAATTGACTTAGCAAGTGATTTACCAATTTTAGCTTCCCCAGTCCTTCTTTGTTTTACTTTCAATAGTTGTCTTTTGAGGTCTTGATCTCATTTCCAGAAGGTAACATAAATCAGTAGCTTTAAGCAAGAAAGAAATATATGTTAGAGAAACACAACCACCCGAGAGATGAAAAGCTTCCAGGTAAAATGAGTAAGCTGTCGTGGCAACTTTACTACAAACTATTTATATGATGTATATCAGACTGGTGTTGCTTACTTTGTTGAAAGACAGTACCATTTTTAACTACTATTGGAGTTCAGATATGAGATATGACTCTCAAGTGATTTCTGAACTCAAATCAGAGGCACTTAAAGCATATCTGATGCCCACAAACCATTCCACTCAAGACAACAGAACAAAAGAGTTTAGGTCGGTCTGCTCACTTGGCTCTCTGGAGTCTGGATGATTGTGCGTCAATTTTGTGTGTTTTCCTTGAATAATCATTACACATTCGAAGCAGAAATTCATTGTGGGGTGCCAACCATCTCTAGGGATTCATGGTGTTGATAATTATAACAGGGACTAAAGGGGAGAGTATGTTTGAAGGATAGCATAGTAGATAGCATCTTAGGCAATCATTTGCCAACAAATATTTGGAAGATGTTGGTTAACGCGTCTTCCAGAAAGTTTGAAAACTCTCTCTGTATATCTTGCTGAAAGAGACTTGCTTGGTTTAAGAGAATAATGTGTAAATTTATAATTGATTTGCATTTGCTAGCGAGACCTGATCAAGGTAATATTGAGAGTATCTGAGTCTCTCACGAGGGCAATCTGTGTACACTGTACAGGGTTGTGAACATGAAGTTGCTGAGGCGGAAAAAGGTTCCTCTGATGAACTCAAAAGTGAATGCATCATGCGTCTGTCATGGGCTCTTGTTCACTCAAAACGGCCAGAAGACGTGCAACGTGGAATAGCAATGCTTGAAGGTGAGATCTTTAATCCTCTTGCTTTGGAATCCATGCCCCCTTTTCATTCTCGACTCTGGCATGTTCTTGCTTTTCATGCCCCCTGGAATCCATGTTTTGGCTTATAAATTTGTCTTTTCCCTAGCTCTTAATCGTTTTAGCTTTGTACTCCTCTCCCTCCTCCTATCTTCTCCTTTTGCGTTGCAATTTATTGTTGTAACTTCTCTTTTAACCAGCTTCCTTCCTTTGAAATATAGTTCCTACCTGGCTATTTGGAAGATGTCTGACTTATTTTGTCATTTGCAGCTTCTCTGGGTGGCAGTAACAGTCCCCTGCAAATGAGGGAAAAGATTTATCTTCTGGCTGTTGGCTACTACAGAAGTGGGGACTATGCAAGAAGCAGACAGCTTGTTGAGCGTTGTTTGGAGGTTTGATCTTTGTCTTTCAATCTTTGCTGGGATATTATCTCTTCACATTGGCATTAAAAACTTGAGATATTTGTTTCCAGGCTATGATGTTTTCTCTGTAAGTATGTTTTGGACTGAAGTTTTTGGCAGCTTGATTTATGAAATTTAGGAATTGCATACTTGAACTAAGCTCGAGTTCTATTAGCATTTCAGTTCTTTCAACCTCTGTTTTTCAAGAGTCTTAATTTGTAGCTGTTTGAATCTGTAGATTGCACCGGATTGGAGACAGGCTTTGACACTCAAACAAACTATTGAAGACAAAATCACAAAAGGTAGCAAACGGAATATGTCTTAAATTATTTATCAGAATCTGTTTCTGGTTAAAGAAAGAGTTTAGGGGTTACTCATTTTGCTTTGTCCTAGCAGATGGAGTTATTGGCATTGGCATTGCTGCTACTGCTGTTACTGCAGTTGGTATCCTGGCTGGTGGAATTGTAGCTGCTTTGTCCCGCAAGAAATGACCCATCGGTAACCACTAACGTGCATAACGGACTCCCCCGCACTGGTCTATGTATACATCTGAGGTTTTGATACTTCTTTCTTTATAGAAACACTGACAGCTGCAACTGAAGCAAGGATGTAGGGTAGCTTTGTTTGATGGTCTTATTTGTAATAATGATGACTTGTCTATGTTCGTCTAAATTCTAGCAGAAATGTTCTATACAACAAGAGTTGGTTTCCCTTCTCCCTCTGATATTCGGGTTTCTTTGCGTATTGAAATCATGAAGGTTTCGCCGAACTCTTAACTTGTTCATAACTGGCTATTTACACACAGTAGCGGATTCAGAAATTTAGACGCCATGGATTCCAGGTTGAGAGAATGAGTCTAAAATGTATATCTAACTCTATCTACACTTGTTTTTTACGCACACATATATAAGGAGACTTGAAAGGACTGGGTTTCTCGAGTTAGTAAACGCATGGTTGGATCTGCCATTGTCTACAGAGAGAAAAGCATCATTTTTTCTTGTACAATGGAATATTGTACAAGAACAACATATCTTCATCTCTCTACTCGCTTTTTCTAACTCATATTTTATCGGAAGCAACCTCTCTACCCTCACAAGGTAGGGGTAAGGTTTGCGTACATACTATCTTTCGTGGATTCCACTTGTGGGATTTCACAGGGTGCGTTGTTGTTGTTGTTGTTGTTGTCGTACTCTCTTTCCAACTCATTTTTCATCCCTGCGTTCGTGATCTTCTTCTAATTCGCTACTTAATCACCTTTCTCTATCCTAATCAATTTCACTTTTAAAGATCGTTTTTGGTTCTCCAAATCCTTAGAAAAATGCACACTTTAGCAGAAATTCATCAAAATTTATAGTTCTGCCTCAGTTGTCACACCAATCCCGTTAAATACTGACATTTTAACATAATTCTCGTTCTAGAAGTCATTGAAAGAAGTGTGTTATTTTGCTATAATTTCTGGCAGTTGCTATGTTGCTTTTGAAATGTATAGTAGTCGATTCTGTCCCTTTAAATTAAGTGTTTTTATGATTTATTAAAGGGCAAAGGTTCAAATATGCCCTTGTATTATACGAAATTGAGCACATTTGCCCTTCGTTAATACTTTAGCTCAAATTCGCCCTTACCGTCACATAGTTGGTCTATATATGCCATTAGAGTTACACAGTTAGCTCATATATGCCCTTTTCGAAACGGAATCCAATCAAACTAATTAGTTATTTCGTTAATTGTATTAAAGTGTATTACAAACACTATTTCCTTTTTATTAGTACTTTTTTTTTATTTACCTTTCTCTTTTCTTTCTTCTTTTTTCTTTTCTTCATTTTTTCCCCTTTTTCTTTCTCCCTTATCCGATTTCCTCCATTACTTATGTCTTCTCCATTTTCGTCACCAATTTCACTTGACAAAACTCATGAATTCCAATTACTAAGAAAATTCTCCCATAAGGTAATCAAGTTCCAATTTCACTAGCCCTCTAAATAAACGAAATTAAATTGTTCCAAAAATTATGGTTTAAACTTTAAAATAATAAAAGCATCTCAACCTTTAACAATACTCAAAAGATCAAAATATTTAAATTGTTTCCAGAAAGATAATTTAATGATTAAAAGCCTAAAGTTCAAGTTGTAATGTTATAAATTTAAGTTGTTAATCTTTTTTCATCTTTTTTCAACTGGATCTATTTTTTTTTTATTAACTATGAAAATTAGGGGTTTACATGGAACGGGTTGGTTCGGTTTTTATCAAAACCAAACCAAACCAAACCAATTATATCGGTTTGGATTGTTCGGTTTTGTTGGATTTTTCGAATTTTTTGTTACATAAATATTATTTCAATCTTACTTTGTTAAATTTTTTAGAACTAAATATATGTTCAGTAAAAATTAAAAAATTGACAAACATATGATCTATAAAAGTATTCTTATGGGAGAATTTTCTTAGTAATTGAAATTCATGAGTTTTGTCAAGTGAAATTGGTGACGAAAATGGAGAAGACATCAGTAATGGAGGAAATCGGATAAGGGTGAAAGAAAAAGGGAAAAAAAAAAGAGAACGAAAAGAAAAAAGAAGAAAGAAAAAAGAAAGGTAAAGAAAAAAAAAGGTACTAATAAAAAGGAAATAGTGTTTGTAATACACTTTAATATAATTAACGAAATAGCTAATTAGTTTGGGTGGATTCCGTTTCGAAAAAGGGTATATATGGGCCAACTGTGTAACTCTAATGGCATATATGGACCAACTATGTGACGGTAAGGGCATATTTGAGCTAAAGTATTAACGAATGACAAATGTGCTCAATTTCGTATTGTACAAGGGCATATTTAGACCTTTTCCGTTTATTAAAAAGCAAAAGGCGCAAAATAAATCGTAGTGATACATTTGGTAGCAAATAACAACAACAACCCAATTAATCCCATAAGTGGGGTTTAGAGAGGATAGAGTGTACGTAAACCTTACGGTTAACTTGAAGATAGAAAGGTTGTTTCTGATAGACTGTGATACATTTGGTAGCAAATTAGAAAAAGTCAAAAGACATTGTGAAATCAAGAAATGTTGCTTACATTAGGGAGAACATTGTAAAACAAAAGGATTCAAGTTAAAACATGATACATATGAGGTGCAAAATGTTCATTTCTACCAACTTTTTCGAGGGAAAAACGAGAAGTGAGGTATCACTATTAGTAGGGATCCGCTTTTATAGTAGACTTTGTCCGATCCCGAATATCATGACTTATCTTCAAATGTGTTTACTCTCAAGTAATCGATGTATTGGTTAATAAAATATATTAAGTCAAGTAATAAAACATGCAAGACTCTGTGGCCCAATGGATAAGGCGCTGGTCTACGGAACCAGAGATTCTGGGTTCGATCCCCAGCAGAGTCGGTGATCGTTTTTTTTTTTGCTTTCAAACATTTTTTCCAACTCTTTGCCGTTTGTCTGCTTTTAACATTTTCCCTCTTGTTTGTAGGACCTATAAATAAATAAAATGTTTTTTGTTTTCAAACATTTTTTCCATTTCTTTGCCATTTGTCTGATTTTAACATTTTCCCTATGGTTTGTAGGACCCAAACAACAACATATCCAGTATTATCCCACACTGTGGGGTCTGAGGAGGGTAGTGTATACATAGACCTTACCCCTACCTTGTTAGGATAGATAAGCTGTTTCCAATACACCCTCGGCATAAGCACCTCATTAATGAAAATATAGAGAAGAAGGAACAATCCAAAAAAGCCATATAAAAAGTAGAATAAAGATAACAAGATAGTAAGGTGATAACGATGAAAGAAAACAACGGTTAGTCAATTAAAACCTACTACCAACAGAAAGCGATACTGCGTGCCGATACTACTGTTAAGAACACTCTAGACTACCTACTCTACTACCCTAATCCTCGACCTCGATACCTTCCTATCAAGGGTCATGTACTCGGTCAGCTGAAGTTGTGCCATGTCTTGCCTAATCACCTCTCCCCACCTCTACTTGCATGAAGGTTTTTGTTGTGAGTTTCACGAAGATCTTATAAAAATCATTTTCCAGAAAAATTCATGGTTAACTGCACAAAGTGAAATAATTGAAGTCAAAAAAATATGACGAATATTACAGCTCCTTTTTCTTAAAGATAATTTTTGAGTAGTTTTGTGTGATAATGAGATCAATGAAACTGTACAAAGTGTAATTAGGTAAAATAGATTAGTCTCAATGTTCGCTTACCAAAACGTAAACATGGATTTAATAAAAGAGATCTTAACCTTTTCGAGTGGCTGGGAAAAAGTAAGATAAAAAATTAGAATTTAAATAGAGATCAAGATGATAAATGAAAGTCAAGGCTGAGTTACTGAATAGTGCTAAAAGATGAGAATCTATTAGTCAAAGAGGTAAAGAATCCCTACCTCTTATTAGTCTATGGATTTTAAACTTATATACACTGACAACGTAAACAACAACAACATACCCAGTATAATCCCACAAGTAAGGTATGGGGAGGATAGAGTGTACACAAACCTTACAACTGGTGAGGTACAAAGGCTGTTTCTAATAGACACTCGACTCAAGAAAAGGTGAAAAGGGAAAAAGAACGAAAGAAGAAGAAAACAAAAGACAAGGAAGAAGGGGAGAAGAGGAGAAGCCGAAGAAGAAAAAGTAACATCAAATAGTAACAACACGGAAATAAAATAAACAAAGCGAACGAAACAACAGGCAAATAATAGAGATAGAAGAATATGAAAATACAAGAGTGCTACTAATACTATAGGTAATGAAAGGGGAACTCTCGATTACCTACTAGCCTTCTACCCTAATACACTGACAGTGTAAAATCGCTTGAAAAGAAAGGCAGTGTTATTGAAGTCAATCAAACATCATCTGATCTCAAGTTCATTAAAAAATGAAACATAAACAAAAACTCCACCCAATACTTCAAAACAAATGCTATACATATACAAGATACATTCCAGCAAAATTAGGGACAGGAAAAAGAGAAAAAGCAAAAAAGAATTAAATCACTCCTAATATTCAACCTTTCATCATTCCTCTGTTATTATAGATATTTTGCAATTCACCGCGACTACAACTGTGATGCTTAAGGATGTACACTAAACCAATATTTGAAACTGCTATAACTATAAACAAATTCTTTAGTTTTCGTTCTGCCAACGAAAGCACAACGAAAGCTGCCATGTGATGATCTTTCAATAGCTCTTTCTTTAAGATCCTGCGAAATCCTTACCTTGCTGCTAGAAAAACAGATGCAATAGAAGAAGAAATTGACACGCTGCAGCTTTGGACGTTTGCTATGGATTAACGGTTGCATGCTTCACTTTCTAATAAAAAATCGTTCATATTAAACCTGGAGTTCCTGTCGTCTAGAATCGACTTCCTCAGAAAACGATCCACTTTCTTCTTCATGCTTAAGTGATTCCCCATTTGTATTACATAGTCGGGTTGATAATGTCGGGGATAAAGGTGTGTAACTTGTACCTGCATTTTGATATTACTTTTAGAGCTAGAGCATTTATGATATTAAGTATTTAGGGGAAGAATATCAGTATTTTTCATAAAAATTATAGTATGAAGAATAATGAACCTCTGAAAGATGAACTTCTCTCCATATCTTTGGTAACATGCAACAAGATGGTTCCGGACAGCACAACGATAAAACCACATATTCCTGATATAATGCTCCCAACATTCTGGCCATCCCAGTCCTACATAATTTAGTATAAATAGGTCGATAAGTATGACATCAGAGTTTCGGACAACTAATCATATTCCACATCATCAATATGCAGAAATGTCTTTGACATCCCTAACAGCATAGAATTTTTTGTTCTTGTTAGTCGATATTTCCAAGTCATGTATAATATTGATCTGAGATGACCTTAAATGGAGCGCTATGGTAAGTGAAGATTCATATATCAGACAGTGTTGTCAAAGGAGAAAAGCTCTAAAAAGCGCTCTAGGTCAATTGGGGCTTTAAGCGCAAAACACAATTTTAAGTGTGGGCTTTAGATAAAAAAGGCGCAATGCTAGAAAAAAATAAAAATATATATGTAATTCAATAGAAAAGTAACAACCTATTCTTGAAATAAACAACTCACAATCATTCATATTATTTTCCATAACAACTAATACACTTATTTGCCGATTATATTTGTAGTCTAGCATTGCTCCATTCAAGATAGAATTCATGAGCAATAAGGGGCACGTCTTTGGTGGCTTGCCTACACTGAAGCACAACTCAAGGGACGCGAAGCGCCTTAAATGAGCCTTTGACAACACTGATATCAGACCTAACTTGATTAGGATTGAGACGTAGTTGTTGGTGTTATTTCCAAGAAAGGGCGGAGCTACCCTTAGCAAAGGATGGTCAGTTGAACACCCTTTGCTGGAAAATAATAAATTGTGTACATAGATCAAATAATACTTTTTATACATACTAGTCTTAGGGTACGCGCTTTGCGCATGTACCTACATTAATAAGTATATATATTAAAAAGTTACATTAACATTTTTACCAATATATTTGAGTTATAAAATAAAAATTAAATAGAAAAATATAAGTTTATGAAAATGAAAATGTTGGTCGAAAGAGGACTTTCTACATATTTAAGTAACCATTTCTAACTGCTTTTAATGAATTTTAAAGTCCTACGAAATATGACTTCATACATAAATGAAAAGAGGCCTTTTCCGTACTTTTAGAGTATATGCAACTATGTGACTATCCCACGTGCAATTATAATGTGTCATTTTAAAAGTACTTATTAAATTTGATGTTGAGTAACAGAGTATCGTAATTGTAGAAGTTAGGCTATTTATATCTAATTATCGTATTTATTAGAATGTTTATTTACATTTTGATACATGAATTTTATAGAAGGCATGTTTGGTCAAAGGATAATGGATATTCTATTGTATACCAGAGAATCAATCATAATTTTTCACGTAAAGGGCTTTTCTTTTTCATTTTACTAAGATAATTAAAGTATGCAAAATTTATGGGAATTCTACATTTGATAATAAATCTAGAATTAAGAATAAGAAAAATCGAAGAAGTGCCGGTCGACTTTATCGACTTCCGTTGTAATTTAAACTTTGTCTTTCTCTAATTTCTTTTTTACTAAGATAAAATTAATTGGTTATAGTTATGCGCCAAAGAGTAATTCAAACATACAATAAGTAATAACTACTTTTTACTTATTTTGTGTTAATTGTTTAATTTATGGTATTAATTGTCTTTTATAAATTACTATGTTACATCATTCAAAAAAGAAAAATTTTGCAGAAATACATAAGAAAGAATTTAATGCATAAAATTTTGTCTACGAATAAAAGACATTCAATGTCAAACAAATTGATAGTTTTGTTATTATCATATCCTTATTTGAGTTAGAAATTGATAAGTTAACAACCTTTTTTTTCTGTCTTAGTTTAATAACAAACTTAGAATATCGAAATAGGAATTAGAAATATTGACTACCATATTTGTAAGTAGAAATATACTGCTTTTGAATTTCTAAATATGAGAACTTTTTACCAATATTAACCAAATTTTAGTTAAAATTAAAGCCCTAAGTATTTAGGTTGTAATTAAATGACTATTCCTAAATATTAGGAAATTAATTAAATGATCATTCCTACATATTAGGAAATTAATATAAATGACTGTTTTGTCTAGTGTGAACTCTATTTTTACAGGGTAAAAAAGACGAACGACATTTCGTTAAGGGCCTTCGTGCTCTTAATATATTAATATAATATAGATATATATTAAATCTTGAACACCATTAGCGAAATTCCTAGCTTCGTTCCAAGTCATGCTATTTTGTGACTGTCCGTAAACTTTGGGATAAATTCCCAAGAAGCGGATTAACTCTAATTGTACTCATCATTCTATAGCAAGCTCAACACAAAGCAACAAAAGAAAAAAAGGTAGATGCTAATACCTTAAACATGATGACACTGGCAACAATAGTCAATGTTGTGAACATAACATAGTATATAGGAGATACAACGGCAGTGTTGAAGGTATCAAGGGCCTGAAACATGGAAAGCAAAAAGTGATGTTAAAGAAGAGATTATCAGTTTACACTAGAAATCAGGAATCAGGAATAATAAGAGGAAGATGCTATCACACTATTTAAGATTGATACCCTAAAGAAGTTCAAGAATAAATGCTAAAATTTCAAGAAAGGCTGCATACAGTACCAACAAGAAAATGAAGTAGTGTCTGAAGATTGACAAAGAAAAAAAATAAAAAAAATATGATATCTGCAACGAGAACGACCTTCATAAAACAATAGTATCTAAAAGTTAATCTAAAACTCTTCAATTAGATGTTTTAGAATCTTTATCTAGAAACTGTTTTTTCAAGAGATATATGATACTGATTTTTCAGCCTTCCTCAAATTCTTCTGTCACTTCTTTCATTGCTTCATTGTTAATATACTTTGTCAATATACTATTATTCTAGAAAATCAACTACAAGGACTGAATGAAACCTAGACACATAAAGTTACTGTCATGATAAAATGAATTCATTTTGATGAAAATCAACCCATCATGCAGTTAAAGATTTTTGCACCTTTTATAAAGTTTTTGAGTTGCAATGAAATGGTTTTGGCATTGTTCGAGGGAAGTTGAAGGGGACCCTTGGAGCAATGGTAAAGTTGTCTCCGTGTGACCTATTACCTATATGTCACGGGTTCGAGCCGTGAAATAAGCTACTGATGCTTGCATCAGGGTAGGCTGCCTACCTTAAAACCTTGCATGAATGCGGGATGCTTCGTGCACCGGGCTGCCCTTTATTGTTTGAGGGAAGTTCTAAGTTGACAATGTTGGTATTTGAAAATAAGGAATAAGATAAAGCTCAAAATTATAATATTTTTCTATTCAATAATCTGAAAGAATAAACTTCTTGACAAAGCCTCTCTCTCATGACTTGCAATATACAAAATTAGAGGCTGCCTTGTACTTCTCTGATGCAGTAAATAGTATACTGATAAATAATAGCACAATAACTGACAGATTTTGAAGGGGTGGAATACGGCTTTGTAAAGATTAGAACATGGCTTATAATTTAGATAATGGTTGGAGCACCAATGAGGTTCCTGTTAGTATAGCTGGATGTGTTTTATAGAGAATAATATTTTCGCGTAGTTCTCTACAATTTGATATACTTCTTGTATATGGTGTTTCCCCCACAACATCAACAAACTATTACTTTATCGATAAAAGGAAAAGCACAACAAAGGGAGAAAAAAAGGCAAAAGAAAATGAACGGATTAGAAATATCGTCTATCTTTCCTTGGGCATAATATCTGACAGTGCAAAGGATTTGCATTATCTCAAATATCACCCAGATTGAAACGAATGTAGTGTCGTCAGCTGCCAATTCATTGGTTCCAAGATGATCAAGAGAAAAGCAATAAGAGATTAATATACAAAGAAGTGGAGATTCCGATAAGTAGAGAACAACATTACTTGGAGCATACTTAGAACCTCCTTTAGACTTGAAAAATTAGCAAGTAAAGGGGGGAAAAAAGATCTGGCAATCAGAAATATTATCAAGAGACTAAATCTAATACCAGGTAAATGTAAATATAACAAATTTGAACCGAAACTTGATGAATCAGGCTTCACGCAAGGATCATATAAAAAGACAGTTTTTTTCTTATTTTTATTGTTATTTTCATTAGTTAAATATCAGTAAGAGAAGTACAAACAGGGCAATTTTCCCAAACTGTTTACCTAATCTACGTAGTATCATAGTTTCTACTTTCTCACCTGGTTCTTACTTCTATAAATGAATAAATAGGAAAAAAGAGGGGCAAAAAGAAGGAAACAAGGAATTCAAAGAAAGAGGACAAGGTGAGCAGAAAATTATCAGGGCACTCTTAGAATCTCGAAGGATGAATTAGCAGTCAATTTGAAGAGGAAGTTTGTGGACAAAATGTGTTACATTACAAAAATAATTAGAATAGTAGCTACTCACCTTATTGAGATAGTTCATTTGTGTAACGACGCAAACTGCGACAACAAACATAAAAAACCAGGTTTCCGGATACATCAACTGGTTCTTTCCTTCAACAGTTAACTTTAGTGAAGTACCAAGGGCTTTAACACTCATAACCTGCATATTAAACAGAATAGAGGGACATAAATTCTAGTAATTACAGAGATTTTTGTTATTCACTTAACCGGCAGAAATAAGATTTGCAGAAATTGAGCATTTAGAAGATAGACCACAAGGCAAGAGCATCCAATTTAAAGTTTTACCGAGAGAGAACCCATCAATGAGCATATTCCAGTGAAAACAAGGACGTTCGAGTGTCCACATTGAGGAGCAAAGTAGAAGACAAGAATGAAAACCAAGACAAGCACCGATCCTACATAGAGCAAAAATGCTGGAATTGAAAAGAAAATGAAGTTAGAAAAGTGTAGATGGTCGCAAAGGAACTAGACGATTTGGTCAAGATAGAAGCGTCTCACCTTTCTGAGTTGCCATGTACCATATTTCTTTGACAGAAGCGATAGCATGCTCCTGTGGTGCGTGGATAACTATCACGATAGAACCAGCAATGCACATCACACAACCCAAAATTCCAAGAGGATGCAACTTTTCCTTCAAAACAATCTGAGCTAGTGCAGCACTGCAAGAGTTTTTGGCCATAAAAACAGTTAAACAACCAAAAGTATATCTTCAGTCTTACCGAATCACCAAGATTACACACCTGACAATGATACTCAATGCACCAAGAGGGGTAACAAGAACTGCCGGAGCAAATGCATATGCCACAAAATTCGCAACCTCTCCGACAATCACTATGAGAAGCAAAACAACAAGAACATCCTATGGACAGTCAGCCAATGGCCAAGAAAGAAAAAACTAGACATAGGACACACCTTACTTCTGTTAGAACAAATTCAGGAAACATATCAATAACATCAATAGGCTAGGTGGTTGATTAAGATAACTACAATAACAACTACTACTATGCCTCAATCACAAGCAAATTAAGGTCGGTTATATGAATCAACAGTGACCATATCGCTTCATTAAAGCTCATCTACGACCAATATTAGTACAAAATTATAAAAGAAAAAAGAAGAAGAAAGGACCACACTAACCAATTATTAATCTTACTTCCAAAAAAATTTCAATAAATTATATTTAAATATACACTTCTACCAGTCCTTTCTAGCAGTAGCACTGTATCAAAACATTCTAAGAACACACACACACAGACAAAATGCTGTAATTAAGGATATTAGGACAGCAGAAAACAGAAACAAAAAGGAGAAAACTTACTTGTGACCATTCCAATCCACCAAAGGGGCTCCAATAGATATGAATACCCACCAACACCTACAAAAATAAAAACCAAGAAAACTCAAACAAGATTCATGCTACAGAACAAGCAACAAAAAGCCAAAAAGATTAAAACTTTACACACTTCCATAATAGAACAAACAGAAAATTAGAGACCCCACATACCAGCTCTAACACCAGAGACTACAGCAGCTCTTCTAAGACCTTTTTTCTTGATTATAAAGCTTGCCCCTATAAACACACTTGAAAGCAAAGCCAAAATGATCCCAGTCATATTATCTTTAGAAAAAACCATGTTTAAAAAACCTCTGTTTCTTTTTTCTTTCTTCTTCTTCTTCTTCTTTTTTTCTTCATGGAAATGTGAAAATCATCAACTTTTCTTTATTGGGTCATCAAATCTTGAACTCAATCACAGAAAAGTTCCTTTCTTTTTTACACTTGTTGTTTTTTTTAATAGGATTGTATTGGCATATTGTATGTGCTGCAATTTGTCAGATCCAGCTCATTCTTGAAGATAGCACAAATGGGTCCTACGATGTCTGACACTGGAGAAAATACCAGCCTTAGATCATAGTCATCTAAGGTATATACTCATTCTTGATTCATGATTCTTGTTTCTTGTTTCATGTGCATATCCTCACATGCGATTTTTATGTTAAGAAAATATGTATGCCTCTTGGAAAATATTAATTAAAATGAGTTTTGAACTTTTTTTTTTATGTCTTAAAATATATTATTTATTTCAAAAATAATTAATATTAAAGGTAAAATAAAAAAAATATTTTTGTTTCGAACTTCTAAAATGATAACTAATCCGAAAAACTATTTTAAAAAATTATGACAGATAATTTAAGATGGGATATTACTTTTCCAAATTAACACAATTTTAACCGGGTAAGAACTTTTATGCTAAATTACATATATTAAAAATAAATTTTTCTACATAAAGTTATTTGACTTTTTAAATATTAATTGTGCCACATAATAAATTTTCTTAAGGAATGTTTTACTGCTCCCTTTGTCCAAATTCTTGTTGGGTTTGATAGTTGAAGTTATATGTATATACCAAAAAAGAAAAAGAATCTAATTAGTGGTCCTAAATTGACTTTTATGCTCATTTGACCAAACTTTCAGAGTAACAGAAACTAGAAAATGAGAGTCGTCATTTCTTAAAATAGGATACAAATACTATGAAATTGTTAAATTTGTGAAACACTGCAAATAATGCTTTTTTAATAGTCAAACATCAAGAGTTTTATTTGCTTGATTTTGATCTGACGATTGGGATTATTTAAATGACAACCATTTTAAATGATAGCTTTCTTTAAATGTGAGAATTTTACTGGTTATAGTGGTAACTATCATCTACAATCTTGATCACCATAAATTTCTTTTTCTTTTGAAGGAAGTGAGACAAATGATATTTTTTTTTGTTTTTCTTAATAATTTAGCTTCAATCTACTCATCTCTATGACTTGAATCTTATGTCAGTATATTATTACATCGTGCTGTATCGTTGACCTACTAGGCTGGAGTATATATCTAGTGATTTAATACTCCTTTCGTGAGAACAGTTCCATGTGAATATGCTTCACCCCTACATGTCCAATCAATTGTTGTGCCTCAACCCATTTCGGGAAGAACCAACTAACTCTAGGTTCGAGTGGTATTTCACCCCTAACCACGACCCCTAACCACGACTCCCTCGGTGATTCTTCAACATCAGTCGGTTCAAACCTCCACTTAAGATCACCCAAGTACGGGTCCATAAGCAATAGCCCTATGAAGACTCGCTTCGGCGATGACTCCGGTGGATTCCCTTAACCAAGCTACTGCCAACCAAATTGTAGAGGGATCCATTGGAAAAGATGCTGATACATCAAGATTTTGTGGTACTGACATTGCCATTTGCCACAACAAAGATGTAGAGTGACCCTTCGTTGCTTAGTGCAGAGCAGTCCTATTATTGATTAGTAATCTGATAAAAAAAGATAATTAATCAGTTGTAATATGTTAAACTACATTAATCATGTAAAAATATTCAATTGTAACTACTCCAGGTTGAGGTGAAGAAAGTAGTGGTCGTGCGCAGTGGAGGAGGAGAGGGCAGTGAGTAAACAACAAGAATAGCATTGGTCACCAACCATTTAACCCAAAAAATAAAATAAAGATGTGACAAAACAATTAGGAAGAGCAAATCAAAGCTAAAAGATCTTTACAGAGTAAACATAATTTCACTAAAAGAAAGAAGAAGATATAACTCAATGTAATAATACATTAACAAAAAAGAAAATATAAGTTACACAATAGCTATATCCAGAACATCAAGTGATTAAAAGTAACAACAGTTCAGGGAAAAAAATCATGAATTCAGCAAGCTCCGAGCAGCTTCCAAACTCAGTTCTTCATTCACCTGAAAGTCATGAAGGTTTCCAAAGTATAACTTACAGCAGAAAGTTTTTAGGCGATTGGCTAAAACGAAATGAAGATACACATTATAAGTGAATCATACGTAGAGAAAGCAGGAAAATTTTCTGCTTGGGTTACTTCAGAAGTATTTACTTACAAGTTTCCTGTAAACTTGTTGAAATGCCTTGCAAAAAGTTTCCGCTTCCGCTGGACCCATCTGTAGAAAGCCAGACCAACACCTTGTTAGTCGTTATCACAGATGATGTATTTTTCTTTTTTATAACCGAGAAATTCCTGAGAGGTAGCTGGTGTACGGTTCAAAGTTCCGTGGATAATCTGCCAGCCCCTCTTGAATACCAGGCTTTTAGCTTTCGGCAGGAATCGAACTCGTGACGTGCACCTAATCTACATATCATGTGTTGTGGTCTTACCACTCTTACCACTGAGCCAAAGCCCCGGGGGCTAGTAAGATGAAATATTGTACACAAACCATCTGATGAAGTTTTGTTCAAGACATTCTCAACCGTCTAACTAGGATTATAATTATTGAGTTCAACTCTCAACGAGAGCAATACTGCTTGCTTGGTCATTCAGCAGCTTTTTCAGTAGTTGTTCCTACCTAATCGTCCCTTCTAACATAGCACAAAACATAAATGACTTTTGAATTAAATGTGCTGTAGTTTTAGCTATATTATTTCGGTGTCAGAAAAATCTCCAGGGTGGTGATCATTTGAACTAATTCGCCTTCTAATGCCTCTAATTAAAGCAGTCCTCCTAAACGTTTCCACCAAATTCTATTACTTCCAGAAGCCTCATGCTAATCGAAAATGGGCATTTGGTTAAACTTGCATTAGTACTTAACCAACAAACCATTCAACTTCCTCCCCAATCTGAAGGTATCGATTTAGGAGTTTGTTTATGTATCCTCTTTGATCATTGATGGAATATGAACTATTTATCAAAATTTGATGATTTATCCCTAGGAAGAATCATTAAAACAGCCCAATGAAAGAATTATTAGGATGTACAGACCTAAGGAAACACTGTAGTAATGAACTCACTCCATCTGCTCAAGCAATTATATGAAGGAATAACAGATTCAGAACAATAAGACGTATTAATAACCCCCCTATAGTATGCAGACATGAATTCAAAGCAAAGTTTTGAATCTACTAGGCATAGCTGGACAATATCTAGTAGTACAGCATAGGGATCTTCACTCTACGCAAAAATTACATAAACAACGATTATAACAGGACACACCTTTTTCTCAGCAGCTGCTTTTAGTTTGCCCCAAAATGCTTCTGTAACAAGAAAGTGATTCAGTTACTGAGATCTTTCCATAAAGGTGTAAGAGATACAAACTGAGCAATCTCAATATTGCCAAATAACTTCATTACCATTAAAAATAATTTCAACTCTGAAAAGAATCAAAATAAGTAGAGTTTTTGAATTTTATTTTCAATATCAAAAAATTTAGATAGGTTTTTGGAATTTAAATTACTAACAAGAAGATTGCTGCAGAAACTTTAAGAGGGGACCTCCGAAAAGAGAAGAAAATGAAAACAAAAGACAGTACGCAGTAACTTAAGATGGATATTAAATGACTAACAATCTCTAAGAATATATACTTTAGAGAAATGAGCGCACCCTTAAGAAACGCAGTTGAGTAGGTTGTTTAGTTTTTACGATCTAAAGACAGCAGTATTCTCATGCAGGTTGAAAATTCCAAAGTTATTACTACATGATAAAGAATAGTTTTTGGTCATTTTCACCCGAGCAAAGCAACTGATAACGTCATAACATACCACCATGATCCATTGCTCGAGTACTGGACTCTACACTTCCCTTACTATGCCCGTCTAGCAATTGCTTCACCTGATGAAGCTTTTGGTGTTAGGAGAAATAATCATAACCTGAAAGCAAAGCTTCAGACGATTACATAAGGAAAAATTTCTGCCATACCTCCTCTTTCTGCTTGGATTGGGAAGTTGATTGCCTTGATGTATCCAACTCAAGCTGATGGGAACAACACAACACAAAGGAGAGTCAGCAGGTAAGACGATTAAAAAGAAAGCACTAGGAAACTGAAGAAGAAAAAGAACCAGCTGGAAAATAAATGAAACTAGCACTAGATGAGATCAATATGATCAGGATGGGAGCATGACAGGTATTGGGATATACTTGTCTAGAATTCACACTTTCACATCTCAGATATTTGAATTCTATTTCAGCAATCCCACATTCATTGAAGCATAAGAGTTTACAGTTGGACATCCCTCCATTTCACATCTTCCTCATTTACATCCAAAAAAAGTTGAGTTAAATCCCACCATACAGCAGAGTTTACATCACTCTTTTCTATTTTTGGACCCTAACAAAAAGGCTATGAAATCATGTAATACTACTCCAAAGGGAATAGAAGACAAACAACCTAATAGAGCCTTTAGGCTGGTATGGACTATGGAGTGGACTTTTGTTGAGATTTGAATACTTATGAGTGTATAACTGTAGATTCAGGGCAGAAAGAAGCTGAAAGAGGACAATTGCTTTTTATTGTTTAGACCATATCAGTTAATTCTGTGAAGTAATAGACCAAGCAGGGGATATTGATATTAATTTACAGTGATGAATTTAAATCACATTACACTAGAAAAGCAATTCAGTTTGACAACGTTTCTTCCAGTAAATGGAAAAGCCAGTTTTTTTATAGACGTCTCTTGCTTTATCGAAGGTTGATATAGAGAATAAATTCCTATATTTCTTATCTAAGCTCACCTACTGCCTTCTTTCCAGAGCAACATAAATTCTTTTTAAATAGATGCATATAAAGACAATGTTGGCCTATTAATTCATTCGCGCTTCAAGGGGAAAAAAAGGAACAATCAAGGTAATGGCTTCAAAAGCTCCTTTTATACTCCACAATTGGATTCAAACTTAACATAAACTTCACAGGCTGTTTGAGTTGCTAAAATCACCAGGCCTACGACTAAAAATTCAGCATCCCAATTTGGTCCAAGATTCCACAAAGCAAGTTGGATCAACCAAAAAAATGAGAACTTTAGCACGATAATTCTAGGAGAAGTTACAAATAATTATACATATATTATACACTAATTATGTATAATATATACATTTTTGGGCTATTTTATTGGCGGGCAGCTATTTAAGTTAATTTCTCATAATTTTTTAAAAATTGTAATTTCTAAGTCTTGATTAGAAAAAGTAACCCTAACACTGCAAATCTCAAAATTTAAAAATAAAATAAAAAGGAAACATTTTACTTGCAGAAAATTGATGATAATGGGGAAACTCAGATTACTTAATAAGCTCCAAGTTTTAAAAAAACTACAGCATGAAAACACCCAAAACATCAATTTGGAGCTTAATAACCTTAATCAAGTTCAAAATCAACTTGAATCAAGTCAGCATATAATAACCTTAATCACCCTACTTGAGAACTTGATTAGAAAAAACCCTAAACAACCCAGAACCCCCACCCCCCCCCCCCCCCAAAAAAAAAGATAATCAAGTGGGTATTAAGTGAAAAGGATACTTAATTAGAACCCATTTTTTCAATTTTAATGAATGATTTATTAAAGATTGCTCATTTATAGAGAGGAAAAAGGGGAGAGCTTTACGTAGTAATCGGGAGAGCGAACGGCTGGGAAGAGCTCAAGAAGGCGTCTAAATTCTTGCTCGTCCATTTTTCTGATCTCTCTTCTGCCAAAAACTGCTGGAGAAAGTGTGTTGTTAAAATTTGCTTAAGATGAGCGGAAACAAGCGTTGGGAAAGGAAAAGAAAGGAAAAAGGGAATTTATAAGCAAGCGTTGGATTTCAGATATTGCGATTTATAAAATAGCATTCTATTTTGCGCTTTATAAATTGCATTCACCTCTGCCTATTATAAGTCGCATTCAGCCATATATGTATGCTATATTAAAAGTACGAACACCTATCAAAATATTAGTTCGTCTTTTTTATGTTGGATATACTTGTAATAAATGTAATCACTATTTTTTTTTTGGGGCAAAATTAAAAATTGCCTTGTGCTTGCTTTTAGGTTTAGGATTCTTTAGAATTGGGATTCTTTCGTTATAGACTTTTTTTCCTTTGGTCTTTTCCCCCCTTAGTTTTAGGGATTCTTTAAATTTTTTATTTATTACGATGTGTATTGTAAATCAATTAATTTTAAAGACTTAATTATTTCCTTACATCAAAATAACTATATCAGATTTTAAAACTTATTCCTATGAAATCGGTACAATAACACTTCTATTTATAATCCAAGGAAACAAATAAAAGCAGGCGTAATAATTATTTCCTTACGTCATTATTACTATATAGATTTTAAAAACTCATTCCTATGAAATCGGTACAATAACACTCCTACTCATAATCAAGGAAACAAATAAAAAACTACTTAAAATAGAAAAAACCCTATATAAAAGAACCTTAACAATGAAAAGAATGCATTAGGCTACAATTCTATTGTTTTCTCAATCGTTTTGCTCTATTGATATTATAATGTTATGTAGTCTTGTTTTAGTGCTTTCTATGATTTATGCTACATGTTGGTATTACCCGATATATCGCATTAGTAGATATATCATTCTTAGATTTTGTGTTTATTTTCTTGATGCCTCTAATGGTGTTTCATGTGTAGTTTTTATTTCATAACTTTGGGAAATTAACTTTTTAATTGATGTTGCTTTAATACTAGGAATATGCATCTACTTAGGTTTTGTAAATTTCTATATCGGTTGCCTCTAGAAAAATAAAATCCCCCAACAATATTATTTAGGAACACAAACTTTAATTATTTTTAAACTCCTGCTCAATTGAACACCATCATATAAATCGAGACAGTGAGAGTATTACTTTGAATTATGCTAATTCCTCCTTTCATGTTATAATTTTCAGGACTTTGGATGACATTAACCTGATTAAATGGACTACGAGGTATGTGACATTCATATCTCTTTCACTGCTGTTGATTTATTTGTGTTTATTTTTCAAGTTTCCTACTTAGCATATGATCTTCTTTTAAGGTTTATCATAGATATTATCAGTTTCTTATGCCTAATTTGATTTTCATCAACAGTACTCTCACTGAGAGGGAGAGCCACCAAATATATTTACATGTTGATTTGTTCATCCATGCAATATAGCGACAATTGGTATAAATGACACATTTTTAATAATCACATTTTGATCTCGAAATGAATGTCAGGAAACATTTATAGTAGAATATTTTTTTTATGAACTCATTAATTTCTTACTCATCATTTGACCTTTAATAATTAAAGAACTTTATTGTTTTCCTTGTATTAGATTTTAGTTAACAATTTTTTTATTATTTTCGTGTATGACATTAGAAAAATAGTAAACCTTTTTTTTAGAGCTTTTAAGTTTTACTCTAAATTTTCATGTTCACAATAAAACAAGAAATATTCCAAAATATACGCATTCTTGCTTTTTTACACCTTTAAATCTTTTTTATTTTATTTTATTATAAAAGTATGAAGCTCTGTAACGAGACATTGGCAGATATTTTTAATAAACATATTACATCAAAACTATATCGCTAATAACGGTTTGATATAATCTATCTACAGAGGTGGATTCAGAATTTAATATTTATGTGTTTCAATAATGACTTCGAGTAAATTTTCTATAGTAACTAGATTTACATTCAAACATTTATAGATATTTAGTGAATTTTTCGAACACATTTACACTATTTGGACAAAAAGCTACCGAGTTCACGTGAACCCGTAGGTCGCAAGGCGAATCAACCCATGTCTATCTATTTCTATATCTATGTTATTATAAAAGCATGAATATTAAAACGTTGAATGTTAAATGACGAAAATATCCTGAAAATTTAACTGTCTTTTATGCCCTTTGAAAACTAATTAATTCGAATAATTATATGGCTTTCGATTGGATAAAATTGCAATACTTTTCTAACAAGTGTTTGAAATCAACTAAACTTGACCTATATACTTCCATGCTGGACAAATTTTGTGCTTGACCACGTCTAAGATATAATTGAAGAATTAAGGTAACTAATCACAAATTAAATAGAATACAACCACAAAGTGAAAATTCGAGTTGCGGGAGAATTTTATGAATTTTATCCTAATCGAAAATGTAATTGTGGGAGAAGTATGTTCTATGGAGTCCCAATTGAAGGTCTTATTATATTAAAATTGAGTGACCTATTACTACATTTCAAGTCTTCTCGGTTCTCCAAATTCTCGAAAGGGAAGTTCAATATACTCCATAAGAGTAGTGGAGAACCACTCATCGACGCTAGATTGAACTTCATATTTTAGACTTTAAAGTTAATTATAAATTTGCCAATATTAATGTGATTAAAATAGCATATCTATTAAAATTACAAAAGATACATCCATGACATTAGTTACATAACTTTGATATAAATTAAAGGAACTATATCTAATTTTTCCTATTTTTGTTAATATTATATACACGTATAAATTTATTGTTTTGACATGTAAATTTTTAATGATTTACGCAGAATGACACGTGCAACGCACGTAAACATAAACTAGTTTACTCAATAATGCTTAATCAGTTAAATTTTATGTAGGCGCTTAGTAAATACATTAAATATGCGTTATGCTACATTGAAGAATAAATTATTACTTTGTAGAGGACAAATCTCATCTTTTTTTAAAGTCATTCTCTACCAGAGAATTATAAATAAAGAGCTAAAATTTTGGGGGGAAAATTATATGAATACGATTAAGGATCCAAACGCGGATCGAGAATGGAAAAAAATTGAGGCGTGTCCATTAGCGAATATAAATCACATTCAATAATGTTACTTATAAATCTCATTCAAAAAATGCGACTTATAAATCACACGATTATAGCTTGAGGACGAATAAAAAAAGATTATGTTCTTTCTTTCTTTCTTTTTCTTCCTTTGTTCGAGAAAAAGGAAAATAAACAAATATGCTCGAAATAAACAATATTTTTTTTTATCATTTGATTGACGGAGAACAAAGGAAAGAAATTTGTTCGACATTCCTTCACATGAATAAAAAGTTTATGAACCTAAGTTTTTTTTTTTTTCAATAATTTGTACAAGGCAAAGAAGAGATTCTTTCAACTTTTACTTCAATTCAGCTGTGTCTAGACTGTGTTGTACGAAGCTGATCCTGAATCAACTTGACTTTCTCCAAGGCATCCCGAACCAAATCAGTACCTAACAACCTAGCCTCTCCCGGCTCAAACCAACCAACTGGAGAACGACACTACCTCCATATAGGGCCTCATAAGGAGCTATCTGAATACTCGATTAGTCGTTGTTGTTGTAGGTGAACTCTGCAAGCGGTAGGAACTGATCCATGAAGCCCTCGAAATCCATAACACATGCGCGTAGCATATCCTCCAAGATCTGAATGGTGCGCTCAGACTGCCCGTCCGTCTGTGGTGAAATGTTGTAGTCAACTCAACCCGTGCGCCTAACTCACGCTGCATGACTCTCTAAAAATGCAATGTGAACTACGTGCCTCGATCGGAGATAATGGACACCGGCACACCATGGAGACGAACAACCTCACGGATATAGATATGAGCCAGCTACTTTGAAGATTAGGTAGTCACCACCGGAATATATACATATATATATAGTTTCGTTCTCCATTTTATGTTCATTTGTATTTTTTTTTTGTCCAAATTTCATTTGAAAGTATACCTTGGCGTTTATTTGGAGTTTTTGATTTTGCAAAATCAGTTTTTAAGTTTTACTAAAGAATGGTTGTTTGAGCTAAATCTGGATTTTTTTTTTATGTATATGTATATACACACTGTATAATGTGTGCGTATACAGACATACTAAGAAGGTTCTTTGTGTATCTCGATGATAATGGAACGTGTGACCAGGAGGTCACATATTCAAGCCATGGAAACAACCTCCTACCGAAGTGCAAGGTAAGGTTCCGTACAATAGACTCAATATGGTCTGACCATTCCCCGGACTTGGCACATAGCGGGAGCTTAGTGCACTGTGCAACTTTTCTTTTTTCCTTTTTTACGAAGTTCAAAATGACGTCTACGCCAAAGAAAGCCTGGTGAGAAGTTGATAACAAGTTGAACAAATATGAAGAAGAAAAAGGGAAGCATAAATCAATACTCTTTGTATTAGATATGCTGCAATGAGCAGCCTGATGTAGTCATAGATGGCATCTTAATTTTGACAACAGAGTCTCAAATACATTATTTTTCATCAAATTTTGATAAGTATACTCTATAGAA
The DNA here is from genome assembly GCF_000390325.3 of Nicotiana tomentosiformis. Taxonomy (NCBI): domain Eukaryota; kingdom Viridiplantae; phylum Streptophyta; class Magnoliopsida; order Solanales; family Solanaceae; genus Nicotiana; species Nicotiana tomentosiformis. Next base: position 119,570,513 of record NC_090822.1, read on the forward strand.
GTGGCATATATATTATAATCTCTATCTTCTGGTTTTTGCACCTTAAGTGAGACCATTTGATCACATCTGGGCGCGAGTTGTTTACTTTCCTATATCTTGGATGCATCTGCTGTGACTCTGCTCAAAGCAATGGCTGCTTTAGATCCGGATGGCCGGTCCAAATACTTGCTGATGAACTCTCCGGCTAGCAAGAGTTTCTGTATATCGACGTTGGTTTTTATCCCTAGACCGTTAAGCATATAAACAACATCTTCAGTTGAAACATTGCCAGTTGCTCCTTTGGCATATGGACAGCCTCCGAGTCCAGCAACCGACGAGTCTATTGTGCTAATACCCATCTGTGGACAATACAACAGACAGTAGTAACATGAGTTGAACATTCTTGAAATCTTTTACACATTTGAAAACTCTGCAACAATAGCCAGACTAAGAGGGGAATATTAGAAGCTCAGTTGATTGGCTACCTAAACTTTCATCTTGTACTTGAATTCCAAGAGAAGAACTTACTTGGAGGGAAACTAAAATATTAGAAAGAGACTGTCCATAGGTATCGTGGAAATGCACAGCAAGCTTTTCAACAGGAACCACAGCCATCACAGCTTCAAGCATAGGAACAACACTTCCTGTAAAACAAAATAACATGGAAAGGAAGTTAAGTCACACACTTTTTTTTAGGAAGTCACTCCACAAATTTAATATGTAGAAACTCTGTTTTTCGTTCCTATCCGCTCTTACCAACCATCCAATTGAAATACGATTTAGATACCAACTAAAGCAAGATAAGAGGTCGAAGCTATATCTTAACTGTATATGTTGTATTTTCTAATCCAATAAGCTTGGTTACACTGGAAAAAATCCTTTTTTCAGCAACAAAATACTTTTGTTTTTGAACCACTTACCAAAAAGAAAAAACTTGAGTTTAGGAACCTAATCATAGAACTAGTTCAGAAACATAAATAGCATTTCAGTTGAAGTAATCACTGAAAAACTAAGGCATTTTTCACTGGAAAAGTAAAGTACATCGTTCAAAATATTTTACCTGGAGTAGCGACTCCTATTGTGTCTCCAAGGGAGATTTCAAAGCATCCCATGTCATGAAGTTCCTTTGCTACATATGCCACTTTCGAAGGTGAAATTTCTCCTTCGACTGGGCAACCAATAGCACATGATACATATCTGTCACGCATTGAAAGGTCAGATTTTTAAGTTTGAACCACATATGATGGTAAGGCATAAAATGCAACATGCTACAACATCCAAGCTGGCTGCAGCAAACTAATAAGATTTCTTCTTCTCTTTCCCTATAGAAATATTTATGAACACTTGAATAGATGATGGAAATACTATTTCTGTTATTGAATGCCTCAATGAGTTTAAATACAAGTTACAGTAACCATCTTTCTAGAGTTTTATGTAAACCAAATAACTGACGAATCCTATCTAAATCAAAGGGATAACTCTGAATACCTAACTATAATATCGATAAATGCAATCTAATCTAAAGAGATAAATACTAAAAACAAACTGATAGCTACTAGTAACAAGGATTGTTGATCCAATAATATTAAGGTCCTCATCCTGTCATTAGTCTACTAATGAAATTGAAGTTAGGAAGTGAGGTAATTTAGACGGCTCGCTTCAAAATTAAGGCAATTCAAATGATCATTAGAGGTCAATGAATTCGAACTCATGGGAAAAATAGAAAACGAAAGAGCATTTCATTTAATATAAAGATATGTGGGCATGAAATGCATACCCGCGCACGGGTATTGACAGCTTTTTGGCAGCAGAAGTAACAGCTCGATATCGGACAAGGCTTTCCTCAATACTGCAATTAATGTTTGACTTTGAAAAAGACTCCGAAGCTGATGCAAAGACAGCTACTTCTTTCGCCCCAGCTGCAACAGCTGCTTCAAAGCCCTAACAGAAATTCAAATAACACCAATATAATTATCAGACGAAGAAAGTGGTAGCTAAAGCATGAAATTTTTTCCAATAAGTGCTACATACTTTCATATTAGGTGTCAATACAGGCAATCTGGCACTTTCCAGATCCTTCACTGCCTCCATTACATCCTTGGCATCCGACAGCTATCAAAAAGAAGCAGGAGAATGAGTATAGTAAGGAAAAGTTTCACAGAATAAACGCATAAAAATCAAGCTATTTAATCACAGAGTCTAAAGCAAGCTTCTATATAGGCTATAGCCAATGTTTAAGTTCAGCAAAAGAGGTTTCCTTATATATAAAAGGAGGAAGAATTACCTGAGGTACCCATTTTGGAGAAACAAACCCCGTCACTTCAACAACAGGTAGCCCGCAAGAGACAAGTTTTTGAACTAATTCAACCTTCACTGATGTAGGAACAATATTCTTTTCATTTTGTAACCCATCCCTTGGACCAACTTCCACTATCTTCACATACTTTGGCATGCCATCAAACAACTGTTACCAGACAAAGAAACAATCAGGAAATTAGATTAAGAAGGACCGGAAATCTGTGCACGTAATAAAGAAACAATTGTCTTGAAATAAAACATTATCATTGTGTTGGATCTCCAACTGATGTACGATAAACCAAAAACATTCAGGCAAACCAGAATCACTGTTCATTCCATGTTTTCTAGACGAGCTAACAGAGGGACAAAAAGGACTTCGACGAATTACCTTGAACGTTTTACTCACTGTACTTCTATGGTTGCTGTAAGATTTATATTGATGATCTGTCAAGTACTGTGAATGAGACACAGTTCCACATACTCTATAATTAGTGCTAAAACTCTTGGACCTTCGACTTGAGATGCCGTTACGCGATCCATGTCTTCTCCATTTGAAATTCTCTCTCCCATATTCGTCATCATCTTCACTGAAGACAAACATATTAGGAATTTCATACATCAAATTCAGTCAAGCACATCATCAACAACAACAAGCCCAGTAATTTCCCACAAGTGGGGTCTGGGAAATTCAGTCAAGCACATCAAGGCGAAAATTCCTAAAAAAAAAAAAATCCACGTCGAGATGCCAAGTGGCGAGAAACTTCAAGGATTATTAGATAATAGTGCCTCTGTTAATGAACCACCAAATGATAGGAACTCTTTTATTCAAAGAAAGAGTGGAAAAAGTTGTGTCCTTTGTCACGAAAAAGATAACATTCTAGCTTTGTTTAAAACATTGCTCAAGACATTGATAGAAAATTAATGATCCAAAACAACAGAAACCATTATAATAGCAATACAAACAGATCTACATTATGAATAATTTTTCCTAACACCGATTTTTATGTTCATGCAGGCTTCAATTTTACCCAAGATATCGGCCTATTTGAACCTTTGTTACTCAAAAACAAATCAGTGGAAGGAGCAGGCACCTTGAAGTCAAATATAATAAGAATGAGCAAGAGGAACAACTTGCAAAAAAAGGATATAAGCATCTAACCCCGTGCAAAGACATATACAGTACAAGAAATGGCTCCCCATCACTATTTGTCACTCTAAGTTGTGCAGAGAGAAACACCGAAAAGCACAACCTGAGTCATGATATATACTAGCTTAATAAGAGCAACACTTTATCTACTTACACACAGCTGTTGGATGAGCTGCAACTTCTCCCATCAGTCCAGGAGTCCCCCATCGCCATATCTTCTCCTATAGGCCTGCAGCCACCAGATGAGAATCTCTCTAGCCAATCAATGTTGCTCAAACTTGGCAACCTGTCCAGGTTAAGAGGCTCTTCCAAGCTTGACATTGTTGGGGGGGATGAAGCTGCTGGAACGAGAAATAAAGCAAGACAAAAGTAAGCACTTTGCCTTAAAAATTCGCCAAGAGACTTTCTAGCAAGAATCAGATCCATAACAATTCAAGGGTTTGACCATCTTGTACTGTTGAAGTAATATTAAGAACTCAAATAAGTGTGGCTGGTGAGAGAAAAAAATCAATTGTAGAAGAGTCTATTGGAAATGCACATTGCACTATGCTCGTCAGGATAGTTTACTCGTTTTGTCGAAGCACATAGCTTTGTAGGTGTAGAGAAGGAGAATCATAAACCCATAGCAACAAATACCACTCAGAATTGATCACAACAGCATTCATTATCTTTTGTCCAAGCACATAGCTTTGTTTGAGCATTCCACCAATTTTAAGCCTGAACCCCAAAATTAAGCATATAAAAAAGGAGATTCACAAACACTAACATTAACTTATTCATCCCCTACATTGTGCAATGCTGAACTATCGACCTGCAATGAAAAACTTCTGCATCCAGTTCTCCCTCAGATGAGCCTCAAGACTTTTTCAAAGGGAATCATGCAGCAAATGATCAACATAAGCTAACTAAAGTAACCAAAGTTTAAACACTCTCACTCCCTAAAATGAAATGCACCATATCAGTTTCCCGCTAAATGACAAGAATTATGTAAACTGTATATGATCTCCGGTCTCCTCGACGAGGGTGTAGTATCATTGACACATCCTGAGCTGACTATGCACCAAATTTCATTGTTCTTTATCAACTTAAAAAAAAACAAAAAAACAGCCCGGTGCACAAGGCATCCCGCATTCACACAGGGTCCGGGAGAGGGTCGCACCCAAAGGGGTGTGATATAGACAGCCTACCCTAATGCAACCATTAATGGCCGCTTCCACAGCTCGAACCCGTGACCTATAGGTCACACGGGACAACTTTACCATTGCTCCAAGGCTCCCTTCTTCATTGTTCTTTATCAACAATTGCAACAAATAAAGGATTTCACTCAAAAGCTACACTCAACAGGAATTATGCACCCTTTAACATCAGAATCACAATTCACATCTTTCTTCCAAAAAAGAAGATAAATTCCTACTTAGTCTTCCCATATCATCAAGATCACAACTTTCTTCTCCAAAAAATAAAAAAAAATAAAAAAATTCCTACTTAGTCCTTTCCATAACATCAAGATCACAACTTTCTTCCAGTAAATACAAATTCTTACTTAGTCCTTCCCATAAATCAAACTGATAACCAAGATAACTAAAAGAAATCCAAGCTTTCACATGTATTCTTCTAAAACTCAGTTCAATTTCAAAATTTAACCAATACCAACTACCCAAATTAATCAATTTCCAAACTTTAATTCTTTTCAACAAGAAACAAAGGTGGGTTTAGCAGAAAAACAAGAAACTCACCTGAAAAATCAAGAAAAAGGTCAATACAAGAATCAAAGCTCTAAACTTTTTTTTCAGGGTATTTCTGAAAACAGTGGAAAAAATTATAATAAACTATAGAGGAAGTAATATTTACCCCACAAAGTACCCCACAAAGGAAACGTGAAGGAGAGTTCTTTGTTGTTTTGGGGAGAGTCTTTGTCTGTGTTTGGTGATCAGTAGCTAATATATATGGTGTGTGTATAAAGCTACAGTAATTAATAACTTTCAGAAACTTCTTTCTTGTTACTATTTGTTGTTTGTTTTTATTGTTTTTTCTTGTGATGTGAATTGAATCGCCAACAATTTGGAGGGAGTAGAGGTAGAGGTAGAGGTAGAGGTAGAGGTGGGGTTTATTATTAGGACAAGAAGGTGGTAGGTAGTTGTTATTGGTAGGCAGTTGGTCAAATTCTTTGCACTAAAATTTATTGGTTATAACTCCTATTCCCTTTAGGTTCTCGCAATTGCAATTATTTCCCATACTTTGTCATTGTGGGGTAGTCTACCGGCAAATATTTTGTTAATTTTTAAAAAAAAATAAAATTCAAAGGAAACCTGCGGCCACTATATTCGGGCGCGCACCGAATAACATACTCGCTGTGTAATATCTAGCAAATTTTGTTAATTTTTAGATTGTGTAAAAATAATTTTACAATAAAACTTAAGTTATATATACTGACAATGCAAATCGTTTTTATAGATTAACAGTGAATTTTAACCCGTAATACCAGGTTAATTATCAATTTAACTAGGTTATAAATTAATGATTATCAAAATATTTAAACTCCTTATATTATTATCTAAAAGCCTGTTAACTGTCTAAAAATATAAAGTGATAACTTGAAACTAGTTATATAAGTTAACTACTTAAATAATCATTTGTAATAGGAAAAACTAAAATTAGAAATTGGAGAAATGTACCTAATATTTAAGACCATACAAAGATATGTTAAATATGCCGAACCTTGGTAAAGATACGTGTAACTCTCCCCATTAGCTAAATCGAAGTGTATTATGTTACCTTAATTGAATTTGGTAGCTATTAATCTAGTGTGTTATACAAAAAAAAAAAAAAAAAAAAACTCCAATGCAAGCATTTATACAATTATACTTTATTTTTAAGTGAATATTTTCTTCCTCTAATTTTGTGTTGGAAAAAATGATTCTCATCCAACTTTAAGCTATAAATACTTATTTCCCCCTTTTTATCTTAAAATATTATTATTAACGGTGATTTTAAGAAGACAATGTCTATTTAATATCAACCTATCATTTATTTTTGTTTTTGTTTTGTTTTCCAAAGTATCCACTTCTCTTTTAAATTAGTAAATATTGTTTCTAAACCTTTAAAATTATCTTATATCAGCATAAGGTGCTATTTTTTATTTTATTTTGCTTTTAAGTAATTTTATAATCTGTTTATTTTCCTTTTTTTCGTTAATAGGGGACCCAATGGGTCAACGGCGACAAGGAGATTACGGAATTGAAACTTATACATTGTGCATAAGATATTGTTCTTTTAATAATTGACCAGTTTTCACGGAATATAATTTGTTATTATGTTAAAAATAAATGGTGATCTTGAATAGAAACGACTGGCAATGGAATTTATTATCTCCTTGTTTCTTATATTTTTAATTTCGTCTATTTATTTTGTTTCTTTATTTAATTTTTGTGACAATGTTTGAAGTGGTAGAATATAACTATTTTTATTTCCATTAAATGTAGCCGTCCATATTTCATGCCAGCTATGGATGTCAACGTAACAATTGGCTGCGTAATTTATTGAGTCTTTTAAAAAACAAAATGGAGTCAACTTTGTTGAAATTTATGGATACTAGACTAGGAGCTTGTTTGGATTGGCTTAAAAGCGGCAGTTTTTAACTTGAGAAAGTATTTTGCAATCAAAAAATAAACTTAAAAAAAGTTAAAATCTGCTTAAAAAAAACAAAACCAATAAGTTGAAAAACACAACTTTTTCTAAATTGGCTTAAAAGCCATATTGCTTTGACCAAGGATATTACATTCTTATCCCTTATAATTTTTCTTAATCCCAAAATTACCCCTAAGTAAAAACCCTACAACATACTATTTTTTTTCTCCATTCTCCAATATTTGTCAATTTCTTGAAGTTCTTAACGTGAAGCAAACAATAATTTTTAAAATAATGTTTGATACATTCCAATATTTTGTAAATATTGTTCTTTTGGCTTCTTTTTTGGTTCCATAACATTTAATTTTTTTGGTTGTTGAATCCTTCCTTTTTTTTAATTGGTGTAACTATATTCTAAAATCAAATCATTCAATGAATTTACGTGTTACCCCTGAATTTGAAGCTATGAACGAAAAATATAATATTATATTCATCATCTTCTTTATAATGTTAACAACTTTAAGGATATTTCAATCATTTTAACAAGAAAAAGTGCTTACCAGCACTTGTTTACCAAACACTTCATCAGCTTGTTTTAAGTTTCAGCACTTTTATCCAAACACGTAACTGCTTATTTATAAAACAAATTCCAGCACTTATAAAATACTTTTAATCACTTAACTTAAAAACCATTTTTTTTAAGCCAATCCAAACGGGCCCTAGAAGCACCAATGCTATTATTTTATATTAAGTGATTTTCTTATAAGTAAATAAAAAATTAAACAATATACATGCCAATTGCATATATAATCTTTAATCTAAATATAAAAAGATTGAGTCCTCCTTGTTAAAATTTTATTAATTCCTTACCCCCCAAAAAATAAGAATCCTCAGAAACATGGATAAAGTTATTTTTAGTTAAAATATTCTACGTTTATTAATTTAATACAAACATTGAATACAAATAATTATTTCCAACCATTCCACCCATATGACACACTAGAGTTCACACAATATTTTTTCTGTTTTTGTCTCTCTTGTGTTTTTTACACAATATTTCTATTTTTTTCTTGTCTTTTCCATTGGCCCCAATATTAATAAGGGGTCAATCTAGCTCACAAGTCACAACTCCAAAGGTATGTTTGTGGCCTGTTTTCTTTTCTTTTGGCATTTCATCCGATATTTGCTTTGGCGTGGTCTAATTAAATTCCGCGCCGAAATGTTCCAATTAGGAGTAAAGCACTTTTTATTAAAGGCATTATAGTCAAATGTAACTCTAAAATTGAATTTTGGGATTTTTTCCTTTCTATACACTATATGAAACTTATTTTCCTAAAATATTCAAATATTATAAATTACCCACTATAAACATGTTTTCCCTACAAAAATTATACAATCGCCTAATATAGTCTCCTTATTTCTGTGGGCATCTATAATTAGACGCGAGAGAGAGAATATTTTTCAGTTGCAAAATTTATACGCTGCAATCTACAACCAAAATAATACGCAATTAACTCCCAAGTTTCTGCATAATCATTCTCTACGATGATTTCCTTAGCTTTTTCACAAAAAAGGCAACAAATTCAAAGCAAAATCCTTTCAGAATAAACCGATTGCATATGAATGTAAAGTATTCTCAATTAGCTCTGACCATATAGTAGATTTCTAAAAAAATTATATGATTGCGAAATTGTTTTGCCTAGCTTGAATTTGTGGATACGACTGGATTACAATGTCAAAATTGGCGATAATACTTCAACGCAATGGTCAGTGAGATAGCTTCGGGAGATATATAGATTTTGATATTGACAGAATTGTAATCAATGAAGATTCAAGTTGTAGTGCTTTGAATGCCGCAATTGCAGAACACCTAATGACAAATACTTCTGTAAAAATCATCGAGATCAAATACAGAGTGAACGAACGGTGTCCTCCAATGGAAATTCGGAACGATATGGGTGCGCGAGTGTATATGGAGACGAATGAAATTACATGATTTGATAAGATCTGAAATGCCTTGTACTGTTTTAAAAATATTTTCATATGAGTAGAGAGGATAAAATGTTTCATAAAGTGTATAGCTCGGTAAAAATCGGTTGAATTTATACATGTTCATTCCTATATGTTGTTTGTTGATTTGTGAATTCAGCTAAGGTTGTGCCATCTCGCATGGATATTTTACAATGGTGCAGTAAGCCTGCATTTTCCCAACTGCAATTCTTTGTTGAAATTAGCAAACAAGGAATTTGGAAAATGATAACGTTTATAGACATTTGGGGGGAAAATAAAGGAATATTAGGCAATTTTTTTTATTTTATTTATTAATAATGAGGAAATACTTATCGGTCCACTAGAATCTTTGTAGCATGTAAGATAAACTCTTTTAACGCAAATCCAAGTCGTAATTTCTAGAAGAAATAGGACATGAACGGACCTTAATGAGGACAACTAGGATTCTTTTATGCCTCGAATTTAATATTTGAAAATTGGCATGGCATGCTTATTTCTAAGAACCTGTTTGGATTAGCTGATTGTAAATAACTGATAAGCGTGAAGTGCTAAAAAATATATTTAACAGCTGAAATTAATTTTTTAAATAAACATTTACGCGTTTGGATAGACATGCTGAAACTGATAATAAGTTGTTTGGTAGAAAAGTACTGATAAGCTATTCTTTTGTTAAAATGACTAAAATAACCTTAAAACTTTATAAAAGATTACTATAAATTAATAAGTTTCGTTGTAAAGAAAATGATGAATATTGAAAATGGAATAAAGAGAAAGTTAGAAAATTTATTTTGGGAAAAATATTTTGTGAATTAAAAATTATTACTAAGGATAAATTAGTAAAAACCCTGGTCAAACTAAAAGTGCTTATAAGCTGAAAAGTCATAAGTTGGAGGTGATCAATTTATGACTGATTTTAGCTTAAGCACTTAGTTTATAAGTACTTTGGGTGTTGCCAAACGCGTAAATAAACCAAAAGGTATTTATAAGTGAGTTTGACTAACTTAGAAGCTTAGCCAAACACTCTCTAAAAGCAATTTAAACTGTTATTTTGTGGGTAAGATAATAAATGAGAACTGAACAAATAAAGATGGTGAACCGTGAATATAAGTGGAAAGGAAAAATGTAGAATATGGTTTTTGCACGGAGTTTTGCCGGTTCAACAATGCAGAGTTTATAATATTCAAACAGATTTTGTTACGACCCGAAATTCCTATTTTCGGGACCGTGATGACGTCTAACATTTCACTTGCTAGGCAAGCCAATGTTATAATAATCTTAACCATTTTTAAATAAATTAAATTAAATGAAAGTCTGTCACGACCCCAAATTCCCTCCGTAAGATGTCGTGATGGCACCTAGTCTCTAAGACTAGGTAAGCCTATCAATGCAGAATAAAATTTAAATTTGAAATAAATAAACTACAATTCAAACAATTTCAACTCCCAAAACCCGGTAGAAATAAGTCACAAGCTTCTACGAATTTATCCTCAATGTCTCTATATATATATATTTAGGTCTAAAGAAAATAAGGAAGCAACACAATAATGATAGAAGTGGACTCCGGAATCTGCGGACGCTGGCAGATATACCTCTAAGTCCTCGTGCACAGGTACTCACTGATATCTGAGTTGGTAAGAAGTACCAGGATCTGCACAAAAAGATGTCCAAAAGCGTATTATGAGTACACCACAGCGGTACCTAGTAAGTGCCAAGCCTAACCTCGGTAGAGTAGTGACGAGGTCAGGTCAGACCCTACCGGAGAATAAATAATAACATGAAAAAAATACTTAAATAATATAATAAGATAAAATGATAATAGAAATGGATCAAGTAGTATGTCACATTTAATTATACCAAATAATGGCAAATAAATACCTTGTGGAAACAAAACATAATTTCTTTTCAATTTTAAGAAAAATCACAACAAAAATCAAAGGCAATTACGACCATAAATCAATATCAACAAGGGAACTACCGAGGTACCGCCTCATAGTCCCAAATCATAAATAAATCCACAATATCTCATTTCCTTATCTCACCGCGGGAGCCTTCACAATTTATTTTAAAGAAAATATTTTTTTCGAAATAGCATCCTGCGTTTTAGCCATCCTTATCACACCGCATGACTTTTAGTAGTTCCCTCTATTAGCCACGCATATCAAGCCACCCTTATCTCATCGCATGCGTTTCAATACCTAGACCTTATACCACCGCATGCGTATCAATATCACAATTTGCACCTCAAGTGCCCAAATATTTCAATTTGCCAAAGTAAATCAACAACGATATTTTTCCACAATAAAGAGCTCACGGCTCATGCCAACATACAATAAAGAGCTCACGACTCATGCCAACATAAATCATCAATAATATTTTTCCACAATAAAGAGCTCATGGCTCCATCACAATGAGTACAAAATTCTTACAAAAATATTCAGGAATAAATAATTTAGCAAAATAATATTTCAAAATCTTTAATACGTTGCTTCAATATCAAATTTAAAAATGTCAAATACTTCATATTAATAATATTTAATTTAAAGAAAATCAACCTTCAAATAATGCACAGAATAAAGGAAACCAAGTTTCAACTAAATAGGTAAAACAATTAGCAGGAAAAGGTCAAACAAATTTAAGGTATATATTTCAGATTAATGATAAAAAATATAATAAGATAAAATAATTTAATAAATGCGCAACAGTGATCTACATAATTTAAAAATATAATCTTTCACATTTAGCCCGTGTACACACTCGTCACCTCGTGTACACTACTTTCAACACATTTCAATAATCACATCAATATCAATCCTAGGGGAAATTTCCCCCACACAAGGTTAGATAAGTCATTTACCTCGACTTGTTCCAATTTAACCAAGTAATATGCTTTTTCCTCGATTTTTCGATTCCAGTCGACTCATATTTAGTCATAATTAATTCGATACAGTCAACAGAAATTATAGAATTAAATCTATAAGAAAATACTATATTTTTCAATAAAAACCGAAATTTTCTCAAAATTGGCATGTGGGGCCCATGTCTCGGAATCCAGTGAAATTTATGAAATATTAACGCCCATTCAACCATGAGTCTAACCATACCAAAATGACTAAATTCCAATAATAATCCGACCCTCAAATCCTCAAATCTATCCAAGAGGGTTTTTAAAATTTTCCAACTTAAATCACCAATTAAATGTTAAAAACAGTGATGGATTAGGGTAATCTAACCAAGATTGAGTTAAGAACACTTATCCCGATGTTTTCTCTTAAAATCTCCCAAAACTCGCCTCAATCCGAGCTCCAACTTAAACATTATGTCCAGTGGTTTCTTCTTCGCGAACGCGATCCTTGCCTCGCGTTCGCGAAGCACAAAAACTGTGTTGCCCAACTTTCCTCTTCGCGAACGCGACCTACGCTTCGCGAACGCGAAGCTTTGCAAACTCAGACCTTCGCGAACGCGTCCCTTACCTCGCGAACGCGTAGACAAAAGACTGGGGTTCCCTAGCTGCCTCACTCTCCTTCGCGAACGCGACGCCACTCACGCGTTCGCGATGTACACACTGCCCTACCCCCTCGCGTTCATGTTCTCTCCTCCGCGAACGTGGAGAACAAAATTCTCACTAGCTCAGAACACTCTTCGCGAATGCGAGGCTCCTCTCGCGAACGCGAAAGAGGAAACCAAAAAAATTGCAGCAGCAGATATCAGCTATCTCACCAAGGCCAAAATTGATCCGTTAATCATCCGGAACACGTCCGAGCCCCTCGGGACCTCAACCAAATATACCAACAAGTCTTAATATATCATACGAACTTAGTCGAGTTTTCAAATCACATCCAACAATACTAAAAACACGAATCACACATAGGTTCAAGCCGAATAAACTTTGAAACTTTTAATTTCTACAAACGACGTCGGAACATATCAAATCAAGTCCGATTGACCTCAAATTTTGCATGCAAGTCATAAATGACATAACAAAGCTATAAAAACTTTCGGAACTGGATTCTGACCCTGTTATCAAAAAGTCAACTCCCCGGTCAAACTTCCAAACTTAAATTTCTATTTTAGCCATTTCAAGCCTAATTTAACTACAGACTTCCAAATAAAATTCTGAACACGCTCCTAAGTCCAAAATCACCATACAGAGCTGTTGGAATCACCAAAATTCTATTCTGGCGTCATTTTCTCAAAATATTGACCGAAGTCAAACTTAGCATTTTAAGGCCAATTTAAGGAATCAAGTGTTCCGATTTCAACCCGAACACTTTTAAATCCCGAACCAACCATCCCCACAAGTAATAAATTTATAGAAGTACATACGAGGAGTTTTATTTAGGAGAACGAGGTTCTAAAAGTAAAAATGACCGGTTGGATCATTACAAAGTCAATTACTGAAATAAAGTGTGGAGGACCATAACAACTGAATCATATAAATACATCCCCGAATATGGTATCACAAGTACACGAGATACTAGAATAATATAAATAAAGGTCTAAAAAAATTCAAGATGTTTGAAAAATAATATACAGATAAGATAAAGTAGAAGGGGACTTCAGGTAATGGAAGAATCTGGATACTATGGGATACCACTAACCTGATTGTTAATGGTATTAAATGTGATGCTCAAATGATACACTGTCAGGTAAAAAATAGAATAAGAGATATTGACTTCTTACTAACAGTAGTATATGGATACAATGGGCTTGAACAAAGAAGAGCCCTCTGGGATACATTGCAGCAACTATATCTAAGTATAGCAGTCCCATGAATGATAGATGGGGATTTTAATGCAGTGTTATAACCCATTAACAAGTTATCTAGTAACTCAATAAGCTACTCAGAAATCCAAGATTTACTGTCTGCCTTCAACACACTGCATTAATAGAAGTGCCTTGGAAAGGTGACTACTATACATGGTCTAACAAGCAGCCTGGAACTGATAGGGTCAGCAGTAGATTAGATAGAGTATTTGGCAATTATGAATGGATAATGTCATGGGGTCATGTAGAGACAAACTATGGATTGACTCAAATTCCAGACCATGCTCCTATGCTATTATCTCTGACAACCTCCACATGGAAAGGTAGAGTGCCTTTCAGATTCTTTAACATATGGGTAGAACATGATGAATTTTCATAAATAGTTGCTAGCATATGGAGTTTACATAGTCCATATGGTACACTGAAATCAATTTGGGCAAGATTGAAAGATCTAAAACCTGCTTTGAAAGCTCTGAACTCTAAGGAATTCAAGGGCATTACTCAGAAAATTGAGAAGGCTAGAATAGAGCTGAGTGACATCCAAGGGAAAATTTCACAGGGTTGCACTGATGCTTTACTTGATATGGAGAAAAAAGTAATACTGAACCTTGAGAAGTGGTCTTTAATTGAAGAGAGTGTCCTTCAGCAGAAGGCTAGATCAAAATGGATATAACTTGGATATTCAAACTCTAAGTACTTCACAGCAGTAATGAAGGATAGAACTCAAAAGAAGCAAATCATAGAAATTACAACTTTGCTAGGAGACAAGGAGACTGACCCTGATGCTATCAAAAGAGAGATTGTTGATTTCTATAAAAGCCTAATGGGAACAACTACCAATACCTTGCCCGCCATCAACAGAATGTACATAAAGAATGGTCCTACACTATCTCACCAATAAAAGGGTTGATCTATGTGCAGAAGTAACCAATCAAGAGATTGTTGAGAGCCTCAAAGCAATTGGTGATGGTAAAGCTCCAGGTATTGATGGCTTTTGTGATGACCCTAAAGGTCATCTTATATTTTAGAACTTGAATCTGCGCTCTTTAGCCTTAAAAATCTCATTTTTACCCTCCTCGATTTGCATGCGCAGTCCGGGTAGATTTTCGGAAAGCTTTTATGTTGAAAACTAATGAAAATAAGAATTTTTGACATAAAAGTTGATTTTAGTTGATTTCGGCCAACATTTTTGGTAAACGGGCCCGGATTCATACTTTAACGGTCCCGATAGGTCCGTATCAATATATGGGACCTGGGCGTATGCCCGGAATTGAATTCGGAGGTCCCTAGCTTGAGTTATGAAGTTTTGATGAAAATTAATAGTTTGAAAATTATTTGTTTTTAAGAATTGATTGATGTTTGTCATTGTTAGTATCGGGTTCGTATTTTGGTTCCAAATCCCGGTACAGGTTCATTATGATATATAAGACATGTCTGTGAAATTTGGTGAGAAACAGAGTTGATCTGACGTGATTCGGACGTCCAGTTGAGGAAATAGAAAATTTTAAAGTGTTCTTGAGAATTTCATTTGATTTGGTGATGAATTTAGAGTTTTAGGTGTTATTTTAGCGATTTGATCGCGTGAGCAGTTCCGTATGATATTTTTATACTTGCGTGCATGTTTGGTTTGGAGCCCCGAGGGCTCGGGTGCCATTCGAGCGATGCGCGAGTTGAGTTCAAACCTCAACAAGGATGCTGGTGCACCAAATCTGGTGTGCCCGCGCCTACGAGCCTTTGGTCGCAGGTGCGAGCGAAAGCCCCGCAGATGCGACCCAGGCCTAGACTTCATTTTTCCGCAGATGCAAACTTTTCTCCGCATGAGCGGGACCGAAGAAGCGAAACCCTGTACGCAGGTGCGGCCCCAGTTGGCCCAGTCCTTCTTCGCAGAAGCGCATATCCCGTCCGCACATGCGGATGCACAGGTGCGAAGGTCGCTGGGCAATGAGCATTTATTTCGGACTCCAACCATTTTTCTTCTTGTTTTCAAAAGGATAGGAGGCCTAGGGAGATTTTTCAAAGACAGTTTCTTCCCAAAATCATAGGTAAGTGTTCCTTAACTCGTTTCTTTCAATCTTTTACTTCATTTTACTAGAATTCAACCTAAAATCTAGAGTTTCATGGTAGAATTAGGGGTTAGGCTAGAAACTAGGGATTTTAGGAATTTAGACCTCAATTTGAGGTCAGATTCCAAAACTAATTATGTATTCGAGCTCGGGGGTGAATGGGTAAAAGAATTTTGGTCTGCACCTCAAGTTTTGACCAAGCGGGGCCCGGGGTCGATTTTTTGACTTTTTGGTGGAAAATTTGGGAAATTTAATTTATGCAATATAATTGATTCCTTTAGCAATATTTGATAATATTGAGTCATTTTTGAATAGATACGAGTGGTTTGGAGGTGAATTCCAAAGGAAAAGCTGTGATTGAAAATTAAGTGGCCTTCAGAGCGAGGTAAGTATTGTGTCTAACCCTAACTTGAGAAAATTATGAACCTTACATTTCTTGCTAAGTAAAATCCATGTGAGCGGCGTATATGTGAGGTGACGAGTACTTATGCGCCGCCAAATTTACCTATTTTTTTCTCTATGTTTCTCTGTTTTTCTTATATTGTCATTTTCCATGTCAAATTGATACGTGTCATGCTAGTATTGTTTAATTTATCGTTCTTATCATGTTTACAGATTTTCTAGTGATAATTGAGTTCTTATTTCAAGTTGAGGTTGATATTATGGAACCATGTATTGAATTAAGTTGTGTACTTGTTATTCTGTCTCCCTGTTGTTATCTATGTATTGCATTATGGTAAAGGAGAGTGTTAATGCACGAAGGGTGATGTCGTGCCATATTGTGAGTGTTAATGCACGAAGGGTGATGCCGTGCCATGATATGAGAGTAAAAGCACGAAGGGTAACGCCGTGCCGTTTTTATCAATTTTATGGTAAGATTGATAGTAAAAGCACGAAGGGTGATACCGTGCATTTTTCCTTACTGTATTCACTATTTTTGTCTATTCATGGTATATTGACTGCTCCGGTGTTCATTCTATTGTAGTTCTTTATCTTGTATTCCCCTCAGTGTGTTCCCCTCCTGACATTTCCTGTTTAGTTCTTCATTTCTGTTATTCGTATATACACTGTTGAATTGTACAGGTTGATTTGTAGGTGCCTTGCCTTAGCCTCGTCATTACTTGGTCAAGGTTAGGCTCGACACTTACCAGTACATGGGGTCGGTTGTACTGATACTGCACTCTGCACTTTCTGTGCAGATTTTGATGGCGGCTCTAGTTGATATAGATTTTGCTATTGGTCCGCTGTCCCGAGACTCAAGGTAGATCTGTCGGCGTCCACAGACCTTGAAGTCTCCATCTATCAATTCTTTTCTACTGTTTCTTTTATTCATACAGTTGTATTTCTTTCAGACTATTACTTGTAGTAAATTCTAGAATGCTCGTGAATTGTGACTCCAGATCCGGGTGGTAGTAATTAATACAGTTTTATGATATTACGCACTTATTATATTTTATTTAAGTTAATTATTGATATTTATTGAATCGAAATAAGGAAATGGTTTACCGATTCTCTAACGTTGTCTTGCCTGGCAAGTGAAATGTTAGGCGCCATCACGGTCCCGTTGGTGGAAAATTTCGGGTCGTGACAGTTGGTATCAGAGTAATAGGTTGCTTAGGTCTCACGATTCACGAGCAAGCTTAGTAGAGTCTGGAGGATCGATACGAAGACGTTTGTGCTTATCTTCCAGAGGCTATGAAGTTTAGGAACGAGTTTCACTTCTATTCTTCCTTGTCGTATGATTTTTCTTTTGCAATATTGATTGAACTCTTCTACTCTTATTCTCTCGCAGATGGCGAGAACACGTACCGCTTCCTCAGCTGAGTAGAAGCCAGAGCCTCCAGTGACAACTCCTATGTGGGGCAGAGGTCATGGTCATGCCAGAGGCTGAGGTAGGGGCAGGGCTCAGCCTAGGGCCCGAGCAGCAGCCCCAACAGTGGAGCCTTAGATAGAGATTGGCGAGGAGGTTCCAGCCCAAACTGTTCCTGTTAGACCAGCTCAGGTTTTGGAGGGGTTCATTGCTACCCCAGTACTTCAGGACGCTTTGGTCCATTTGGTGGGCCTTATGGAGAGTGTGGCCCAGACTAGCGCATTTCCCATGGCACCAACAGTCTCCCAAGCTGGAGGAGGAGCCCAAACTCCTACCACTCCCGCTTCGGAGCAGATGGCTCCCCAGTATTAGGCTCCATCATCTCAGCCAGTCAGATTAGTTCAGTCGGTTATTGCGGCACAGGTCGGAGATGGGCCAACTATGTCTTCTGAGGCTTTATGGATATTGGACAGGTTTACCAAGCTCTTTCCTGTTCACTTTAGTGTGCTCTTTCAGAGGATCCCCAGGAGTATCTTGACAGCTATCACGAGGTTCTACGGAACATGGGTATAGTGGAGACCAATGGGGTTGATTTTGCTATATTTCAGATGACTGGTTCCGCCAATAAATGATGGATAGATTACTTGTTGACCAGATCAGCTGGGTTGCCTGATCTTATTTGGGACTAGTTCTTTCAGCTCTTTATAGAGCATTTTCTGCCTATCACATTGAGAGAGGAGCGTCACCGTCAGTTTGAGCGTCTCCAGCAGGGCGGTATGACTGTTACTCAGTATGAAACCCGTTTTGTGGATTTGGCCTGTCATGCCATTCTTCTGCTTCCCACCGAGAGAGAGAGAGAGAGGGTGGAGAGGTTTATTGATGGACTTGCTCAGCCTATCAGATTGCAGATGGCTAATGTCGCTAGACGAGTCGAGATGGTTCTTACTCAGGGAGGTCAGGGGTATGACAAGAGACCTCGTCATTCCGATGAGTTCAACGGTGCCTCATCTAGAGGCAGGAGTACTTTTGGTAGAGTCCATCCTCCCAGGCCATTTCATTCAGCGCTCCAGGCATCCCACAGTGCCTCAGGTGGTCGTGACCCGCAGATGCATTATTCCGACCATCTAGCCTACAGTGCACCACCAGCTCCTATTAGTGCACCTCCAATCCAAAGTTATCAGGGTGGTTATTTAGGTCGACAAGGTCAGTTTCAGGGTCAACAGTCACAGCAGCCGAGGTTGTGTTATACTTGTGGTGATCCGATGCACATTGCTAGATTTTGCCCTCGGGCAACAGGCAACTCACAGCATTAGAGTTCTCGTGCCATGGTTCCGACACCAGTTGCTGCACCACCTGCTCAGCCAGTCAGAGGCAGGGGTCAGGCAGCCAGAGGTAGGGGCTAGAAAGTTAGAGGTAGAGGTCAGGCCGTTAGAGGTGGAGACCAGCCAGCTAGAGGCCATCCCAGGGACGTAGGTGAGGGTGGTGGGCCCCAACCCTAGTGTTATGCTTTTCCAGCTAGGCCTGAGGCTGAGTCATCTGACGTTGTTATCACAGGTACTATTTCAGTTTGCAGTAGAGATGCTTCAGTTTTATTTGATCCAGCATCTACTTACTCATATGCGTCTTCCTATTTTGCTTTCTATTTGGTTGTGCCCCATGATTCTTTGAGTGCTCCTGTGTATGTGTCCACACCAGTGGGAGATTCTATTGTTGTAGATCGTGTTTATCATTCGTGTGTGGTCACTATTGGGAGTCTTGAGACTCATGTAGATCTTCTACTTCTCGACATGGTTGATTTTGATGTCATACTGGGAATGGATTGGCTGTCATCTTATCATGCTATATTAGATTGTCACGCTAAGACGGTGACCTTAGCCTTGCAAGGGTTGCCTCGATTAGAGTGGAGAGGGAATCTTGGCTATTCTGCTAGTAGAGTTATCTCTTATGTGAAGGCTTGGCATATGGTCGAGAAGGGGTGTCTAGCTTATTTGGCTTATGTTCGCGATTCTAGTGCGGAGGTTCCTTCCATAGATTCGGTGCCGGTTGTTCTGAGTTTCCAGAGGTGTTTCCTGCAAACCTGTCGGGGATGCCATCCGATAGGGATATTGATTTCTGCATTGATTTGGCTCCGGGCACTCAGCCTATTTCCATTCCGCCATATCGCATGGCCCCGCCAGAGTTGAAAGAATTGAAGGAGCAGTTGCAAGATCTGCTGGATAAGGGATTCATTAGACCTTGTGTCTCGCCCTAGGGTGCACCTGTGTTGTTTGTAAAGAAGAAAGATGGATCGATGAGGATGTGTATAGATTATCGGCAGTTGAGCAAAGTCACCATCAAGAACAAATATCCATTGTCGAGGATTGATGATTTATTTGATCAGCTTCTAGGTGCCAAGGTGTTTTCAAAGATTGATTTGAGATTTGTCTACCATCAGTTGAGGATTAGGGCATCCGATGTTCCCAAGACAGCTTTTCGGACTCGGTATGGGCATTATGAGTTTCTAGTGATGTCATTTGGGTTGACAAATGCCCCAACAACATTCATGGATTTGATGAACCAGGTGTTCAAACCCTACTTGGATTCCTTTGTGGTTTTGTTTATTGATGATATCTTGATCTACTCCCATAGTCGAGAGGAGGATGAGCAGCACCTTCAGATCGTTCTTAAGACTCTGAACGACAGCCAGTTATATGCTAAGTTCTCAAAGTGCGAGTTTTGGTTGAGTTCAGTTGCTTTCTTGGGTCACATTGTATTATCAGAGTGTATTCAGGTTGATCCTAAGAAGATTGAGGCAGTCGAGGACTGGCCTAGACCCACATCAGCTATAAAGATCCGTAGTTTCCTGGGTTTGGCGGGTTATTACCGTCGATTTATGAAATGGTTTTCATCCATAGCAGCCCGTTGACCAGATTGACCCAGAAGGGTGCCTCGTCCAGGTGGTCAGACGAGTGTGAAGCGAGCTTTCAGAAGCTCAAGACAACTTTGACTACGGCACCGGTATTGGTGTTACCCACAGGTTCCGGATCTTATACAGTATATTGTGACGCATCTCGTATTGGTCTGGGTGCGGTATTGATGTAGGGTGGCAAGGTTATTGCATATGCTTCACGACAGATGAAGGTTCATGAGAAGAATTACCATGTTCATGATCTAGAGCTGGCAGCCATTGTTCACGCGTTGAAGATTTGGAGGCACTACCTTTACGGCGTGCTATGTGAGGTATTCACTAATCATCGGAGCTTGCAGTATTTGTTCAAGCAGAAGGAACTCAATTTGAGGGTGATGTCGTACCATATTGTGAGTGCTAATGCACGAAGGGTGATGTCGTGCCATGATATGAGAGTAAAAGCACGAAGGGTAACTCTGTGCCGTTTCTATTAATTTTATGGTAAGATTGAGAGTAAAAGCACGAAGGGTGATACCGTGCATTTTTCCTTACTGTATTCACTATTTTTGTCGATTCATGGTATATTGACTGCTCCAGTGATCATTCTGTTGTAGTTCTTTATCTTGTATTCCCCTTAGTATGTTCCCCTCCCGATATTTCCTGTTTAGTTCTTCATTTCTGTTATTCGTATATACACTGTTGAATTGTACAGGTTGATTTGTAGGTGCCTTGCCTTAGCCTCGTCATTACTTGGTCAACGTTAGGCTCGACACTTATTAGTACATGGGGTTGGTTGTACTGATACTGCACTCTGCACTTTCTGTGCAGATTTTGATACCGGCTCTGGTTGATATAGATTTTGCTATTGGTCCGTTGTACGGAGATTCAAGGTAGATCTGTCGGCGTCCACAGACCTTGAAGTCCCCGTCTATCAATTATGTTCTACTGTTTCTTTTATTTAGACAGTTGTATTTCTTTCAGCCTATTACTTGTAGTAAATTCTAGAATGCTTGTGAATTGTGACTTCAGATCCGGGTGGTAGTAATTAATACAGATTTATGATATTCCGCACTTATTATATTTCATTTGAGTTAATTATTGATATTTACTGAATCGAAATAAGTAAATGGTTTAACAATTCTCTAACGTTGGCTTGCCTGGCAAGTGAAATGTTAGGCGCCATCACGGTCCCGTCGGTGGGAAATTTCGGGTCGTGATAGCTTTAATGCAGTTTTCTTCAAGAAAGCCTGGGACATTATCAATATTCAGATAATAGATGCTGTGAAAGAGTTCTTCTCGACTAGAAAACTCTATAAGGCTATAAATTGCACTAATGTTACATTGGTACCTAAAGTTAATAAACCCACCACAGTCAAAGAGTACAGAGCAATAGCCTGATGTTCAATCCTATATAAGATGATCTCTAAAATCTTGGGTTCCAGATTACAGAAAGTCATACCTTACATCATTTGTGAGGCTCAAGCAAGCTTCATTCCTGGTAGAAAGATTGCTGATAATGTCATTCTAGCTCATGAGCTTGTCAAATCTTACACTATAGCCCATATATCCCCTAGATGTATGATAAAGATTGGTCTCCAGAAAGCTTATGACTCAGTAGAATGGATCTTGTTACAACAAGTGATGAAGGAGCTTAGATTCCCTGACAGGTTTATTAGATGGATAATGGAATGTATTAAGACTGTCAACTATACTATTCTTGTGAATAGAGAAACCACAGAACCTTTCAATGCTGCCAAGGGTCTTCGACAAGGAGATCCCATCTCCCCTTTTCTCTTTACAATAGTGATGGAGTACTTGAGTAGATCACTGCATGAACTTAAGAAGGAGCCTCACTTCCAATATCATCCCAGATGTAGGAAGCCGTGCATTACCCTTCAAGTACCTAGGCATTCCTTTGTCTACAAAGAAAATAGCTCTCATCCAGTGGCAACCATTGATTGAAAAGATCACAACTAAGATTTCTTCCTGGGCTGCTAAAAAGCTTTCTTGTGATGGTCGTGTGCAGCTGGTCCAGTTTGTAATCTTTGGCATACAAACATACTGGGCTTAATTATTTATCTTACCTACTAAGGTACTGAAAATGATAGAAGCATTCTGTAGAAGCTACATCTTGTCTGAAACTAACACAATAACCAAGAAGTCCTTAGTAGCATGGAAAAATATCTGTACTCCCAAGTTAGCTGGTGGACTTAACCTCATTAACCTTCCTTTGTGGAACAAAGCAGCAATTTCCAAAACTTGCCGGGATTTAGCACACAAACAAGACAAGCTATGGATAAGGCGGATCAATGCATATTATATAAAACAACAACAGCTACAACATATGCCAATACCACAGCAAGCCAGTTGGATGGTGAGACATATAATTGGATCTAGAGCAACTCTGCTGCAGAAACAGAGTATAAATGATAACAACAAAAGCATTATTAGACAAATATACCTGCAGCTCCTAGGTGATTTACCAAGAGTAAGCTGGAAATGCTTGATTTTCCAGAATACTGCTAGGCCAAAGGCAGTCTTCACTATGTGGTTATTGCTCCATGGACGATTGCCAACTAAAGATAGGCTAGCCAACTGGGGTATAACTATTACCCCTCAATGTGTTATGTGTCAAGATCAGGATAAATCAAGGGAGCACCTCTTTGTTACATGCCCATACACTAGAGAACTGTGAAAAAAAGTAATGACTTGGGTTCAAACATCACATATGTCTACCACTTGCTGGGATCAACATCTTCAGTGGATCATCAAGCAAGGAAAGGGGAAATCCAAGAAGGCTAGCATCTTAAAAATGATCTATGATGAGATTTCGCATGCAATATGGATTGAAAGAAACACACGTATATTTGAGCAAAGGTACCGAGGGAGTGATGTCCTTATGAGGGAGATAACATAGATATGCAATGTTAGAGTAGCTACTCGAGCTAGGAGCTACATACAACAGTTTTGGCTAGGAACAGAGTAGATTCATTAGTTTTGTTTATAAATAGGTATCCTTTGTTTTGTCTTTCAGCTTTGAGATAGTCAGCTGAGTTAGCATGACTATGGTTTGTACAGTTTCTCTTTGGCGACTAATACAAAAGAAAGTTAATTACCAAAAAAAAAGAAGGGGACTTCAGAACTGCGGATGATGTGCAGTTATACCTCAAGTCTCCTTTGAGTAGTTGAATCCGAGCAAGTCTATGGTACGCCGCCGGGACCAACTCCAAAATATGCACAAAAAGGGCAGAGTGTAGTATGAGTACAACCGACCCCATGTAATCCATAAGTGTCGAGCCTAACCTCGACGAAGTAGTGACGAGACTATGACAAGACACATATGTAAACAATATGTGCAAGTATATACATATACGAAGCAATATTGAACATATTAATTAACAAATTTTACAATTTGGGAGGGAACATGTGAAGGGAAATGGTATGCAAATTTAAGCCAGGAAGTGTCACGTAGCAGCCAAATAATGCACCAACAACAAAATAGGTAGCTGAAATATAAAATTGGCACGGCACCACCCTTCGTGTATTTACTCTCATCCTTCCCATGAAATGATAAATAAATAATATGAATGGCATGGCATCACCCTTCGTGCTTTTAAACTCTTTCTTGCCACAATATGAAGAAAAAATAATTTAAATGGCACGACATCACCATTTGTGCTTTGACTCTCTTTCTCACTTTATAAATCAAAAAATAATAATGTGAAAATGATACGGCATCATCGTTCGTGCTTTTACACTCTTCCTCACCATGATAATAATAATATAAATAGTATAAATGGCACAGTATCACCCTTCATGCTTTTACACTCTTCCTTACTATTAAAATGATAATATAAATTCAGAAGAGTATTTAAATACGGGGATCTATACTTGTCAATCAATTCAATACCAGAATACCAACCTCACATTCCAAAATATTCAACAATAATTAAATTAGCAATAATTTCATGAAAAATAATCAAATAAATAATAATAAACTTAAGCAGGAATACCTTAATTAAATAGGCAATTATTCACAATGAACAAATTCCACCCACATGCTTTGACTCAACCACATTGCATAAGTACTCGTCACCTCACATATACGTTGTACCCGCACATTAAATCACGTAGCAAATAGACAAACAAGTCTTACTCCCTCAAGTCAAGGTTAACCACGACACTTACCTCGCTTTGCAACCAACTCAAGATTCCAATAAACCTTTACCTCGAGAATTGGTGTCTGAATGCCGCGAATCTAGTCACAAATAATTTAATATATTCAACACGAATTATAGAAACCAATTCTATATGAAAATACTAAATTTTCCAATTAAAAATTCGAAATTCAATTCAAAAATTAATAGTGGGGCCCACATCTCGAAACCTCACAAAATTTACAAAATGTGAACCCCATTCAACCAAGAGTCCAACCATATAAATTTTACCAAATTCCGACACTAACTCGACCTCCAAATCCCTAGGCCCAAATCCTCAGATTTCTGCTCATAAACATGTAATCTAGTCGAAATACTCGACGATAATTCAATATTATTGACTAACAATGATCAGAAGTGACTTACCTAAAGCTTTCCCGTGAATTCCCACCGAAAAATCGCCCCAAACTATGCTTGAAATGTCCATAATGACAAAAATGTCGGAACCCCTACGTTTTTAACACTGCCAGTGTTTCCGCATCTGTGGACTCGCTTCTGCGAAGAGGTTGTCCGCTTCTGCGAAGCAGCTCGCCCCTCCGCATTCCGCTTCTGCGATCAACAAGCCGCTTATGCGGCTTCGCAGATGCGACAAAAGCTTCGCACCTGTGCACACTACGCAACCCCTTGAAAGGTCGCTTCTGTGATGCTCACCTCGCTTCTGTGAGCTCACACCTGCGGTCAAAAATCCGCAGGTGCTATTGCACTAGAAGGCCAAAATTCCAGATTTTCCTTAAATCCAAATTTTGATCCGTTAACTCTCTGAAACTCACCCGAGGCCCCCGGGGTCTCTACCAAATATACCAATAAGTTCTAAAATATCATACGAACCTACTCGGGGTCTCAAATCACATCAAATCTGTAATTCGCACCTCGATTCGAACGTAATGAATTTATAATAATTTTAATTATAAAATTCACATTGAAACACGTCAAAACAGTCTGGAATGACCTAAATTTTTGCATGTAAGTTTCAAACGACATAACAGAGTTATTCTAACTTTCGAAATCGATATCCGAGCGTGATATCAATAAAAGTCAATTTGTGGTCAAACTTTAAAATCTTTAAGCTTTCAAACTTCTAAGTTTTTTGATAAATGGCGATAACTCAAGTTAGAGACCTCCAAATTAAATTTCGGGCATACGCCCAAGTCCCAAATTACGATACGGACCTACCAGGATTGTCAAAATATTGATCCTTGCATATTTGCTCAAAATGTTGACCGAAGTCAACTTAAGTTAGTTTTAAAGCACTATTTCACATTTTTGTCAATTTTTCACTTAAAAGCTTTCCGAAAAAATATACGGACTGCGCACGCAAGTCGATGAATGCTGAATGGCGCTATTACAGTTTTCTCCCGTGATATGAGTTACTACCCCTTGATCACTTACACTGCCCCAAACACTTGACTGCATTTTCCAACTGAAATGGAATATTACTACGAGGTCTCAGAGTACAGAATTGAATATTAAATTTAAAGATGACCTATCGGGTCATCACATATTTTTTACGAATATTCGGTTGATTTCATCAAAAATTGAGATATACTAAAAAATATAAAGTTATAATTAGTCTTTTTAGTCGTTAGGTACGTTATCCAAGAAAATTGATCTCCGTATAAGCTGCTCCTATTTCATATAAGATTCAGTAAACTATAATATTAAAATTGAAGTATAAAGTTATCTTAACATAAACTAATCCTAAATGTTACAAATAAATATTTTTTTTAAAAATCTAGTGAGCAAACCGCGCCTACAGTTTTAAGGGCCAAATTGTTAACATGCGTATAATTGAGGAGTGAAATAGTTGAATGAAGTAACTTATTATACTAAATCTGAAAAAAGATTATTTTCTTCCATTTTAGTAAAATAATGAAAAGTATCCGAATAGTAATTAAAAAGGATGGAGGTATTTGTATATATTATCCAGGTTAAGTAATCTATATATATATATATATATATATATATATATATATATATATATATAAAGGAATAAAGTTACCATATATAATTGGCATTGTGGTTGCAAGCAGGTCATGCAGACAGCTTACAAGCAGCTAAAAAAAAGCCTTGCAGCTGCTTCCTTACTATATATTACCATATATAATTGGCATGAGATCCAATAAACCGAAGACAAGTATAGAGAGAGATTGATATATTATTCAAACTTCAAATCAATCTCTCTCTATACTTGTCTTCGGTTTATTTACTTTACAGTTTTTATTTTATAACACAAAATAAATTATTATTTTTTCTTTTTGAAAAATATTTTTTTGAAGAGTCAATTTGTATAAATGGACATCAAACAAATAACAAAACTTTGGCTATACAATTGATATCATTATTTTCTATTTAACACCTTCAAGGAATTGAAGGGTATAAGCCGAAACCTCTTCATTTAGCTGCAGTCAAAACCAACATTGCAAAGGTATAGAATTTTTTTCGTTGAAGAATATTAGTTTTGAATCATTAGATTATGTGAAAGATTTTTTTTTCTCAAATTCAACAAGAGGGATATTGGTTTCTAATTGATAGTTTCTATAGCGATTTTCAAGTGTAACAAAAAGTATATTTTAAAAAATAAATTGGTATGACATGAAATAGTTATTTTTAAAATGTAAACAAATTATTTCGAAATGGGATTATTTTTTAAATTAAAATATAATTTTTAAAATAAAAGATAAGATGTTTTTAAATTTTAGTAGAGAGTTTTTAAAATGGTAATAGAATTCATATCATGGATAAAATCAAGAAACCGAAATCTTACGGATTATTACATAAATATCTAGTCAAATTTATTGTTTACTTTTTATAGCTAATTTACGTAGATGATATACCAACAATACACAATTATACACCTGCTATATATAAATTATATATATATTTCACATCCTCAACTTTTTAATGTAAGTGGTTGGGTGAGCACCTGTTTAGGCTGATAAGATAAATCCAAAAGAAAAATATGACAAAATTTCAACCAAAGACTAAAAATATAAATAAAGTTTTTATGTATACAATTTCTATTAAAACTCATCCTTTTATTACGAAATAAATTAATTTTTTGTAACAAAAGAAAGAAATACATAAAAAATAAGATAAAGAAAATAAATATAGAAAAAAATGTATGAAAAATCTAAAAACCAGAAATAAGAGACGACAATGAATTTCTTCTTCTGTTTCATCTTTGTTCAGTGTAAAAATTTGGAATCGAATCTCATCGATTTCAAATATTTTTTTCAACTCATATACATATATTATAAGATAAGAATATCTTAGAATACTTTTTTTTTATTTACATTGTGTGTCGTTTTAAAAAAAATTACTATTACTAACAAACTGGTATGATATTCGAATTTGAATTTGAATGTAATTTAAGTAGTTTGCATTGAAGTTAAGCCAAGTATGGTATCGAAAAAAAACTACTTGGTAATTTTAAGACAATATATGCAATGTTATATAATAACAATCAATTAATCTAACATTTAATGATTCAAATAACAAAAAAATATGTATATGTAGGGTATTCAAAATTCAAAATCTGTGGCTAGATATATCGATAGACTCAAAATGGAGTCATACTGAAATAAAGTTTCAACGGCCAAAGAATCATTTAAATTCTTAGATAGCCGATTAAAGTGGATTTTAAATTAAGGATAATATCTTCACTTGCATCATTATAAAGATAATCATTATTGAAAAATATATAATGTTTTAGAAATTAAAATTTCAAAATAGAAATATTTTTTTTAAACATAATAGCATACCAAATAAGAATTTAAATCGTAGTAAAAGAGTCACGTCGTAACCAAAGAATCGTTCATATTGTGCCAACCTTTGTGCTTTGCCATAGCTCATGAATACGAGTTATTATTTCGCTTTGTGACTTTTTTAGGTTTCAATGACACTAATAAGAATGGTGCAAAAATAAAATTATCACTACGAGATTTGAGAAAATGTTAGCCTTTTTTCATGTAGTGTTTATTAATTAATATCTAACGATTATCTATAATTATCTAGAAGGTTTAAATTTTAAGGTTATTTACATATAATTCAAATAACTCAGATATTTAACATGGTTAATGTCACATATCAAAATGGAGTCATACTAGAAAAAAAATCATTGGCTGAAGAATTTTTTAAATTTTAGATAGCCGATTAAAATGAGTTTTGAATTAAGAATAATATTTTCACTTATATTATTATAAAAAGAATTATTATTGAAAAATAAAGTTTTAGAAACTAAAATTTTAAAATAGAAATATTTTTTGAAAAATATCAACACACCAAATAAGAGTTCAAGCAGTAGTAAATGGGTCAAGTCATATCTAAAGAGTCTTTCATAGTCTCAACCTTTGATTGTTTTGCCATCAATATGAGTTATTATTTTGCTTCCTAACTATTTTTTGGATCCAATGACACCGGCATGAATGGTACCAAAAAAGAAAAATAGAATTATAACTAGGAGATTTGAGAAATTTTTAATCATTTTCATGTAGTGTTTCTTAATTAATATCCAATGATTATCTATATTTATCCAGAAGGCTTAAATTTTAAGATTATTTACATATAAGCCAAATAACTCAAATATTTAATGTCACGACCCAAGTATACACCGTGCAACCGAAATATCTCCTGTATATAAATCTGGGCCAACCTATCCGAAGTATACGTAGTCACAACCGGAATAAAGTGTGCCGACTTGGTCAACCTATCGACAATGACCCAAACTGCATCAAACTTCCGCAAGGTCCGCGGCAACCCAACTACAAAGTCCATAGTAATGCGTTCCCATTTCCACTCCGGTATAGTCATCTGCTGAAGTAGGCCACCCGGCCTCTGGTGCTCATATTTAACTTGTTGGCAATTTAGACACCTAGCTACATACTCAACTATGTCCTTTTTCATCCGCCGCCACCAATAATGCTGCCTCAAGTCACGATACATCTTCGTAGCACCTGGATGAATAGAATACCGAGAACTGTGTGCCTCCTCTAGGATCTTTTTCCTCAGTCCATCCACATTAGGAACACATAGACGATCCTAGAGTCGCAGAACACCATCCGCGCCAATAGTAACTTCCTTGGCACCACCCCGTAGTACCGTTTCTCGAAGAACCATTAACTGTGGATCATCAAACTGGAGAGCCTTGATCTGCTCAAATAGTGAAGACTGGGCCACAACACATGCAAAAACTCGGTTGGGCTCTAAAATATCCAGCCTCACAAGTCTGTTAGCCAAGGATTGAATATCCAAAGCTAACAGTCTCTCCTCTACTGAAATGAAAGCCAAACTACCCATACTCTCTGCCTTCCTACTCAAGGCGTCGACAACCACATTCGCTTTGCCCGGATGATACAGGATAGTAATATCATAATCTTTTAGTAACTCAAGCCATCTTCACTGCCACAAACTTAGGTCTCTCTGCTTGAACAAATGCTGCAAACTGCGATGATTAGCGTAAACTTCACAAGACACCCCATAAAGATAATGCCTTCAAATCTTAAGAGCGTGAACAATTGCAGCTAACTCCAAATCATGTACCAGGTAGTTCTTCTCGTGGGGTTTTAGCTGACATGAGGCATATGCAATAACTTGCCCCTCCTGCATTAATACACAACCCAAACCAATGCAAGAAGCGTCACAATACACTATATACATCCCCGAGCCGGAAGGCAACACTAACACTGGTGCTGTAGTCAATGCTGTCTTGAGCTTCTGAAAGTTCAACTCACAATCATCAGACCATCAGAATGGAGCACCCTTCTAGGTTAATTGGGTCAAAGGCGCTGCAATAGATGAAAAACCCTCCACGAACCGACGATAATAACCTGCTAAACCTAGGAAACTCTTGATCTCAATCGCCGAAGTGGGACGATGCCAATCCTGAACTGCCTCAATCTTTTTAGGATCAACTTTAATGCCCTCGCCTGATACAATATGCCCCAAGAATGCTACAAAATTTAGCCAAAACTCACATTTGGAGAACTTAGCATATAGCTTTTGTTCCCGCAGTGTCTGAAGCACCACTCTCATATGCTGCTCGTGCTCTTCCTTACTGTGCGAGTAAATCAAAATATCATCAATGAAGACAATGACAAACAAATTAATATATGGCCTGAATACCTTGTTCATCAAATCCACAAACGCTGCCGGGGCGTTATTCAAACCAAAGGACATCACTAGAAATTCATAATGACCATATCTAGTCCGGAAAGCAGTTTTCGGAACATCTGAATCCCGAATCTTCAATTGATGGTACCCCGACCTCAAGTCGATCTTAGAAATACCTTAGCACCCTGCAACTACTCAAATAGATCATCAATACGCGGAAACGGGTACTTGTTCTTAATGGTGACTTTGTTCAGTTGGCGATAGTCAATACACATTCGCATAGTTCCATCCTTTTTCTTCACAAATAACACCGGTGCACCCCAAGGCGATACACTCGGTCTGACGAACCCTTTTGCTAGTAACTCCTTAAACTATTCTTTCAATTCCTTTAATTTTTTCGGAGCCACGCGATACAGTGAGATAGATATAGGCTGGGTATCTGGAGCCAAGTCAATACAAAAATCAATATCACGATTTGGTGGCATGCCCGGAAGATCTGAAGGAAATACATCAGAGAATTCTCGAACTACAGGTACTGAATCAATAGTTGGAGTCTCTGCATTAGTTATCTCAAACATAGGATTAATAAGCCAAACAACCCTTCTCGAGCATATGTCGAGCTTTTAGAAAGGAAATAACATCATTAGATGCGCTGACAGACGAACCCTTCAACTCCAACCTAGGAAATTCCGGCATTGCCAAAGTAACAGTCTTAGCATGGCAATTTAGGACGGCATGATATGGGGATAGCCAGTCCATGCCCAGGATAATCTCGAAGTCGGTCATATCAAGCAACAGAAGATCTGCTCTAGTCTCATAACAACACTGGACCAATAGATCTGATTCACAATAACAGAATCGCCCACAGGAGTAGACACATAAACATGAGTACTCAAGGACTCTCGAAACCCCCCAGGAAATGAGCAAATATAGACGACACTTATGAATACGTAGATCCTGGATCAAATAATACGGAGGCATCTTTGCCGCAAACAGAAATAATACCTGTAATCACTGCATCTGAGGCCTCTGCATTTGGTATGGCCGAAAAAGCATAGAACCGGGCTGGAGCGCTAACTGGTTGGCCTCCACCTCTAGGACGACCCCTACCTACCTGCCCTTCACCTATGGGTGGTCGGACGGCTGGTGGAGAAACTAGTGCGGTAATCATAGGCTGTTGACCCTGCTGCACTGGTCTACCTAGAAGCCTGGGGCAGAATCTATGCATGTGACTGGAATCCCTGCACTCGTAATAACTTCTCGGTGCGATGGGTAGTTGACTAGGAGTATGACCCTAGTGACCCGAGTACCTACTGGAAGAACCCTGAATAGCTGGTGGGCGATAAGAACTTTCTGGCATAGCACTGAAATAAGGTCGCACTGGGGCACCCAAGGAGGTGATGGTGCTGGATATGGGGGACCTGCTGGATTGCCCTCTCACGAACTGACCTCTACCCCCAGACGGAGCTCCTCTAAACTCTCCAGAATATCTAAATCGCTTATCCCGCATAACCTATTCTTGGCTACGATGACGCACACCCTCAATCCTCCAGGCTATCTCCACAACCAACTTATAAGAAGTCCCCATCTCAATCTCTCGGCCATAGTGTCCTGAATGCTAGTATGTAAACCCCCAACAAACCTCTGCACTCTCTCTGCCTCTGTAGGGAGTATCATAAGTGCATGGCGAGATAACTCAGATAACCTCACCTCATAATTGGTCACTGACATCTGACCCTGCTGGAGCTGCTCAAACTGAAACCGCAACTCTTCCCTATGACATGGTGGAATATACCTATCCAGGAAAATATGGGTGAACCTGTCCAAGTCATGGGAGGAGAATCTGCTGGTCTGCCAAGAAGATAAGACTTCTACTATCTACGGGATTCGCCCTCCAGCTGAAAAGTAGGAAAGTTTACCCCATGAAACTCCAATATCCTCATATTGTGTAGTTTGTCCCTGCACCGACCAATGAAATCCTGGTGATCCTCATGCCGCTCACCCCCAAAGACAAGAGGATGTAGTCTAGTCCATTGGTCCAATAGCTTCTGCGGCTTGGCGGCCGCAGCTGGTCTGGGCTCAGGTGTAGCTGCAGCTACTGGCTGGACTCTACCCACGGGTAGTGCACCCTGGGTCTGATATACAATCGTTGCCTGTCTATGAGCATGTGCGATAGGGGTTTGTGCTCCCCCGCCCGCCTGAGATGTGGCTGGGTCTGCCAGAAATAAACCGGCATGAGTCATAGTATCCATGAACTGCAACATACGGCCCATGACCTCCTGGAATCCCGGTGTAGACATGAAATTCACCAGAACTGGCTCTACTACGGGCACCTCGCCCTGTTCCTCAATAATAGGATCCTCCGCTGGACCCACTGGTGGCATAACTGGAACAACTCTGGGACGTCCTCGTCCCCTACCACTGGTTGGAGCCCTCCCTCTGCCTCGGCCTCTAACAACAGGGGGAGTAGCTCTTCCCTGGTCCTGAACCTCATTAGAGCGCGTTCTCACCATCTATGAGAGAATAAGAGAAATATATTTAGTACTACTTTATTTGCACGATGGGATATGAAGAAAGGTAGATTTCCTAACACCCTATAGCCTCCCAAAGATAAGTACAGGCGTTTCCGTACTGAATCGCAAGACTCTATTAGGGCTGCTCATAACTTGTGAGACCTACGTGAACCTAATGCTCTGATACCATGTTGTCACGACCCAAACTCACCTATAGGTCGTGATGGCGCCCAACATCCCAGCTAGGCAAGCCAACTAATGATTTAAACATATATGCATTTCTTTAAAAAATTATCCGAATAATCAAACTCCTCAAAATTTCAAAAAAATTAAGAAGATATGAGAAAAATAATATAAATTAAATCCCGATTAAAATAATTAAATCCACAAATTCTACTAGTGTGTGCCAAGACCTGGTGTCACAAGTGTATGAGAATCTAGTAGATTATACAAAATTTTAAATACTGTCTGAAATAAAATAGACAGAATACAAATACAAGAAGAGGCACTAGTTGCTGCAGAACGACTCAGAAATGTAGCTCACCACTAAGTCTCTGGATAACGTGGGTGCACTCCGATAGGTCCTCCGATAGTACCTGTCTCAGGTCCTGCACAAAAAGTGCAGCAAGCGTAGCATGGGTACGTAAACAATGTGTACCAAGTAAGTATCAAGCCTAATCTCTAAGAAGTAGTGACGAGAGGTCGATTTTGACACTCACTATGGGTCCATAATATTACAATAGAATATATTGAATTAAACATGATTTTTAGATGAATAACAATAATTTTCTTAACAAACAGAAATAATTAATTCCTTACATTTTAATAATTTCTAATTTATCAATTAACTTCACCAACAACAATTAAAATATCAAGGTATTGTGTAATTATTATTATTAGGCATGATTTTTGCTGAGGTCGTACGAACCGATCCAGAGTGTCGTGTATACTGCCGAGGGACGTGCGACACGATCCATAGATGCATTTATGCTGCCGAGGAGTTCGGTCCGCTCCACAAGAAAGGAAGACATTTCTTATGAACCTCCGGAATGAGAAGTTATTATAATATTAACATGTAGGATGTTCAGTCTCTATTAACAATTAAATAATTTACACAAAATTCGAGTATATGAAGTTTCTATCTTTTACTATTTCCTCAAACAATTTACAATATAATTGCAATAATTTTATTAAATAAAAGGAGCAATTATCTCAAGTAATTCATGATTTGAGTCCTAAACTACCCGGACATTAACATAATTAGTAGCTACGCACAGACTCTCGTTACCTCATGCGTACGTAGTCCCCACAATTAGCAACAATTATTAATGTGAATCGGCTATGAGGTAAATTTCCTCTTACAAGGTTAGGCAAGAGACTTACCTTGTCTCAAAGCCCACTTCCCGATCACAATGTCGCAAAAAATCTCAATTCGGTGCCGAAAAATCTGAAACTATCCAAAACTTATATAAAATAATTAATACATCCTCAAAAATTCAAAATTAGACTATTAAATAAATTACCCTATCCAAAAATGGTAATTTCCTAAAAGTTACCCTGGGCCCTCGTGCCCGGATTTTGAAAATTTTCGGAGGAAATCGTTACCCACAATCTCAAGAACTCAAATATACAATTTCCATCCAATTCCATAACCATTTTCGTGGTTAAAATCTCATTTTTATACAAATTTAGGTGTTTACTCTAACCCTTGATTTCCATAATTTACAGGTTATAATCTACCCATAATCTATGTATTTAACTCAAAGTGTGTAGAATTAACTTACCTTCAAGTTGCTAGATGAAATCTCCTCTCAAAATGTGATGACCCAAAATGTCATCTTTAAATTTAATAATTAATTATATGATCTAAGCACTATTTACCATTACTCGACTTGCGTGTGCAGTCCGTAAAAGTTTTTCGGAAAGTTTTCAGGTGAAAAATGAATTAAAATGTGAATTAGAGCTTTAAAACTCAACTGAGTTGACTTTGGTCAACATTTTGAGCAAACAGACTCGGATCAGTGTTTTGACATTTTTGGTAGGTATGTATCATGATTTGGGACTTAGGCATATGACCGGAATCAAATTCCGAGGTCCCTAACCCGAGATATGGAATTTTGATGAAAAATTAAAAGTGTAAGTTCAAATAGTGACCGGATGTCAAATTATGTGCAAACGACCCCGCAATAGAATTTTGATGATTCCAACAGCTCCGTATGGTGATTTTGGACTTAGAAGCATGATCGGATATTTATTTGGAAGTCCGTAGTGGAATTAGGCTTGAAATGCCGAAAGTTGAATTTTTGGGAAGTTTGACCGAGGGGTTGACTTTTGGATATCGGGGTCGAAATCCGATTCTGAAAATTTTCATAGCTCAGTTATGTCATTTATGACTTGTGTGCAAAATTTGAAGTCATTCCGAATTGATTTGATGTGTTTCGACACAAGATATAGAATTTGAAAGTTCAAAAGTTCATTGATTTTGATTTGAGGTGCGATTCGTCGTTTTGATATTGTTTGATGTAGTTTGAAGCCTCGACTAAGTTCGTATGGTATTTTGGGACATGTTGGAATAATTGGTTAAGGTCCCGAGGTTCTCGGGTGGATTTCGGAAGGTAAACGGAATGGATTTCGGACAAAGAGTGCTGGAAATTTCTGTTGCAGAAATTTCATGCGTGGAGCTAACTTTGGAAGCTTATATCTCGCAATTCATAAGGAATCCGAACATTTTCAAAACATGAAAGTTGTAGTCGTTGGATTATAGTTTCCAGCAAGTTAAACCATTTATCATTTGGACATTTGTACATGAAGTTATGATCAATTGAAGGAAGGCTGGTAGAGCAGTTTCTGGTGGACTTTTAGTGACGAAAAATGGACTTTTAGTGACGGATTGGCAGAAACTTAAGGACCAAAAATGGTCATTTCATTCATTTCGTTTTGGATTTTTGGAGCACGGTTCTTGGGCGATTTTCACGAAAAAATATTGGGGTAAGTGTTCCTTATCCTATATTGATTATATTTTATGATTCCATACTCATTTACATCATGAATCCGTGAATTTATGGAAGAAAAATCAAGATTTTTGCAAAATCTTCCAAAAATAAAAATTTAAGATTTGGAGGTCGAGTTGTTATCGGATTTTGGTAAAATTGATATGGGTGGACTCGTAATTGAATGGGTTGTCGGATTTTATAAGTTTCGCCGGATTCCGAGATGTGGGCCACACGGGCAAATTTTGAGCTAATTTCGGATTTTAATGAAAATGTAATATTTTCTTATAAAATTGATTACTATAATTTTTGTTGACTGTATCGAATTAATTATGACTAGATACGAGTCGATCGGAGTCGAAATATTGAGGAAAACGCATAATACTTGGTTAAATTGGACCAAGTCGAGGTAAGTGACTTATCTAACCTTGTGTGGGGGAAATTTCCCCTAGGATTGTTATTGATGTGATTATTGAAATGTGTTGAAAGTAGTGTGCACGAGGTGACGAGTGTGTACACGGGCTAAATTGCGAAAGATTATATTTTTAAATTGTGTAGATCACTGTTGCGCATTTATTAAATTATTTTATCTTGTTATATTCTTCATCATTGATCTGAGATACATACTTCAAATTTGTTTGATCTTTTCTTACTAATTGTTTTACCTGTTTAGTTGAAACTTGGTTTCTTTTATTTTGTGCATTATTTGAAGGTTGATTTTCTTTAAATTAAATATTATTAATATGAAGTATTTGACATTTTTAAACTTGATATTGAAGCAACGTAGTAAAGATTTTGAAATATTATTTTCCTAAATTATTTACTCCTGAATATTTTTATACTAATTGTGAGGGAGCCGTGAGCTCTTTATTGTGGAAGAATATTATTGTTGAATTATTTTGACATGAGCCGTGAGCTCTTTATTGTGGAAAAATATTATTGTTGAATTATTTTGACATGAGCCGTGAGCTCTTTATTGTGAAAAAATATTATTGATGAATTATTTTGACATGAGCCATGAGCTCTTTATTGTGGCAAACTATTATTGATGATTTATTTTGGCATGAACCGTGAGCTCTTTATTGTGGAAAAATATTGTTGTTGAATTATTTTGGCAAGTTAAATTATTTGAGCACTTGAGGTGCAAATTGTGATATAGTGTGATGTTGATACGCATGTGGTGGTATAAGGTCTGGGTGTTGAAACGCATGCGGTGAGATAAGGGTGGCTTGATACGCGTGGCTAGTAGGGGTAACTACTAGAAGTCATGCGGTGTGATAAGGGTGGCTAAAACGCGGGATGCTATTTCGGGAAAAAAATGTTTTTTTTTAAAAATAAATTGTGAAGGCTCCCGCGGTGATATAAGGAAATGAGATATTGTGAAATTATTTATAACTTGGGACTACGAGGCGGCACCTTGGTAATGCCCTTGTTGATATTGATTTATGGCCATAGTTGCTTTCGATTAATTGTTGTGATTTTCATAAAGTTGAAGGAAATTCTGTTTTGATTCCACGAGATATTATTTACAATTATTTGGTGTCATTAAATGTGACATACTATTTGATTCATTTCCAATGTCATTTTATTTTACTACATTGAGAAACATTTTACCATGCCATTATTATATTCCAGTAGGGCCTTACCTGACCTCGTCACTACTCTACCGAGGTTAGGCTTGGCACTTACTGGGTACCGCTATGGTGTACTCATACTACGCTTTTGCACATCTTTTTGTGCAGATTCAGGTACATTTTACCAGCCTAGACGTCAGTGAGTTACCTGCGCATGGAGACTTCGAGGTATATCTGCCAGCGTCCGCAGACTCCGGAGTCCCCTTCTATCATTTATGTTGCTTCCTTATATTTTATTTAGACCTTGGCATATAGAGACATTGAGAATAAATTCTTAGAAGCTTGTGACTCATTTCTACCGGGTTTTGGGAGTTGAAATTGTTTGAATTGTAGTTTATTTATTTCAGATATTTATTATTATTTTGCACTGATAGGCTTACCTAGTCTTAGAGACTAGGTGCCATCACGACATCCTACGGAGGGAACTTGGGGCCGTGACAAGTTGGTATCAGAGCACTAGGTTCATAGGTGTTATGAGTCACAAGCAGGTTTAGTAGAGTCTTGTGGATCGGTACGGAGACATCTGTACTTATCTTCGGGAGGCTATGGAACTGTTAGGAAAATATTCACTTCTTTGATTCCTTATCGTGCGGTATTGATTTAGCTTGAAACATATATCTCATGTTCCTTTGTATCCACTCGTGTATGACATTGCGCACTCAATATCAGTTGTGCGTCGACGATTTGTGATGCCGCAGATGGACTACGAGGGAGCCAAAGATGCTCAAACATTGCCTTAACGTGTGGTTCCGACTGAAGATATGGGCGTATTGAGAGATCACCTAGTGAATCATGTGCGGGGTGCAACGGACATTGGCGTCTAGTTAATTTATACGAGCTGTGAAGGTTATTATTGTGGATCATCGGACGTTGTGACCTATGACTTCACGCCGTCCACTATCAATGGGTGGATTGCGGGGTCATGTATTATATCAGTTTTGGGCCTGATATGTATATATGTGGTACTGAAAGGTTCCCTAAAATTTACACATGTTTAAGGCCTGAAATTTCGTAGAGGATAAGGTTGGGACTTGCGGTATGTCCGCCTCCTTAATAATCCTATACTTCAATACCAAAGGAGTTATAGAAACAACTCTAAATTTATAGAAGGTCTACTCAGCGTGGACGTCACTGTTGCGGATTTTGGGGTACTTCGGAGTAAGTACACTTGTTGACGAGAGTTTGGACTATGTGGTTCGTGATAAGATTTGTCTGTATGGAGCTCTACTTTCATGATCGTTGTGTATAAATAGGGGTAAGGGTTACCCCAAAGAAGAATCGAAGAGTTTGTTAAGAAATTGCTCAGCTCAACAGTGTTGAGTCAGCATAACAAAATAAGAAATTTGCCTTGGGAGAGATAATTCTCCACCATTGTTCGTGGCAAGCCTATGAAGAGGGCAGACCAGCCAATGTAACACCGCCCACTTGGCTCAGTTCTCAGAAACGCTTTTGAAAGAGTTTGTTTTCTGGAGTCTCCATAATGCTTGGCGCATAGGGTTTGAACGGTTGCGTCATGTCACCATTGACGATGTCAGAATATGCCATCAAGTTCAATAAGTTAGCCCGTCATACTCCTACTTTGCTTCCTACACCCAGAGGGCGAGTCCATAGACTCATTAAAGAACTCAATTATGATCATAAACTTTTGTACGACTCGGGAGCTACAAGATGATACTTCATTGCTGCTAGTTGTACAAATTACCAAGATATTAGAATGTGTTCGGGGTGAGGAAAAAGGAAACTAAGGAGACCAAGACATCTGGAGGTTCTGGGGGATTCAGTGGATTCTACTCTGCAAGTACAAATCATTATGGCGGGGGCTCGGGCAGTCGGCCAGCCCAGTCCGCACATCGGATTACTCGGGGTGCTCCAGTAAGTTCTTTTAATGCACCACCGACATGAGTTCCTACAATGGTTATTCCAGTTATCTGCACAGACTCAATATGAGCAGCCTAACCCGCAAAAAGGGTTGTTATGAATACGGTGATACTAGGCACATCATGAGAAAATTGTCCCAAACTTGGGAGAGACATATTTCATCAAAGCACTCAGGCTACGTGCCCCATTGAAGTTACTACACCACCCACACGACCAGTTAGGGGTGGAGGACAGACGGGTAGAAGGCGTCCTAGAGGTGGAGACCCAGCCATTGATATATTTATTTTACGGTATGGCGGAGGTCGCTACATCAGATGGTGTCGTTACAGGTACGACCTTGATTTAATATAAAGGAATAATTTTCTTAAGTTGATTCGGTTCTCAATATCGAAATGAGTCTTCCTATTGTGCTCCACTTATGAGTGAGCTTCATAATTCTATAATTTACTTATGTGTTTATCCCTATTGGGAGATTTTATGGAGATAACTACGCCTATCATTTCGTGTTGGTCACTAATAAGAGCTGCGGGGCTAAATGTGGCTTTCTATTACTCATTTCGGTAAATTTTGATGTAAATTCCGAATAATTAATTGCAAATTATGAATTATATGCCCTACCGGTATGGGGTTCATTATGTGTTGTGATTTGGTGTAACCGAAATTATTTAAAAGGAGAAAATAGAAATTTTCAATTGGCATGATGTGCATATTACTTGTGATTTAGAACTGAGGACGAGATCCTCACATTTTTATATAAATTGATATGT
The DNA here is from genome assembly GCF_000390325.3 of Nicotiana tomentosiformis. NCBI lineage: Eukaryota > Viridiplantae > Streptophyta > Magnoliopsida > Solanales > Solanaceae > Nicotiana > Nicotiana tomentosiformis. The sequence goes on from NC_090822.1 coordinate 119,611,205, forward strand.
TTAAACCGGGCTACGAGCTGCGGTGGAAGTTATATAAGGACGGGATCCTTGTGAGAAAAATTCTTGTGTTTAAGTTCTCCCTTGTGAAATTAAATTTGTACTATAGTACTAATAGGGAGTCATGCGTGTTAGGCTTATTTGAAAATTCTTATATGAAATTCTCTGTGCATAGTTGTCATATTCGTGTTGTAATTATTAATTTTTAACCTACGAGGTAGGTGCCCGCCTAGGTGGCGTTAAATGTGACTCGTTAATTCGGGTAAATAATTATGAAGTCTTCATGCCTCGCATCTAGTTATCAGTATTGTGAAGGTTTGCAACGAGATTTTTGTTAACATGAGGTTAAATGACGATTCTGTAATTGATTATGAACAACTATTAAGACCAAATTGATCCAAGAGGGTGCCCCATTTACAGGGTCAGACGAGTGTGAGTTAAGCTTTCAGAAGCTCAAGATCACTTTGACTCCGACACAAGCGTTGGTATTACTTACATGTTCAAGGTCTTATACTGTGTATTGTGACGCGTCGCGTATTGGTCTCGGCGCGATGTTGATGCAAGACGGTAGGGTGATTGCCTATGCGTCTAGACAGTTAAAGGTACATAAAAAAAATAATAATAATAAAAAATTCGGTCCACGACCTTGAGTTAGCAGCTATTTTTCGTGCCCTGAAGAATTTGGCTCCATTATTTGTACGGTGTCCATTGTGAGGTCTACACCGATCACCAAAATCTACAATATCTGTTTAAACAGAAGGATCTTAATTTGCAGCAGCGGAGATGGTTGGAGTTACTTAAGGATTATTATATCACCATTCTCTATCATCTTGGGAAGGCCAATGTAGTGGCCGATGCCTTGAGTCATAAGGCGGAGAGTTTGGGCAGCTTAGCATATTTACCGGTAGCAGAGAGGCCTCTAGCCTTGGATGTTCAGGCCTTGGCCAACCAGTTTGTTAGACTGGATGTTTCCGAGTCGAGCCGAATTTTGCTTGTGTGGTTTCTCAGTCTTCTCTTTATGAGCGTATCATGGAACGTCAGTATGATGACCCCCATCTGCTTGTCTTTAAGGACACAGTTCAGCACGACGATGCCAAGGAAGTCACAATTGGAGATGAAGATGTATTACAGATGCAGGGCAGGCTATGTGTGCCTAATATAGATAGTTTTCATGAATTGATTCTCCAAGAGGCTCACAGTTTGCGGTACTCCATACATTCGGGTGCTACGAAGATGTAGCAGGACTTGAGGCAACATTATTGGTGGAGGAAGATGAAGAAAGACATAGTGGAGTATGTAGCTCGGTGTCTAAATTGTCAATAAGTAAAATATGAGCATCAACGACCTAGTGGATTGCTTTAGAAGTTAGTGATTCCAGAATGGAAATGGGAGAGGATCACTATGAATTTCATTGTTGGGCTCTCACGGATTCAGAGGAAGTTCAATGCAGCTTGGGTGATTGTGGATAGATTGACCAAGTCAGCTCATTGCAATCCTATGATGACTACCTACTCTTTCGAGCAGTTGGCTCGAATCTATATTAGCGAGATTGTCAGATTCCACGGCATACCGGTATCTATCATCTCTGACCGGGGTACGCAGTTTACATCACGGTTCTGGAGGGCAGTACAACGTGAGTTGGGTACTCGGGTAGAGTTGAGTACAACATTTCACCCTCAGATAGACGGGCAGTCCGAACGCACTATTCAGATACTGGAGGATATGCTTCGTGCGTGTGTGATAGATTTTGGGGGTGCTTGGGATCAGTTCTTACCACTTGCGTAGCTTGCTTACAACAACAGTTGTCAGTCAAGCATTCAGATGGCTCTGTATGAGGCCTTGTATGGTAAGTGGTGCCAGTCCCCAGTGGGTTGGTTCGAATCGGGTGAGGCTAGGCTATTGGGTACAGACTTGGTGCAGGATGCCTTGGAAAAGGTTAAGTTGATTCAGGATTGACTTCGTACAGCCCAATCTAGACAGAAGAGTTATGCGAATCGGAAGGTTCGTGATGTTGCATTCATGGTTGGTGAGCGGGTATTGCTCCGGGTTTTGCCTATGAAGGGTGTAATGAGGTTCGGGAAGAAGGGCAATTTGAGCCCTAGGTATATTGGGCCTTTTGAGATTCTTGAGAGAGTTGGAGAGGTGGCTTACAAACTTGCACTACCACCTAGTCTCTTTGCCGGTCATCCGGTATTCCATGTTTCCATGCTTCGGAAATATCACGGCGATCCGTCTCATGTGCTAGACTTCAGTTCGGTTCAGTTGGACAAGAATCTATCTTATGTTGAGGAACCAATGGCTATTTTGGATAGGCATGTTCGAAAGCTGAGGTCAAAGAATATTGCTTCCGTGAAGGTTCAGTGGAGGGGTCATCTGGTTGAGGAGGCGACTTGGGAGACCGAGCATGATATGCGCAGCTGTTATCCACATTTATTTACCAGCTTAGGTACTTTTTCTAACTCCATTCGAGGACGAACGTTTGTTTTAGAGGTGGAGAATGTGATGACCCAAAATGTCATCTTTAAATTTAATGATTAACTATGTGATCTAAGCACTATTTACCGTCACTCGGCTTGCGTGTGCAGTCCGTAAAAATTTTTCGGAAAGTTTTCAGGTGAAAAATGAATTAAAATGTGAATTAGAGCTTTAAAACTCAACTGAGTTGACTTTGGTCAACATTTTGAGCAAACAAACTCGGATCAGTGTTTTAACAGTTTTGGTAGGTCTGTATCGTGATTTGGGACTTAGGCGTATGCCCAGAATCAAATTTCGAGATCCCTAACCCGAGATATGGAATTTTGATGAAAAATTAAAAGTTTAGGTTCAAATAGTGACCGGATGTCAAATTATGTGCAAACGACCCCGCAATAGAATTTTGATGATTCCAACAGCTCCATATGGTGATTTTGGACTTAGGAGCGTGATCGGAATTTTATTTGGAAGTCCGTAGTGGAATTAGGCTTGAAATGCCGAAAGTTGAATTTTTGGAAAGTTTGACCGAGGGGTTGACTTTTTGATATCAGGGTCGAAATTCGATTCTGAAAATTTTCATAGCTCAGTTATGTCATTTATGACTTGTGTGCAAAATTTGAAGTCATTCCGAATTGATTTGATGTGTTTCGACACAAGATATAGAATTTGAAAGTTCAAAGTTCATTAATTTTGATTTGAGGTGCGATTCGTCGTTTTGATGTTGTTTGATGTAGTTTGAAGCCTCGACTAAGTTCGTATGGTATTTTGGGACATGTTGGAATAATTGATTAAGGTCCCGAGGGTCTCGGGTGGATTTCGGAAGGTAAACGGAATGGATTTCGGACAGAGTGCTGGAAATTTCTGTTGCAGAAATTTCGTGCGTGGGGCCAATTTTGGAAGCTTATATCTCGCAATTCATAAGGAATCAGAACATTTTCAAAACATGAAAGTTGTAGTCGTTGGATTATAGTTTCCAGAAAGTTAAACCATTTATCATTTGGATATTTGTACATGAAGTTATGATCAATTGAAGGAAGGCTGGTAGAGCAGTTTCTGGTGGACTTTTAGTGACGAAAAATGGACTTTTAGTGACGGATTGGCAGAAACTTAAGGACCAAAAATGGTCATTTCATTCATTTCGTTTTGGATTTTTGGAGCACGGTTCTTGGGCGATTTTCACGGGAAAATATTGGGGTAAGTGTTCCTTATCCTATATTGATTATATTTCATGATTCCATACTCATTTACATCATGAATCCGTGAATTTATGGAAGAAAAATCAAGATTTTTGCAAAATCTTCCAAAAACGAAAATTTAAGATTTGGAGGTCGAGTTGTTATCGGATTTTGGTAAAATTGGCATGGGTGGACTCGTTATTGAATGGGTTGTCGGATTTTATAAGTTTCACCGGATTCCGAGATGTGGGCCCCACGGGCAAATTTTGAGCTAATTTTGGATTTTAATAAAAATATAATATTTTCTTATGAAATTGATTACTATAATTTTTGTTGACTGTATCGAATTAATTATGACTAGATATGAGTCGATCGGAGTCGAAAAATCGAGAAAAAAGCATAATACTTGATTAAATTGGAGCAAGTCGAGGTAAGTGACTTGTCTAACCTTGTGTGGGGGAAATTTCTCTTAGGATTGGTATTGATGTGATTATTGAAATGTGTTGAAAGTAGTGTGCACGAGGTGACGAGTGTGTACACGGGCTAAATTACGAAAGATTATATTTTTAAATTATGTAGATCACTGTTGCGCATTTATTAAATTATTTTATCTTGTTATATTCTTTATCATTGATCTGAGTTATATACTTCAAATTTGTTTGATCTTTTCTTACTAATTGTTTTACCTGTTTAGTTGAAACTTGGTTTCTTTTATTTTGTGCATTATTTGAAGGTTGATTTTCTTTAAATTAAATATTATTAATATGAAGTATTTGACATTTTTAAACTTGATATTGAAGCAACGTAGTAAAGATTTTGAAATATTATTTTCCTAAATTATTTACTCCTGAATATTTTTATACTCATTGTGAGGGAGCCGTGAGCTCTTTATTGTGGAAGAATATTATTGTTGAATTATTTTGACATGAGCCGTGAGCTCTTTATTGTGGAAAAATATCATTGTTGAATTATTTTGACATGAGCCGTGAGCTCTTTATTGTGGAAAAATATTATTAATGAATTATTTTGACATGAGCCGTGAGCTCTTTATTGTGGCAAACTATTATTGATGATTTATTTTGGCATGAGCCGTGAGCTCTTTATTGTGGAAAAATATTGTTGTTGAATTATTTTGGCAAGTTAAATTATTTGAGCACTTGAGGTGCAAATTGTGATATATTGTGATATTGATACGCATGCGGTGGTATAAGGTCTGGGTGTTGAAACGCATGCGGTGAGATAAGGGTGGCTTGATACGCGTGGCTAGTAGGGGTGACTACTAGAAGTCATGCGGTGTGATAAGGGTGGCTAAAACGCGGGATGCTATTTCGGAAAAAAATGTTTTTTTTAAAATAAATTGTGAAGGCTCCCGTGGTGATATAAGGAAATGAGATATTGTGAAATTATTTATAACTTGGGACTACGAGGCGGTACCTCGGTAATGCCCTTGTTGATATTGATTTATGGCCATAGTTGCTTTCGATTAATTGTTGTGATCTTCATAAAGTTGATGGAAATTCTGTTTTGATTCCACGAGATATTATTTGCGATTATTTGGTGTCATTAAATGTGACATACTATTTGATTCATTTCCAATGTCATTTTATTTTACTACATTGACAAACATTTTACCATGCCATTATTATATTCCAGTAGGGCCTTACCTGACCTCGTCACTACTCTACCGAGGTTAGGCTTGGCACTTACTGGGTACCGCTGTGGTGTACTCATACTACACTTCTGCACATCTTTTTCTGCAGATTCAGGTATATTTTACCAGCCTAGACGTCAGTGAGTTACCTGCGCACGGAGACTTCGAGGTATATCTGCCAGCGTCCGCAGACTCCGAAGTCCCCTTCTATCATTTTATGTTGCTTCCTTATATTTTATTTAGACCTTGACATATAGAGACATTGAGAATAAATTCTTAGAAGCTTGTGACTTATTTCTACCGGGTTTTGGGAGTTGAAATTGTTTGAATTGTAGTTTATTTATTTCAGATATTTATTATTATTCCGCATTGATAGGCTTACCTAGTCTTAGAGACTAGGTGCCATCACGACATCCTATGGAGGGAATTTGGGGTCGTGACAAGTTGGTATCAGAGCACTAGGTTCATAGGTGTTATGAGTCACAAGCAGGTTTAGTAGAGTCTTGTGGATCGGTACAGAGACGTCTGTACTTATCTTCGGGAGGCTATGGAACTGTTAGGAAAATATTCACTTCTTTGATTCCTTATCGTGCGGCATTGATTTAGCTTGAAACATATATCTCATATTCCTTTGTATCCACTCGTGTATGATATTGCGCACTCAATATCAGTTGTGCGTCGATGGTTCGTGATGTCGCAGATGGACTACGAGGGAGCCAAAGATGCTCAAACATTGCCTTAATGTGTGGTTCCGACTGAAGATGTGGGCGTATTGAGAGATCACCTAGTGAATCATGTGCGGGGTGCAACGGACATTGGCATCTGGTTGATTTATACGAGCTATGTAGGTTATTATTGTGGATCATCGGACGTTGTGACCAATGACTTCACGCCGTCCACTATCAATGGGTGGATTGCGGGGTCATGTATTATATCAGTTTTGGGCCTGAAATGTATATATGTGGTACTGAAAGGTTCCCTAAAATTTACACATGTTTAAGGCCTGAAATTTCGTAGAGGATAAGGTTGGGACTTGCGGTATGTCCGCCTCCTTAATAATCCTATACTTCAATACCAAAGGAGTTATAGAAACAACTCTAAATTTATAGAAGGTCTACTCAGCGTGGACGTCACTGTTGCGGATTTTGGGGTGCTTCGGAGTAAGTACACTTGTTGACGAGAGTCTGGACTATGTGGTTCGTGATAAGATTTGTCTGTTTAGAGCTCTACTTTCGCGATCGTTGTGTATAAATAGGGGTAAGGGTTACCCCAAAGAAGAATGAAGAGTTTGTTAAGAAATTGCTCAGCTCAACAGTGTTGAGTCAACATAACAAAATAAGAAATTTGCCTTGGGAGTGATAATTCTCCACCAGTGTTCGTGGCAAGCCTATGAAGAGGGCAGACCAGCCAATGTAACACCGCCCACTTGGCTCAGTTCTCAGAAACGCTTTTGAAAGAGTTTGTTTTTTGGACTCTCCGTAATGCGTGGCGCATAGGGTTTGAATGGTTGCATCATGTCACCATTGACGATGTCAGAATATGCCATCAAGTTCAATAAGTTAGCCCGTCATACTCCTACTTTGCTTCCTACACCCAGAGGACGAGTCCATAGACTCATTAAAGAACTCAATTATGATCATAAAATTTTGTACGATCCGGGAGCTACAAGATGATACTTCATTGCTGCTAATTGTACAAATTACCAAGATATTAGGATGTGTTCGGGGTGAGAAAAAAGGAAACTAAGGAGACCAAGACATCTGGAGGTTCTGGGGGATTCAGTGGATTCTAATCTGCAAGTACAAATCATTATGGCGGGGGCTCGGGCAGTCGGCCAGCCCAGTCCGCACATCGGATTACTCGGGGTGCTCCAGTAAGTTCTTTTAATGCACCACCGACATGAGTTCCTACAATGGTTATTCCAGTTATCTGCACAGACTCAATATGAGCAGCCTAACCCGCAAAAAGGGTTGTTATGAATATGGTGATACTAGGCACATCATGAGAAAATTGTCCCAAACTTGGGAGAGACATATTTCATCAAAGCACTCAGGCTACGTGCCCCATTGAAGTTACTACACCACCCACACGACCAGTTAGGGGTGGAGGACAGACGGGTAGAAGGCGTCCTAGAGGTGGAGACCTAGCCATTGATATATTTATTTTACGGTATGGCGGAGGTCGCTACATCAGATGGTGTCGTTACAGGTATGACCTCGATTTAATATAAAGGAATAATTTCCTTAAGTTGATTCGGTTCTCAATATCGAAATGAGTCTTCCTATTATGCTCCACTTATGAGTGAGCTTCATAATTCTATAATTTACTTATGTGTTTACCCCTGTTGGGAGATTTTATGGAGATAACTACGCCTATCATTTCGTGTTGGTCACTAATAAGAGCTGCGAGGCTAAATGTGGCTTTCTGTTACTCATTTCGGTAAATTTTGATGTAAATTCCGAATAATTAATTGCAAATTATGAATTATATGCCCTACCGGTGTGGGGTTCATTATGTGTTGTGATTTGGTGTAACCGAAATTATTTAAAAGAAGAAAATAGAAATTTTCAATTGGCACGATGTGCATATTACTTGTGATTCAGAACTGAGGACGAGATCCTCACATTTTTATATAAATTGATATGTTTAAACTGGGTTACGAGCTGCGGTGGAAGTTATATAAGGACGAGATCCTTGTGAGAAAAATTCTTGTGTTTAAGTTCTCCCTTGTGAAATTAAATTTGTACTATAGTACTAATAGGGAGTCATGCGTGTTAGGCTTATTTGAAAATTCTTATATGAAATTCTCTGTGCATAGTTGTCAAATTCGTGTTGTAATTATTAATTTTTAACCTACGAGGTAGGTGCCCGCCTAGGTGGTGTTAAATGTGACTCATTAATTCGGGTAAATAATTATAAAGTCTTCATGCCTCGCACCTAGTTATCAGTATTGTGAAGGTTTGCAATGAGATTTTTGTTAACATGAGGTTAAATGACGATTCTGTAATTGATTATGAACAACTATTAAGACCAAATAGATCCAAGAGGGTGCCCCATTTACAGGGTCAGATGAGTGTGATTTAAGCTTTCAGAAGTTCAAGATCACTTTGACTCCGACACAAGCGTTGGTATTACTTACATGTTCAAGGTCTTATACTGTGTATTGTGACGCGTCGCGTATTGGTCTCGGTGCGATGTTGATGCAAGACGGTAGGGTGATTGCCTACGCGTCTAGACAGTTAAAGGTACATAAAAAAAAATAATAATAAAAAAATTCCGTCCACGACCTTGAGTTAGCAACTATTGTTCATGCCTTGAAGCATTTGGCTCCATTATTTGTACGGTGTCCATTGTGAGGTCTACACCGATCACCAAAATCTACAATATCTGTTTAAACAGAAGGATCTTAATTTGTGGCAGCGGAGATGGTTGGAGTTACTTAAGGATTATTATATCACCATTCTCTATCATCTTGGGAAGCCCAATGTAGTGGCCGATGCCTTGAGTCATAAGGCGGAGAGTTTGGGCAGCTTAGCATATTTACCGGTAGCAGAGAGGCCTCTAGCCTTGGATGTTCAGGCCTTGGCCAACCAGTTTGTTAGACTGGATGTTTCCGAGTCGAGCCGAGTTTTTTTTGTGTGGTTTCTCAGTCTTCTCTTTATGAGCGTATCATGGAACGTCAGTATGATGACCCCCATCTGCTTGTCTTTAAGGACACAGTTCAGCACGACGATGCCAAGGAAGTCACAATTGGAGATGAAGATGTATTACAGATGCATGGCAGGCTATGTGTGCCTAATATAGATGGTTTTCGTGAATTGATTCTCCAGGAGGCTCACAGTTTGCGGTACTCCATACATTCGGGTGCTGCGAAGATATAGCAGGACTTGAGGCAACATTATTGGCGGAGAAAGATGAAGAAAGACATAGTGGAGTATGTAGCTCGGTGTCTAAATTGTCAATAAGTGAAATATGAGCATCAACGACCTAGTGGATTGCTTCAGAAGTTAGTGATTCCAGAATGGAAATGGGAGAGGATCACTATGGATTTCGTTGTTGGGCTCTCACGGACTCAGAGGAAGTTCAATGCAGCTTGGATGATTGTGGATAGATTGACCAAATCAGCTCATTGCAATCCTATGATGACTACCTACTCTTCCGAGCAGTTGGCTCGAATCTATATTCGCGAGATTGTCAGATTTCACGGTATACCGGTATCTATCATCTCTGACCGGGGTACGCAGTTTACATCACGGTTCTGGAGGGCAGTACAATGTGAGTTGGGTACTCAGGTAGAGTTGAGTACAACATTTCACCCTCAGATAGACGAGCAGTCCGAATGCAGTATTCAGATACTGGAGGATATGCTTCGTGCGTGTGTGATAGATTTTGGGGGTGCTTGGGATCAGTTCTTACCACTTGCGTAGCTTGCTTACAACAACAGTTGTCAGTCAAGCATTCAGATGGCTCTGTATGAGGCCTTGTATGGTAAGTGGTGCAAGTCCCCAGTGGGTTGGTTCGAACCGGGCGAGGCTAGGCTATTGGGTACAGACTTGGTGCAGGATGCCTTGGAAAAGGTTAAGTTGATTCAGAATTGACTTCGTACAACCCAATCTAGATAGAAGAGTTATGCGAATCGGAAGGTTCGTGATTTTGCATTCATGGTTGGTGAGCGGGTATTGCTCCGGGTTTCGCCTATGAAGGGTGTGATGAGGTTCGGGAAGAAGGGCAATTTGAGCCCTAGGTATATTGGGCCTTTTGAGATTCTTGAGAGAGTTGGAGAGGTGGCTTACAAACTTGCACTACCACCTAGTCTCTTTGCCAGTCATCCGGTATTCCATGTTTCCATGCTTCGGAAATATCACGGCGATCTGTCTCATGTGCTAGACTTAAGTTCGGTTCAGTTGGACAAGAATCTATTTTATGTTGAGGAACCAATGGCTATTTTGGATAGGCATGTTCGAAAGCTGAGGTCAAAGAACATTGCTTCCGTGAAGGTTCAGTGGAGGGGTCATCCGGTTGAGGAGGCGACTTGGGAGACCGAGCATGATATGCGCAGCTGTTATCCACACTTATTCACCAGCTTAGGTACTTTTTCTAACTCCGTTCGAGGACGAACGTTTGTTTTAGAGGTGGAGAATGTGATGACCCAAAATGTCATCTTTAAATTTAATGATTAATTATGTGATCTAAGCACTATTTACCATTACTCGACTTGCGTGTGCAGTCCGTAAAAAAATTTCGGAAAGTTTTCAGGTGAAAAATGAATTAAAATGTGAATTAGAGCTTTAAAACTCAACTGAGTTGACCTTGGTCAACATTTTGAGCAAACAGACTCGGATCAGTGTTTTGACCATTTTGGTAGGTCTGTATCGTGATTTGGGACTTCGGCGTATGTCCGGAATCAAATTCCGAGGTCCCTAACCCGAGATATGGAATTTTGATGAAAAATTAAAAGTTTAAGTTCAAATAGTGACCGGATGTCAAATTATGTGCAAACGACCCCGCAATAGAATTTTGATGATTCCAACAGCTCCGTATGGTGATTTTGGACTTAGGAGCGTGATCGGAATTTTATTTGGAAGTCCGTAGTGGAATTAGGCTTGAAATGCCGAAAGTTGAATTTTTTGGAAGTTTGACCGAGGGGTTGACTTTTTGATATCGGGGTCGAAATATGATTCTGAAAATTTTCATAGCTCAGTTATGTCATTTATGACTTGTGTGCAAAATTTGAAGTCATTCCGAATTGATTTGATGTGTTTCGACACAAGATATAGAATTTGAAAGTTCAAAGTTCATTGATTTTGATTTGAGGTGCGATTCGTCGTTTTGATGTTGTTTGATATAGTTTGAAGCCTCGACTAAGTTCGTATGGTATTTTGGGACATGTTGGAATAATTGATTAAGGTCCCGAGGGTCTCGGGTGGATTTCGAAAGGTAAACGGAATGAATTTCGGACCAAGAGTGCTGGAAATTTCTGTTGCAGAAATTTCGTGCATGGAGCCAACTTTGGAAGCTTATATCTCGCAATTCATAAGGAATCAGAATATTTTCAAAACATGAAAGTTGTAGTCGTTGGATTATAGTTTCCAGAAAGTTAAACCATTTATCATTTGGATATTTGTACATGAAGTTATGATCAATTGAAGGAAGGCTGGTATAGCAGTTTCTGGTGGACTTTTAGTGACGAAAAATGGACTTTTAGTGATGGATTGGCAGAAACTTAAGGACCAAAAATGGTCATTTCATTCATTTCGTTTTGGATTTGTGGAGCACGGTTCTTGGGCGATTTTCACGGGAAAATATTGGGGTAAGTGTTCCTTATCCTATATTGATTATATTTCATGATTCCATACTCATTTACATCATGAATCCGTGAATTTATGAAAGAAAAATCAAGATTTTTGCAAAATCTTCCAAAAACGAAAATTTAAGATTTGGAGGTCGAGTTGTTATCGGATTTTGGTAAAATTGGTAAGGGTGGACTCGTAATTGAATGGGTTATCGGATTTTATAAGTTTTGCCGGATTCCGAGATGTGGGTCCCACGAGCAAATTTTGAGCTAATTTCGGATTTTAATGAAAATGTAATATTTTCTTATGAAATTGATTACTATAATTTTTGTTGACTGTATCGAATTAATTATGACTAGATACGAGTCGATCGGAGTCGGAAAATCGAGGAAAAAGCATAATACTTGGTTAAATTGGAGCAAGTCGAGGTAAGTGACTTGTCTAACCTTGTGTGGGGAAATTTCCCCTAGGATTGGTATTGATGTGATTATTGAAATGTGTTGAAAGTCGTGTGCACGAGGTGACGAGTGTGTACACGGGCTAAATTGCGAAAGATTATATTTTTAAATTGTGTAGATCACTGTTGCACATTTATTAAATTATTTTATCTTGTTATATTCTTCATCATTGATCTGAGATATATACTTCAAATTTGTTTGATCTTTTCTTACTAATTGTTTTACCTGTTTAGTTGAAACTTGGTTTCTTTTATTCTGTGCATTATTTGAAGGTTGATTTTCTTTAAATTAAATATTATTAATATGAAGTATTTGACATTTTTAAACTTGATATTGAAGCAACGTAGTAAAGATTTTGAAATATTATTTTCCTAAATTATTTACTCCTGAATATTTTTATACTCATTGTGAGGGAGCCGTGAGCTCTTTATTGTGGAAGAATATTATTTTTGAATTATTTTGACATGAGCCGTAAGCTCTTTATTGTGGAAAAATATTATTGTTGAATTATTTTGACATGAGCCGTGAGCTCTTTATTGTGGAAAAATATCATTGATGAATTATTTTGACATGAGCCGTGAGCTCTTTATTGTGGCAAACTATTATTGATGATTTATTTTGGCATGAGCCGTGAGCTCTTTATTGTGGAAAAATATTGTTGTTGAATTATTTTGGCAAGTTAAATTATTTGAGCACTTGAGGTGCAAATTGTGATATATTGTGATATTGATACGCATGCGGTGGTATAAGGTCTGGGTGTTGAAACGCATGCGGTGAGATAAGGGTGGCTTGATACGCGTGGCTAGTAGGGGTGACTACTAGAAGTCATGCGGTGTGATAAGGGTGGCTAAAACGCGGGATGCTATTTCGGGAAAAAAATATTTTTTTTTAAAAATAAATTGTGAAGGCTCCCGCGGTGATATAAGGAAATGAAATATTGTAAAATTATTTATAACTTGAGACTACGAGGCGGTACCTCGGTAGTGCCCTTGTTGATATTGATTTATGGCCATAGTTGCTTTCGATTAATTGTTGTGATTTTCATAAAGTTGAAGGAAATTCTGTTTTGATTCCACGAGATATTATTTGCAATTATTTGGTGTCATTAAATGTGACATACTATTTGATTCATTTCCAATGTCATTTTATTTTACTACATTGATAAACATTTTACCATGCCATTATTATATTCCAGTAGAGCCTTACCTGACCTCGTCACTACTCTACCGAGGTTAGGCTTGGCACTTACTGGGTACCGCTGTGGTGTACTCATACCACGCTTCTGCACATCTTTTTGTGCAGATTCAGGTACATTTTACCAGCCTAGACGTCAGTGAGTTACCTGCGCATGGAGACTTTGAGGTATATCTGCCAGCGTCCGCAGACTCCGGAGTCCCCTTCTATCATTTTATGTTGCTTCCTTATATTTTATTTAGACCTTGACATATAGAGACATTGAGAATAAATTCTTAGAAGCTTGTGACTTATTTCTACCGGGTTTTGGGAGTTGAAATTGTTTGAATTGTAGTTTATTTATTTCAGATATTTATTATTATTCCGCATTGATAGGCTTACCTAGTCTTAGAGACTAGGTGCCATCACGACATCCTATGGAGGGAATTTGGGGTCGTGACAAGTTGGTATCAGAGCACTAGGTTCATAGGTGTTATGAGTCACAAGCAGGTTTAGTAGAGTCTTCTGGATCGGTACAGAGACGTCTGTACTTATCTTCGGGAGGCTATGGAACTGTTAGGAAAATATTCACTTCTTTGATTCCTTATCGTGCGGCATTGATTTAGCTTGAAACATATATCTCATATTCCTTTGTATCCACTCGTGTATGATATTGCGCACTCAATATCAGTTGTGCGTCGATGGTTCGTGATGTCGCAGATGGACTACGAGGGAGCCAAAGATGCTCAAACATTGCCTTAACGTGTGGTTCCGACTGAAGATGTGGGCGTATTGAGAGATCACCTAGTGAATCATGTGCGGGGTGCAACGGACATTGGCATCTGGTTGATTTATACGAGCTATGTAGGTTATTATTGTGGATCATCGGACGTTGTGACCAATGACTTCACGCCGTCCACTATCAATGGGTGGATTGCGGGGTCATGTATTATATCAGTTTTGGGCCTGAAATGTATATATGTGGTACTGAAAGGTTCCCTAAAATTTACACATGTTGAAGGCCTTAAATTTCGTAGAGGATAAGGTTGGGACTCGCAGGTGCGCATTTATCCATTTGGTTTGGCTTCGCACCTGCAGTGAAGTGGGCCGTTTCTGCGCATCCGCAAGTGCGACCAATGCCCTCGCACCTGCGCCATTTCCGCATCTGCGCCTGCTCCTTCGGAATTCGCAATTGCATTACTCGCACCTGCATTACAGTTAAGTAGGGATTTTGACCACTTATTTGCACTCTTTTACTTACATTTTAGCTCAAAAATGCTTAAAGGTATTCCCGAGAACTAATGAAATGTGCTTTCTTGCAGGCATATTGGGATACGAGCCAAAAAAGTAAAGATCAACTCAAAAAGGAGTAAGTTTGGACAAGAACCAAAACAAGGCAAAATGGCTACAGTGCGGACCGCACAATACTGTGTGCGGCTGCAAACTCTGAAGATGCACCGATAGAATTTCTTCACACAGTGTGGACCGCACAATTATTGTGCGGCTGCAGAAGACTAGATTCAGAGACTTTAGTTTGGGAGCTTAAAGATGTGCGGATCGCACTATTATTGTGCGGCCCCAAGACCCCAAAATGCGGCTGCACTCATAAATGTGCAGTCCGCATAATGAAGCCCAGATCCAGTCCAAGAACAAGAGTGCGGCCGCACTCAGAAATGTGTGGTCCGCATAATTAGAGGAAGTGCGGCCGCATCTCACTTTTATGTGACCACAGAAATTCAACCTGGCTAGTCAATATCAAAGTGCGGACCGCACACATAATTGTGCGGCCGCACAACCTTCGCAGGGGCAATTTTGTCAGATATTTTTAACTCGGTATAAATAGATCTTTTTGTCATTTTTAGGTTAAGTTTGGTGCACCTGAACAATTAGAGCCGTTTTTATTTACTGTATTGGGTTACTTTGTGCTAGTTTAGCATTTAAACATTAGGTTTTCTTTCCTTAATCAATTATTATGCATTTTATCTTAGTTTCTTCTTTAATTTCTTCATTTTCCATGGGTAGCTAAACCCTTAGCTAGGGTTGTGACTCAATCCTAGTATGGGTACTTAATGGATGATTGATTTAGGGCTTATTTATGATTGGGTATATGATAATTAGCCTAGTTCTTGCTTGAATTTGAGAATTGATGGTTGCAGACGTTGATTCATGCCTAATTGACTTAGTTTTTACTTAAGAAAGTGAGACTTAGTGTAGGAAAACTTGGCTAACAAGGATTTGGGGTGAACTCAAGAAATTGATAGCCCTAATTAAAGAGTCGAATCTAGAGATAGTAAGACTCGACTTGAGTATTTATCACTTGTTTCGTGAGATACCCATTTGGACTTGAGAAAGCCAAATTTGGTAAAAATCACTCAAACTACCGAAAGGTATAGAGTGAGTAACTGAGTGTGATTGCTATATTGTATCCCAATCAACCAAACATGCCCTAAAGCTCTAAATCCGTTAGGTAACCAACTAGGCGGAAGTCGCAACACTAGCTCTTTTATAACTCGAAAAACAACCAAAACCAAAAACATTGTCTCTTAGCCTTACAATTACAAGCAGTAGCGTAAAAGTAGAAGTAGAAACAACAATTGAAAATGTGGAAGTGTAATCTTAGGTACATCATACATTCTCACTAGGTATATACCTAATCCTACATCAAGATCCATGTGGAATCGACCCTGACTCGCGTTGGGTTTTTATTATTGCATCGACCGTCTCTCAACCTAAATTAGTGGTGTAAGTATGGGCAACGCCAGTTTTTGGCACCCTTGCAGGGGAGGAAAACGGATTTAGCTATATATCTAGGTTTGTGTGTGATTTGTCTTCTTTTCCTTCTGAGTCACTAATTTTGTTTTTGAATTGATCATAGGTACAAGAATGGATGTTAACAATGAGCCTCTTGGGAATTTTCCATTGGGGGAGGAAGTGGATGATGATCAAGTTGATGAGGTTTATCCCGAACCTCAAGCAAATAGGCGAGGCCAACCGCCTCATGACTACATTTCCAACCCTCCCCCACCTCCACTAAGAGTGGCTGCCATAGTCCCGCCCCACAATAGGGCGTGCAACTTCCAAATCACAAATGTGATGCTTACATTTCTTGAGCAACGAGGATTTTTCATCGAGGCTCCGAGTCAAAATTCTTACAATCATCTCAAAGGGTTCGTGGATACTTGTTGGGGGAGCAAACAAACCAATGTTTCCGAGGATGTGCTGTGGTTGAAGCTATTTCCCTTTTCTCTACGGGGAAAGGCATTGGACTGGTTAGAGATATTGCCCAATCATTCCATCCATACATGGGATGAGTTGGCGGAAAAATTCATTGCCAAATTCTTCTCTCCGGGGCATATGGATACACTTCGGGATGATTTTCTAGCATTCAAGAAAGAACCTAATGAGCCATTGCATGAGATTTGGTAAAGATACCGCACTATGGTGAAAGAGTGCCCGAATAATGATATGACCGAGGCTATGATTCAACATACCTTCTACAGGGGGATCAATATTACCAATTAATGCGTGGTCAACCAACTTGCCGGTGGAAATTTCATGACAACACCATATGCCGAAGCTTGTGAAATCTTAGATGAAATGGCGGATACTTCATCGGCATGGAAAAGTAGAGAAAATGTTCCTCAAAGCGATCCAAATATGATTCACCTACACAAAAAATTGCACGATCATGGGCAAGCAATTGCCGAGTTGACCACTACAATGAATCAATTGGCCAAAGCTCAACTTCAACAGGTTCAAGATCCTAGGCAAGTAAATGCAATGGAAGGTGTCAATATGATGGTGAACAAGCGAAGGCAAAAAGGGTCAACAAGTGCAAAATCGTGTGGAACAATTTGTGCAAGATGATAGTGGGTTCGACCAAGACGAATCATACAATGAGCAAAAGGAAGAAGTACAATATGTGAATAACTACCAAGGTCAAAGGAACAACTCTCAAGGCTCGAATCACCAACAATGGCGGTCTCAAGGAAATTGGAATAATCAAAACCACCAAAGCAATTGGAGTGGTGGTACCAACAATCAAAGTAATTGGAACAATAACAATAATCAAGGCAATTGGAACAATCAAGGCAACCAAGGCAATTGGGGTGGCAACAATCAAGGATATTGGGGAGGCAACAACCAATGGGGTTGGAATGGTAACCAAGGGAATCGGGGGCTGGGCTCTCAAAGGCCCCCGATGTATCAACAACCAAACAACCCGCCTCCTTATCTGTATCAAGGTTCTAGTTCTTCCAACAATGAGATGGGATGAATTGAAAATATGTTCAAACAAATGATGGAGAAAAATGCCAACTTCGATGCTCAATTAGCCTCTCACAACACATCAATCTGCAATTTGGAAGTTCTATTGGGGAAAATCTCACAAGCTTTAAACATTCGTCCTAAGGGGGCACTACCTAGTGATACAGTGGTGAACCCGAAGGATGGGAACAACACGGGACATGCCATGGCCGTAACAACATAGAGTGGAAGAGGTGGAGATGCAACCACTTGAAATCAAAGAATAATTGTGGATGATGATGTAGTGGTTCAAGAAGATGAGATTCCAAGCAACGAGGTTCAAGCTAATGAAGAAGTGAGAATTGATATTGATGAGAATGTGGAGGATACCCAAGAAGAAGTGAACCTATCTAGGGAACACGTGATTGACATACCAAAACCGGTAGTGCAAAAGGCCAAGACACCAATGACAAGGCCTCCTCCTCCATACCCTCAAAGGCTCACCAAACAAAATAGTGAGAACTAATTCAAGAAGTTTATTGACACGATGAAGAGATTATCCATTAATGTGCCATTGGTTGAGGTGTTGGAACAAATTCCCGGTTATGCAAAGTTCATGAAAGATTTGGTGACAAAGAAAAGATCAATGAATTGTGAGACTATCAAGATGACACATCAAGTGAGTGCTATTGTACACTCAATGGCTCCGAAATTGGAAGATCCCGACGCTTTCACAATCCCTTGCACTATTGGAAGCGCCGACTTTGCCAAAGCTCTATGTGATCTAGGGGCGAGTATCAACTTGATGCCCTACTCGGTGTTCAACACTTTGGGAATTGGGCAACCAAGACCCACATCTATGAGGTTACAAATGGCGGATCGTACTATGAAGAGACCATTGGGTATTATGGATGATGTGTTGGTTCGTGTTGATAAGTTCATCCTTCCAGCGGACTTTGTGATTCTTGATTGCAAAGTGGACTATGAGGTGCCTATTATCTTGGGTAGACCTTTTCTTGCTATGGAGAAGGCTCTTGTTGATGTGGAAGCCGGTGAGCTCACCTTTCGGGTGGGCGAAGAAAATGTGGTTTTCCATGTGTGCAAATCTATGAGGCAACCAAATAGTAATGAAGTTTGTTCGTTTATGGACTTAGTGACCGAGGTAATTGTTGATGATTCTAGTGCAATGATGAATGTTGATGATACTTTGGAAGACGTATTGCTTAATCATGATGATGATGAGAAGGATGGCTGTGGAATGTGTAAATGCATTACAAGGAATGGGGTCGTATACTTATGAACCCCGAAAATTGTCCTTAGATCTTGAGAACCGGAAGACTCCTCTAACAAAGCACTCAATCGAGGAGCCTCCTACTTTGGAGTTAAAGCCATTCCCTTCACATCTCATGTATGAGTTTCTTGGCCCATGTTCTACTTTACCTGTTATTCTTTCCTCTTGCTTAACTAATGTGCAGGTAGATTCTACTTTGGCGGTGCTCCAAAAGAGGAAGAAAGCTATAGGATGGACATTGGCGGATATTTGGGGTATAAACCCTTTTGGAGGAGGATTCCAAACCCTTCGTTGCATATCAAAGAAGATTAAATGAAGCAATGCAACAGGTAGTGAAGAAGGAGATCATTAAATGGTTGGATGCCGGGGTTGTCTACCCCATTTCCGATAGCTCGTGGACCTCTCCGGTGCAATATGTCCCAAATAAAGGGGGCATGACTGTGGTAACAAATGATAAGACCGAGTTGATCCCCACAAGTATGGTCACCGGGTGGAGAGTTTTCATGGACTATAGGAAGCTCAACAAATTCACTCGGAAAGATCATTTTCCACTTCCATATCTTTATCAAATGCTTGATCGGCTGGCCGGATGTACTTTTTATTATTTCCTTGATGGATACTCCGGCTACAATCAAATTCTTATTGCTTCGGAAGACCAAGAGAAGACTACTTTCACTTGTCCTTATGGTACTTTTGCATTCTCGTGGATGCCATTTGGGTTATGCAATGCACCGACAAATTTTCAACGGTGTATGATGGCCATCTTCACCGATATGGTGGAGGATTTTCTTGAGGTCTTCATGGATGACTTTTCCGTGGTAGGGAATTCTTTTGATGAGTGCCTGGACAACTTGGACAAGGTATTGGAAAGATGTGAGGAAACAAACTTGGTTTTGAATTGGGATAAATGTCACTTCATGGTCGAGGAAGGCATAGTCCTCGGCCACAAAATTTCAAAGTATGGTATTGAGGTCGATAAGGCCAAAATTGAGGTGATCTCCAAACTCCCTCCCCTACATCCGTGAAGGGAGTGAAGAGCTTTTTGGGTCATGCGGGGTTCTATAGCTGATTCATCAAGGACTTTTCTAAGGTGGTAAACCCCCTGTGCAAACTTTTGAAAAAGGATGCCAAGTTCCATTTCAACGAAGATTGTATGAAGGCATTTGAATTGCTCAAGTTTAAGTTGACTACTACTCCTATTATCACCGCACCAGATTGGAGCTTACCTTTTGAGCTCATGTGTGATGTATCTGTTGGAGCGGTGTTAGGGAAATGTATCAACAAAATCCTTCATCCGGTCTACTATGCTAGTAAGACCATGAATGATGCCCAAGTCAACTACACAGTGACCGAAAAAGAGCTCCTTGCTATTGTTTTTGCTATGGAGAATTTCCACCCGTACTTGATGGGTACAAAGGTTGTTTTTCACACCGACCATGTGATGCTTCGATATTTGATGAGCAAGAAAGATTCTAAAGTAAGACTAATGCGGTGGGTGCTTCTTTTGCAAGAGTTTGATATATAGATTCAAGACCGAAAAGGTAGTGAAAACCAAGTGGCGGACCACTTGTCTCGCTAGGAGGAGGAGGGGAGGCCACATGATGGCCTTGATATAAATGATTCATTTCCCGACGAGTAACTCCTAGCCATTTCTATGTCCGGGATGCCATGGTTCGCTGACTTATCCAATTATCTTATGAGTGGCATTGTACCGAATGAGTTCTTTTCAAACCAAAGGAAGAAGCTCAAACGAGATTGCCTTGACTATTATTGGGATGAGCCTTATCTCTTTCGGATTTGTACCGATGGTGTGATTTGACGATGTGTACCGGAGGAGGAACAAATGGAAATTCTTAAGGCTTTCCACTCTTTGCCATATGGTGGTCACCATGGTGGAGCTAGAACGGAAACAAAAGTGTTGAGTTGTGGATTCTATTGGCCTACTCTTTACAAGGACGCTAGCGATCTCGTCAAGCGTTGTGATGAATGTCAAAGGGTCGGTGGGATTTCTAAGAAGAATGAGATGCCCCTCACCACCATCTTGGAGATTGACATTTTTGATATGTGGGGCATTGATTTCATGGGTCCATTCGTGAGCTCTTGTGGGAACACTTACATATTGGTAGCTGTGGATTATGTGTCAAAGTGGGTGGAAGCTGTGGCTTTGCCCAACAATGAAGCTCGGAGTGTAGTGGATTTTTAAAAAAATAACATCTTCACAAGGTTTGGTACTCCAAGGGCCATTATTAGTGATGGGGGGTCGCATTTTTGTAACAAAGCTTTTTATACCTTACTCACAAAGTATGGTGTCACTCATAAAGTATCGACTCCCTATCATCCTCAAGCAAGTGGGCAAGTTGAAGTTTCTAACCGGGAGATCAAGAGTATTTTGTCAAATACTGTGAATGCCAACTGGGCGGATTGGTCAAAGAAACTTTATGATGCTCTTTGGGCTTATAGGATGGCTTACAAAACACTGATTGGTATGTCTTTGTATCGGTTAGTGTTCGGAACATCTTGTCACCTACCAGTGGAACATGAGCACAAGGCTATATGGGCATTGAAGAAGCTTAATCTTGAATGGGATGTCGCCGCCAACTTAAGGGTGGCACAATTGAATGAGCTTGATGAATTTCGATTCCATGCATAATCAAGTTCGTCCTTGTACAAGGACAAGATGAAGTACCTCAATGACAAGTACATCCGGAACAAAGAGTTCAAAAAAGGCGATCTTGTACTATTGTTCAATTCTCGGTTGCGGATGTTTCCGGAAAAGTTGATATCCAAGTGGAGTGGTCCATTTGAGGTTGTGTGACACCCTTTGATGCATTAGACTTGAAGAACAAGAATGATGAAGTGTTTCGAGTCAATGGTCACCGGGTGAAACATTATCTTGGCAAAATTGAGGATGGGCATGTTGTGGAGTTAATTCATTTCAAGTGATTGATGGTAACCTACGTCGTGCCGCGGCGTTAAATCAGGTGATTCTTGGGAGGCAACTCATGTGTCTTTTTCTTTTTCTTTTACATTAGATAGGCTTTGTTTTGTGCTAACTAGTTTTGAAGTATATGTAGGAATGAATGTGCATTGCAGGGACTGTGTCAAAATTTGGCTAAGTGTTGAAAGAGTGTGGACTACACATTAATTGTGCGGACAACACAATTCTAAAGGCAGCAATAGAAATCACTCTGCTGCCGCACAATTCTGTGTGCGGTCGCATAACTGGAAGACCAAAATTGCAAGTTCTCTGAAGTTGGCCTGTCAAAATTCATAGCCAATCTACGGCCGCACATAAAATTGTGTGGTCCGCACAAATTCTACGGCCGCACTCACTTTTATGCGGACCACAGAGTTGATTCAAGGTCTAGGTAAAGTGTGCGGTCCGCACTCACCTTAGGTTTGGGGCGACTTGGTCAACCTATAAATAAAACCTCAAGGCCTTTACCACTCTGAGTTCTTGAACCCTAAGCAAACACAGTGCACGATCAATTAGTCCACAATCTTCCTTCATTTAATCAATGTATATTCTTACCTGTATATTTCATAACTGGTATGTTCATTACATCTTTAGATTTTGCAATTTCTTTTAGTTTTTGTTCTTTTGTGGTAGAGTTATTGTTAGAGCTAAAATGTCAATTGTTAGTCATGGGTGCTTAAAATCATGTGGGTAGTTTCATATATGTTCATTAGGGACTGGGTAGACCATTAATCATGTTAATTTGTGCATTCTATGTCTAAATTGTGAAAATATTGCATGAACCCTAACCTTACTGTCGTAAATGCTCAAACTGTGCGGCCGCACACAAATTTGTGCGGTCCACAGACCACTTGAATATGGAAAATATTATGCGTGAAATGTGCGGACCGCACTCAAAATTGTGCGGTCCGCAAAATAATTGTGCGGCCGCATAAACATTTGTGCGACCGTACTTTTGAACTTCAGAGCATCAGTATCTCAGGATTGGATTTGTGCGGCCGCACTCAAAATTGTGCGGCCCGCACTGCAGGATGTGTGGCCACACTCACAATTATGCGATCTGCACTTCAAGGAGTGCGATCGAACTTCAAAATTGTGCGCTCCGCACTAGATAGTCTGCGACCGCACTTAAAATTGGGCGGTCCGCACTGTCTCCTTTGATGACTGTTGTGCTGCAATTGTTCTGCAAATGTTTGAATTGTTTTGAACTCAACTGAACTATGTACCTTGTATTGGAAATAATGGTTAGATCGCATAGTAGAGGCGATACATCAAAAGGGAGAGGTGAATTCTCTTGAGGTAGAGGAAAAGGCACTCGCCCTCTGCGAGTGCAATCGAAGCCTATTGATAAAAAGCTGACCACCGGGAGAGGAAGGGCCACAGAGCCCTCATAATCCAGTTCCTATGCCCCATCCAGGGAAGCCTCCGAGGGTCATTCAATAGAGGTCCAACCTGAGGCCCTGTCCCAACCATCCCAACCCATTGGGCATTTTCAATTGCGTGACGAACATATATCTAGTTCTTCTAAAGGTTCTGATGTAGGAAGCTAGGGTTACGAACCCTCCTCTACACCTACTCCTTCGGCACCAGTAGTTATTGATGTCGATGATGATGATGTCCCGGATGATGGTAGAGGGGTGGACACTCGAGTGGGCGGCCTTGCGAGGTTGTAAAGAAAGGAAATATGGGAGGATCATTTCGTGAGCTTGATAGCTTCAACAGGTTTCGGGAATTGTGGCCCCAGAGGTCGCTCACACTTGAGCGACAGTTTTTAATGAAGGATTTGGATATTCATAATCCAAATGTCCGTAGATAGTTTCACGAGCGCAAGGGGTGGAAGTGGTTCACCCACAGTTTCATCGATGCAAATGAGCACTTGGTCAGGGAGTTATACGCCAATGTGGCTCACATCAAGAAGGGGACAAAGTGACAAAGGTGAGATATTAGAAAGTCCGCTTCGACGCCTACTCTTTGAACACTTATGTGGGATTCGAAGACGTGGAGGCATTCCAGTACCTAAAGAAGTTGGCTCTGGGTAATGCAGCTCACCCTTGGCTAGTTGAGATTTTGGCTTCCCGAAGACCATCACCACCATGGATTACAACAAAAGTTCCTATCCTCCGGGCCACCCTAAATTTTGAAGCTAAAGAGTGGCAAACCTTTGTGTGTAGCCGGATTGATCCTAGTTTGAATGAGAACAACCTCCCACTTCCCTGGGCAGTTCTAGTAGCTTCTATTATGGTGGGGTACCCGATCAATGTAGGTGCCATCATGTCAACCAACATCACATTTGCTGTCCGAAAAAGTAAAAAGTCCAACCCTTATCCAAACACCCTAACAGAGTACTTCAATGATGACAAGGTAGAGACGAGGTCATATGACACAAAAATAAAGGCTAAGAAGCCTTTCTCATGGTACCACCTGCAGGGTGCTGATAACCCAAAGTTCAAGGGTAAGGTCACTACCACCATTGGCCAGCCTGAAGAGCCATCAGTGGTTGGTTCTGAGGCTGTTGCTGACCCATCTACAACTCTCATGCCTTCTACAGCAGCCGGGCCTTCCACCGGGTCAGCCGAAGTGCCACCACCTTCATCTTCTAGGTCATCAGTTGTCGTACCAGTGCCAGCCTCATCCACTTATCCTCTCACTGCGCTGCGAGTCTCCCAAACTTTGGCAAGCCTCAACAATTGGATGCAGACAACCACTTCTAAGTTGTATGACATATCCAATACTATTTCAACATAGTCCTCTACCCCAGTAGCAACACAGGTCCCTGCATCAATAGAGGAAACATTGAATTAGATTCTGGACAACCAGAAGACTATTATGGATACACTGGTGGCTCACGGGGGTGACGAAGATAGCAGCAGCAAGTGACTTGTCTTTTGACATACTGATGGAGACAGATCCATTAGTACCAGCTGACCTAGTGACACCATCAGCAGAGACACCAGCTGGCCAGTATGACGAGCCAGATCTTACTGCCCCCACTGCTGAGGAGATGCTTCAAATGCTCATCAACCATGTTGTCCCTCAGCTCGACGATGATGAGATACAGTTGGAGGAGACTGAGGGTGGAGATGGTGCCAGTCACCCTGAGACCACATAGGGAGTTTTCTTTACACTCTATCCTCTTTTGTTTTGATTGTACTAAGCATTGAGGACAATGCTCGTTCTTATTCTGGGGGGTTGTCTATTTTGGTTCTGTAATGACCCAACCGGTCATTTTAACTTTTAGAACCCCGTTCCCTAATGATTTGCGGGGATGGTTGGTTCGGTATTTGGAAGTGTTTGAGATGAAACCGGAACACTTGGTTCCTTAAGTTGGCCTTAAAGTGCTAAGTTTGACTTCGGTCAACATTTTGAGAAAATGATCCCGGAATAGAATTTTGATGATTCCAACAGCTCCGTATGGTGATTTTGAACTTAGGAGCGTGCTCGAAATTTTATTTGGAAGTCCTTAGTTAAATTAGGCTTGAAATGGCTAAAAACAAGAATTTAAGTTTGGAAGTTTGACCGATGAGTTGACTTTTTGATACCGGAGTCAGAATCCAGTTCCGAAAATTTTCATAGCTCCGTTATATCATTTATGACTTGTGTGTAAAATTTGAGGTCAATCGGAGTTAATTTGATAGGTTCTGACATTGAATGTAGAAGTTGAAAACTCTTAGTTTCATTAATCTTGAATTGGGGTATGATTCATGGTTTTAGCGTTGTTTGATGTGATTTAGAGGTTCGACTAAGTTCGTATGATATTTTAGGACTTGTTGGTATTTTTGGTTGAGGTCCCGAGGGCCTCGGGTGAGTTTCGGATAGTTAACGGATCAAAAGTTGGACTTAAAAAGCTGCTGCAATTTTCCCTTCTGCTGTATATTCTGGGTTGTGATCGAGCCCCGGATCGAACCCAGATATCGAGCCCACGATCGAGGTCTGAGTCGAAGCCAGGGACAGGGCTCAGTATCGAAGCCACGATCGAAGTTCCAGCTCGAGGACATGATTGAAGGTAAGGCTCGAGGGCTAGGATCGAGACCCATGCTCGATGCCCTGATCGAAGGCCCATGCCCGATGCCCTGATCGAAGGCCCATGCTCGATGACCTGATCCAAGGCCCAACCTCGACGTCCTGATCGAAGGCCCAACCTCGATGCCCTGATCGAGGCCATGACCGAGGTCCAGGCTCGAGCTTGTGATCGAAGCCGCGATCGAGGTCCAGTTCGAGGACCAGTTCCGAAGGCTGCTGGGCAGTTTTATAAAAAGAGGACATTCGTCCTATTTACCATTTTTGACAAACTTGAGCTTGAGCAGAGGCGACTTTTGTCAGATTTTCAAGGAAAATACATTGGGGGTAAGTGATTCTAACTTGGATTTGGTCTATGAACATAAATATATCATTGTTTCACAATTTAATTAGTGTTTTGAGATTTGAAATTTGGAAAAGTTTAGAAATCTCATAGAAACGAAATTTTGAGATTTCGGTATCGATTCGGAGTCGGATTTGAGTAAAACTGGTATGGTTGGACTTGTAATTGAATGGGTTGTCGAATTTCATAATTTTTGCCGGATTCCGAGATGTGAGCCCCGCGGGCGAATTTTTAATTAATTTCGGGATTTTTATTTAAAATGTAGTATTTCCTTATAGAATTTATTTCCTATAATTTTTAGTGATTGTATCGAATTATTTTGGCTAGATTCGAGCCAGACAAAGTTGGATAATCGTGGAAAAGGCAAAATTGTGGATTAAATTGGAGCAAGACGAGGTAAGTCTCTTGTCTAACCTTGTGAGGGGGAAATTACCTCATAGGTGATTAAAATTAAATAATTATTGCTAATTGTGGGGGGGCTACGTACGCACGTGGTGACGAGAGTCCGTGCGTAGCTACTATTAATGCTAAAGTCTGGGTAGTTTAAGACTCAAAGCATGCCTTACTTGTGTAAATTGTATTCTTTGATTTATTTATATTAATTGATATCTATATGAATATATTGTGAATTGTTAGATAAAGATATTAAAGGATGAAAATCTCATAGGTTTGATTGTCTGTTTTAATCAATTAATTATTAAAAGAAATTGTTCTCCTCCCAAATTTATCTTATAATAAATATACTCTCCTTCCGGAGGCACATAAGAAAATGTCCTCCTTTCTTGTGGAGCGGGCCGAATGCCTCGGCAGGATAGATGCATCTATGGATCGCGCCGCACGTCCCTCGGCAGTGTACACAGCACTCTAGATCGGGTCGTACGTCCTCAGCAGAAATCGTGCTTAATAATAATAATTACACGATACTTTAATAATTTATTTCAGCTTGTGAAGCTAATTAATAAATTGAAGAATCCTTGAAATTTAATGAATTATTATTCTTGCTTGTTAAGGAATAAATTGTTACTCATGTAAATGAGGTTTAATTGATAAATTAGAAACTATTTGAATTGAAGGAATTTAATTAATATATTGAGAATTATTACATTTGAAGGAATTTGATTATCTCTGCTGATTAAACAAATTATTATAAATTCTGTAAATCATGCTGATTTAAATATTCTAGTTTTATTTCAGTTATTGTTATTGACCCATAGTGAGTGTCAAAGTCGGTCATCTCGTCTCTACCACTTCGAGATTAGGCTTGATACTTACTGGGTATACGTTGTTTACGTACTCATACTACACTTGTTGCACTTTTTGTGCAGGATCTGAGACAGGTACTAATGGACGACCTATCATCACATTCCCATGTCATCCCGAGGCATAGTGGTGAGCTGCCTTTCTGAGCCGTTCTGCAGCTACCAGTGTATCTTCTTATATTTATATTCTGTCTATTTCATTTCAGACAGTATTTGGAGTTTTGTATAATCTACTAGATGCTCATGCACTTGTGACACCGGGTCTTGGCACACACATTGGTAGAAGTTAGTATTTTATTATTTTCTTGGAATAAAAGTTTAACCAATGTACGTTTGACTTATTAGTTGGCTTGCCTAGCTGTAGTGTTGGGCGCCATCACGACCTATAGGTGAAATTGGGTCGTGACAGGTTCATTTTGGATGACTGTGATACATTTTGATGACATTTGATTACTTTTGGGTCTGTAATAACTTTAATTCTCTTTTTCTTTTATTTTTTATTTTCTCCCTCATTATGTATATATTCATCCCTCATGTATATATTCTATTCCTCTTGGTTTGTATATTCATTTGCCTTACTTTCAGTAGTTTATTTCATAGCTTCTTCATTTTGTTTTCTTAATAGTATAGCTTCTTTTCTGTTTTAGTGAACAATAAGCCTTTGGTTTTTTTAATGCTATGGTTCTTTCCAAAGGTGGATCTTGTGTGAACCGGTGACTCTTCCCAACGATGGATGGCATGACAACCATTTTAAGGGATCGAGTCAATCTTTGATGATTAGGTAGAAACAAGTAGTATTAATGAATAAATAAGGGCATGCTTCACTTGGTACCAACACACTTAAATGCGCGCTTATGGTTAAAAATAAGGTTTTGTAAAGAAATGGCCCTAATTAGTGACCTTGTGACTCTTGTATTGACTTAGGCAATCATCGGGTGGTTTAGTTGAACCATTAGCGATTTTCAATCTTGAATGTGATTATTGTGTGCGCTCGACTCTATTCTCTTTGATAATTCGGCTGTGTGAGAGGTAAGGTATTTTGTTACAAGCCCAAGTACCCGTGCGAGTGATCTAGAACTAGTCTTGAATGTGTTTCTAGGAAAACATTATAAGTTAGCCTGGCTTGAAAAGTGATTGTAGGCTTTCCTTGACCCGTTTTGAAACCTTCCATGGCCCACCAATGATATCATCCTTATTAAACCCTTTTTAGCCTAAAGCCTTTTTATTCGATAATCACATTACAAGCCTTTACCCGTTTTATAGTGACTCTCTCTTGGCACCCGAACTTTTTTTAGTACTCATGTGATTCAAATGTCAAAAACATAAGTTTGGGGGAGAGTCTAGGGGTTTAAAGATGGTATCAAGGCACAAAAGGAGAAAAGAAATGAAGTAAAGAAAAGGCAAAGAAAAAAGAAAGAAAGGAAGAACAAAAGAAAAATACAAAAAGAAAGTGAATAATGTGAAAGGGTTGAAAAGATGCAAAAAAAAAAAAGCAAAAGTTTAAAGCATGGAGATAACAAAGAAGGAAAGTATGAATAGCATGACAAAGAAAGAGTGATGTCAAGTCTCTCTAATCCCCCTAAGGGAGAAGAAATTAACTCAAAGAGCCGGCAAAGTAAGAGCCAAAAAGAGAATATGAAGTGCTAAAGGAAAGATAAACCAATTCCATTTCGATATTTCCCTGCTTAGTCGAAAAGCCTTCATTACATGCCGAACAATCCCTATGTGAGTTTACATTAGTGGTGATCTACATGAGGGGAAAGCATATGGTACTTAGAGCCAAGCTTGTGACATTCTTTTGAGAGTGATGAGCGAATTTGTCTCGAGTCATTGAATTGAATTCTTCATTCATGAGTGAGATGAGCTTTCGGAGAATATAGGAGGAGGAGTTTGGGATCCATAGTGAGTTGCATGAAAGTGGGAGCTTCCTTGATGAACAAAGTCAACCCTTGATGCCCAAGCATCACATTAGAGCCATTTGTGCTTTAACATTCAAATCATAAGCTTGATAATGATTCATAAGCGTGTGGGTAATTGTTGGTCCCAATTGATTCGTGATTGATTCAACTTAGGCCAGCTGAAATATCCCTTTTCTAGTGGAGGTGGGAAATTGCCTTAATTGCTTGAGGACAAGCAAAAGCTTAAGTTTGAGGGAGTTGATAAGCAGGGATTTTGACAGCTTATTTGTTCTCTTTTACTTACGTTTTAGCTCAAAAATGCTTAAAGGTATTCCCAAGAACTAATGAAATGTGCTTTCTTGCAGGAATATTGGGAAACAAGCCAAAAAAGTGAAGATCAACTAAAAAAGGAGTAAAATTGGACAAGAACCAAAATAAGGCAAAAAGGCTACAGTGTAGACTGCACAATATTGTGTGCGGCCGCAAACTCTGAAGATGCACTGATAAAATTTCTTCACAGAATACGGACCGCACAATTATTGTGCGGCCGCAGAAGACTAGATTCAGAGACTTTGGTTTGGAAGCTTAAAGATGTGCGGACCTCACTATTATTGTGCGGTCCCCAGATGCCAAAATGCTGCCACACTCATAAATATGCGGTCCGCATAATGAAGCCCAGATCCAATCCAAGAATAAGAGTGCGACCGCACTCAGAAATGTGTGGTCCGTACAATTAGAGGAAGTGCGGTCACATCTCACTTTTATGTGACCGCAGAAAGTCAACCTGGCCAGTCAATCTCAAAGTGCGGACCGCACACATAATTGTGCGGCCGCACAACCTTCGCAGAGGTAATTTTGTCAGATATTTTCAACTGGGTATAAATAGATCTTTTAATCATTTTTAGGTTAAGTTTGGTGCACTTGAACACTTGGAGCCGTTTTTATTTACTGTATTGCGTAACTTTTTCTTTGTGCCAGTTTAGCATTTAAACATTAGGTTTTCTTTCCTTAATAAATTATTATGCATTTTTTCTTTGTTTCTTCTTTACTTTCTTCATTTTCCATGAGTAGCTAAACCCTTAGCTACGGTTGTGACTCAATCCTAGTATGGGTACTTAATGGATAATTGATTTAGGGCTTATTTATGATTGGGTATATGATATTTAGCCTAGTTCTTGCTTGAATTTGAGAATTGATGGTTGTAAACGTTGATTCATGCCTAATTGACTTAGTTTTTACTTGAGAAAGTGAGACTAAGTCTAGAAAAACTTGGCTAATAAGAATTTGGGGTGAACTCAAGAAATTGATATCCCTAATTAAAGGGTCGAATCTAGAGATAGTAAGACTCGACTTGAGAATTTATCACTTATTTCGTGAGATACCCATTTGGACTTGAGAAAGCCAAATTTTGGAAAAATCACTCAAACTACCGAAAAGTATAGAGTGAGTAACTGAGTGTGATTGCTATATTGTAGCCCAATCAACCAAACATGCCCTAAAGCTCTAAATCTGTTAGGTAACCAACTAGGCGGAAGTCGCAACCCTAGATCTTTTATAACTTGAAAAACAACCAAAACCAAAAACATTGTCTCTTAGCTTTACAATTACAAGAAGTAGCGTAAAATTAGAAGTAGAAACAACAATTGAAAATGTGGAAGTGTAATATTAGGTACGTCATACATTCACACTAGGTATATACCTAATCCCACATCAAGCTACCTGTGAAATCGTCCCCGACTCGCGTTGAATTTTTATTATTGCATCGACCGC
The DNA here is from genome assembly GCF_000390325.3 of Nicotiana tomentosiformis. Classification (NCBI taxonomy): domain Eukaryota; kingdom Viridiplantae; phylum Streptophyta; class Magnoliopsida; order Solanales; family Solanaceae; genus Nicotiana; species Nicotiana tomentosiformis. The sequence continues at coordinate 119,642,224 of NC_090822.1, forward strand.
CTCGCAACCTAAATTAGTGGTGTGAGTTTGGGCGACATCAGTTACTCGCTCCTTCGACTTCCCAACCGCAGGTGCGATTGCAGCAGAAGCTGGAAGCTTCAGCAGTTGCTCCAATTTCCAAAATTGTTCTGAGCCTCGTCCGGTTAACCCCCGAGGCCCTCGGGGCCCCGCCCGAACATACCAACAAGTTTGAAATCATAAAACGGACTCGCTCGAACCCTCGTAACATGTAAAACAATACAAAAACTAAGAATCATACCTCAAACCAAATTGATTCAACTTAGAAATTTCAAATTCTTCAAACTTACTCCGAACGCGCCGAAACATACTTAAACTACTCGGAATGATACCAAATTTTGCGTGCAAGTCTTAAATTACCATACGAAGCTATTCTCAGGCTCGGAAGTTTTCACAACCCGAAATTCCCACCTTCGGAACCGTGATGGCGCCTAACATTTCACTTGCTAGGCAAGTCAATGTTAGAATATAATTAACCATTTTAACAAAATTTTAAATTAATTAATACCAAGGAAACAAATGCGGAAATAATGTCTAAAATAATCCATAATAATCGCGATATGTAAATACCATCCCAGAACTGGAGTCACAAGTGCACGAACTTCTAGAATAATACAAATTAGAGTCTGAATTAAATTAAGATGTCTGAAAGCAAACACACAACTAAAATAAAGTAGACGGGGACTTCAGAACTGCGGACGCTGTGCAGTTATATCTCAAATCTCCTCTGGGTAGCTAAAATCCGAGCAAGTTTATAGTATGCCGATGAGACCAACTCTGAAATCTGCACAAGTCTATAGTACAACTGACCCCATGTACTGGTAAGTACCGAGCCTAACCTCGATGAAGTAGTGACGAGGCTAAGGCAGGTTACTTACATTAATCTGTATGCAATAATAATAACAACAACAATAATATAAATAAAACAGGTATCTCTTTTCAACAATTGAAGCCAACTCGGCAGTCATAACCAATTATTATTTTAATTAGTTTCTGTTGCGGCGTGCAACCCGATCCCACAATATATTCACATTCAATTCTGTTGCGGCGTGCAACCCGATCCTCCAATATATTCATTTCAATTAATTTTGTTGCGGCGTGCAACCCGATCCTCCAATATATTCATTTCAATCAATTCTGTTGCAGCATGCAACCCGATCCGACAATATAATTCCTCAATAAATTTTCGTTGCGGCGTGCAACCCGCTCCAACAATATAAACTTTAAATAAATCTGTTGCGGCGTGCAACCCGATCCCCCAATATTAACTTTACACAACTTTGTTGCGGCGTGCAACCCTATCCCCCAATATATTTATTTTCATTTCCATTGCGGCGTGCAACACGATCCCCCCATATATTTTAACAACTCTTAAGTGTAATAAAAATACTCCAATAAATACCACATTCAATGAGAAACTATTAAGCACCAAGGAATACAATAATTATAATTCATTTATGAAACAAACAATGACAAGTAGCAATTAATCGTGGAAATCAGGGAGAAAATAGGCAGTATAATATTTAATATGCTAAATGCCAAGCATCAATTAAGACACATAAATCAAATAAGCATGTGACAATTATTACAGGAATTCAAAAATTAATATTTGACAAGGAATAGGAGAGAAATAATTATTATAATAATTAATTCGTGTCTTAAAATAATTTAAGATGTTTAAATAATTAAGCAAACAATTAAATTGACAATGTATAGGCACTCGTCATATTGCCTATACGTCGTTGCACATGAAATTCATATAGCAAATAATTCAGGGGTTCTATTCCCTCAAGTCAAGGTTAACCACGACACTTACCTCGCTTTGCAACCAAGTTCAAGAATCCAATAAACCTTTGCCTCGTGAATTTGTGCCTGAAATCCTCAAATCTAGTCATAAACAATTCAATATACTCAATACAAATCGTAGGAATTAATTCCATATGAATTTACTAATTTTTCGGATTAAAAATCCAAAATTCATCTAAATATTTATCAGTGGGACCCACATATTGAATCTTGGAAAAACTTTCAAAATTCGAACACCCGTCCCGAGACGAATCCAACCATACAAAAATTATCAAATTTCGATGTCAAATGGACCTGCAAATCTTAAATTTTCGTTTTTGGAAAGTTTTACAAAAATTCCAATTTCTCCCATCTAAATCCGAAATAAATGATGAATATAGACTTAGATTTATGAAATATAATCACCACATGTTAAAGAACACTTACCCAGTCCGAAATCGTGAAAAACTCCCTTGAAATCACTCCTAAACTGAGTTCTAATTAAGGGTTTGTGAAAAATGGGAAAAATCCCGTTTTGGTTCTGTTTTAAGGTCTGGGCGTCAGGCCTTCTTCGCGTTCGCGAAGGGCTTGTCGCGTTCGCGATGAGCAGCAGCCCGAGTGGCTTTCGCATTCGCGAGTCCTCCTTCGCGTTCGCGAAGGCTTCTCCCCCTGGCCTTCGCGAGCCAATACCCGCGTTCGGGTAGAAGAAACAATGAGTCCCCCTCCCCAGATCACAAGACTACACGTTTGCGGGAAGCTGGACGCATTCAGGAAAGGGTAAGGCCCCCCATTGATTCGCGTTTGCGATGAAGAAATTTCCCAAGTCCCAAAAACCAAAGTTTTCAAAGAATTAAGGTTCGTAGGCTATCCAAAACTCACCCGAGCCCTTGGGGCTCCAAACCAAATATGCACACAAGTCTAAAAACCTCATACGAACTCGCTCGCATGATCGAAATACCAAAATAATGCCTAGAACTACGAATCAGGCACCAAAACAAATAAAATTTTCAAGAAAACTTTAAAACTTCTATTTTTACAACAGAACGTCCGAATCACGTCAAATCAACTCCGTTTCTCACCAAATTTGACAGAAAAGTCATATATGACATAATGGACCTATGAAAATTTTCAGAACTCGAATTCGACCCGATATGAAAAAAAGTCAATATGTGGTCAAACTTCGAAATCTTTAAGCCTTTAGGCTTCTAGTCTTCGCCAACTAGCGATAATTCAAGCTAGGTACCTCCAAATTAAATTCCGAGCATACGCCCAAGTCCCAAATCACAATAAGGACCTACCGAAACTGTCAAAATACTGATCCGTGTCTGTTTGCTCAAAATATTGACCAAAGTCAACTTAGTTGAGTTTTAAGGCTCTATTTCGCATTTTAATCAATTTTTCATATAAAAACTTTCCGAAAAATTATACGGACTGCGCACGCAAGTCGAAGAATGATGAATAATACTTTTTGAGGTCTTAGAACATAGAATTAATTATTAAATTTAAGAATGACCTTTTGGGTCATCACATTCTCCACCTCTAAAACAAATGTTCGTCTTTGAACGGAATTAGAAAAAAATACCTGAGCTGGTGAAAAGGTGTGGATATTTACTCCTCATATCCGACTGGACTCCCAGGTAGATGCTTCTACCGGCTGACCTCTCCATTATACCTGAACTGAAGGATAACTTTTAGACCTCAACTGTCGGACCTGCCGGGCTAGAATAGCTACCGGTTCCTCTTCATAAGTCAAATCTTTGTCCAATTGGACTGAGCTAAAATCTAACACATGGGACGGATCACCATGATATTTCCGGAGCATAGACACATGGAACACGGGATGAACTGCTGATAAACTAGGTGGTAATTTAAGCCTGTAAGCTACTTCGCCCACCATTTCAAGAATTTCGAAGGGTCCTATATACCTAGGGCTCAACTTGCCCTTCTTTCCGAACCTCATTACACCTTTCATAGGTGAAACCCGGAGCAATACTCTTTCTCCAACCATGAATGCAATATCACGAACTTTATGATCGGCATAACTCTTTTGCCTAGACTAAGCTGTGCGAAGTCGATCCTGAATAACCTTGACCTTATCCAAGGCATCATGTACCAAATCGGTATCCAACAACCGAGCCTCTCCCAATTCAAACCAGCCAACTGACGATTGGCATCGCCTTCCGTATAATGCCTCATATGGAGCCATCTGAATGCTCGACTGGTAGCTATTATTATAAGCAAACTCCATAAGTGGCAAGAACTGATCCCAAGAACCTCCAAAGTCCATAACACAAGCGCGAAGCATATCTTCCAATATCTGAATGTTGCACTCTGACTGTCCATCTATCTATGGATGAAATGTTGTGCTCAACTCAACCCATGTGCCTAACTCATGCTATACTGCCACTAGAATGAAATGTGCTGACTTGGTCAACCTGTCCACAATGACCCAAACTGCGCCAAATTTTCTCTAAGTCTGTGGGAGCCCAACAACAAAATCCATAGTGATACACTCCCACTTCCACTCAGGAATTTCTAACTTCTGAAGAAAACCACCAAGTCTATGATGCTCGTACTTGACTTGCTGACAATTTAAATACCGAGCTACATATGCAACTATATTATTCTTCATTCTCCTCCACCAATAACGTTGCCGCAAATCTTGATACATTTTGGCAGCACCTGGATGAATAGAATATCTAGAACTGTGGGCCTCTTCCAGAATTAATTCACGAAGCCCATCCACATTAGGCACACAAAGACCCTGCATTTGCAGAACTCCATCTTCCCCCACAGCAACATGTTTGGCATTATCGTGCCGCACCGTGTCCTTAAGGACAAGTAAATAAGGATCATCATACTATCACTCTCTGATGCGCTCATATAAAGAAGATCGAGCGATTGTGCAAGCTAGAACCCGACTAGGTTCTGAAACATCTAACCTCACAAACTGATTAGCCAAAGTCTGGACATCTACAGCTAACGGTCTCTCACCAACCGGAATATAAGCAAGGCTGCCCATACTCACAACCTTTCTACTCAAAGCATCGACCACCATATTAGCCTTTCCGGGGTGATACAAAATGGTGATATCATAGTCTTTCAACAACTCCAACCATCTTCTCTGCCTCAAATTAAGATCTTTTTGTTTGAATAGATACTGAAGGCTACGATGATCAGTAAATACCTCATATGAGACACCGTAGAGGTAATGCCTCCAAATCTTCAGTGCGTGAACAATGGCTGCCAATTCTAAGTCATGAACTGGATAATTCTTCCGTGAAATTTCAACTGCCGCGACGCATATGCAATCACCCTGCCATCTTGCATCAATACTGCACCAAGCCTAACGCGAGATGCATCACCGTATAAGATCATGAACTTGTGGGTAAGACCAACACTGGCGCCGTAGTCAAAGAAATCTTGAGCTTATGAAAGCTCAACTCACACTCGTTTGACCATTTGAATGGGGTATCTTTCTGGGTCAATCTAGTCTATGGGCTTGCTATAGATGAAAACCCTTCCACGAACCGACGATAATAACCTGCCAAACCTAGGAAACTCCGAATCTTTGTAACTGAAGTAGGTCTAGGCCAATTTTGAACAACCTCAATCTTCTTAGGATCCATCTTTGTGCCTTCTGCCGATACAACATGCCACAAAAAGGAAACTGAGTCTAACCAAAATTCATATTTTGAAAATTTGGCATATAACTAATTATTCTTCAAAGTCTGAAGCACACTCCGAAGATGCCGCTCATGCTCCTCTCGACTGTTAGAGTAAATCAACATATCATCAATGAATACAACCACAAAAGAATCCAAATAGGGTTTGAACACCCAATTCATCAAATCCATAAATGCTGCTGGGGCATTTGTCAACCCAAATGACATCACTAGGAATTCGTAATGCCCATACCGTGTTTGAAAAGTTGTCTTAGGGACATCGGATGCCCTAATCTTCAACTGATGGTAACCAGACCTCAAGTCGATCTTTGAAAATACCTTGGCACCCTGAAGCTGATCGAATAAGCCATCAATTCTTGGCAGTGGATATTTGTTTTTGATAGTAGCCTTGTTCAACTGCCGATAATCTATACACATTCGCATTGAACCATCTTTCTTCTTTACAAATAATACTGGTGCACCCCAGGGAGAGACACTGGGTTTAATAAATCCCTGATCAAGCAAGTCTTGTAACTGCTCCTTCAGTTCTTTCAACTCTGGCGGGGCCATACAGTATGGTGGGATAGAAATGGGCTGAGTGCCCGGAGCTAAATCAATACAGAAGTCAATATCTCTGTCGGGTGTCATCCCCGGCAAATCTGCAGGAAATACTTCTGGAAATCCACGAACAACTGGTACTGAGTCCATAGAAGGAACATCTGCACTGGGATCGCGAATATAAGCCGAATAGGCTAGACACCCTTTCTCGGCCATACACTGAGCTTTCATATAAGCAATAACCCTGTTGGTAGAATGACCAGGAGTTCCCTTCCACTCTAACCAAGGTAACCCCGGGATGGCTAGGGTCACTGTCTTGGCATGACAATCCAATAAAGTATGATAAGGTGAGAGCCAATCCATACCCAAGATGACATCAAAATCTACCATATCAAGAAATAGAAGATCCACACTAGTCTCAAGACTACCAATAGTAACCATACACGAACGATAGACATGATCTACTATAACAGAGTCTCCCACTGATGTATATACACACACAGAAGCACTCAGAGAATCACAAGACACAACCAAATATGAAGCAAAATAGGAGAACACATAGGAATAAGTAGATCCTAGATCAAATAGAACTGAAGAATCTCTATGGAAAACTGGAATAATACTTGTGATCACAATATGAGATGACTCGGCCTCAGGCCTAGTTGGAAAAGCATAAATCGGGGTTAGGCCCCACCACTCTGAACTGTGTCCCTGGGACGGCCTCTAACTGGCTGGCCTCCACCTCTAACGGTCTGACCTCCACCTTTAATGGCCTGACCCCTACCTCTAGCTGCCTGACCCCTACCTCTAGCTAGCTGAGTAGGCGGTGAAGCAACCGGTGCCAGTATGATGGTAGGAGAATCCTTCCGAGATCTGTTACGCAATAACCTAGGGCAATACCTCCTAATGTGACCTATGTTCCCACACTCATAACACCCATCCTGATACCATGGTTGCTGAAGCTGAAGCTGGCCCGAACGGGCCAGATAACCGTTGTAGTGACTCTGGAGTGGTGGTGCACTGATAGGAGCTGAATGTGCACTAAATGTTGGCTGCCTAGAGTAAGGCATAATAGGACCGTGACTCCCTGAAGCACTGGAAGATGCTTGAAGTGCTAAATGAAACGGTCTGGGAGAATGACCCCTACCAAAATTACCCCCGTCTCCAGATGAGGCACCACTGAAACCACCGAACTAACGAGGCCTCTTATCAGACCTCTGCCCTCTCTCCTGTGCAAGAACCATATCGATCCTCCTCGCGATAGTAGGAGCTGCCTGAAAGGTAATCTCACTTCCGGTCTCCTTGGCCATCTGAAGTCTGATAGGGTGAGTGAGTCCCTCAATAAACCTCCTCACTATCTCTCCCTCGGTAGGTAGTAAAAGGAGAGAATGACGGGCTAAATCCACAAAACGGGACTCATACTGAGTAACAGTCATACTGCCCTGCTGTAGACGCTCAAATTGCCTGCGGTAATCCTCTCTCAATGTGATAGGGAGTAATTTCTCTAGAAATAGCCGTGAAAACTTCTCCCAGGTCAATGCAGCCGATCCAACTGGTCTGGTCAATGTATAATCTCTCCACCACCTCTTGGCGGAACCCGTCATCTAAAATACAGCAAAATCGACCCCATTGGTTTCAACTATACCCATGTTCTGCAGCACCTCATGATAGCGGTCAAGATAATCCTGTGGGTCCTCAGAAGGTGTACCACTAAAGTGAATTGGAAAGAGCTTAGTAAACTTATCCAGTCTCAATAAGGCCTCAGAAGCACATGGCGGGCCTATCACCAGCCTGTGCCGCAACAACTAGCTGAACTACCCCAACTGGCGGGACTGCTAGAACCTGATTCTGGGGAGCCATCTGCTCCGGAGCAGGAGTAGTGGGAGTTTGTGCTCCTCCCCCGGCCTGTGAGACGGCTGGTGCCACTGGAAATATACCATTTTGGGTCACGCCCTCCATAAGACTCACCAAATATATTAGAGCGTCCTGAAGCACTGGTGTAGCTATAAATCCTTCCGGGACCTGAAATGGTCCAATTGGTACATTCTGAACTGGAACCTCCCCCTGAATATCCACCTGAGGTTCTACAACAGGTGCTGCTGCTCGAGCTCTAGACTGAGCTCTACCTCTGCCTCGGCCTCTAGTATAACCTCAGCCTCTAGCGCCTCGACCTCTACCCCTGTCCATAGTTGTCACCGGGGGCTCTGGTCCCTGTCCATCTACTTTCAGTAGATGTATTACATGTGCTAGCCATCTGCGAGAGAATAAGAATAGAATGTTTCAATCATCAATGATAGAATAAAATTGCATGATAGGATAAGAAAGAAGTGATATTTTTCCTAAACTTCATAGCCTCTGAAAGATAAGTATAAACGTCTCTGTACCGATCCTTCAATCTCTACTAAGTTTGCTCGTGACTCGTGAGACCTATGTAACCGAGTGCTCTGATACCAACTATCACGACCCAAAATTTTCACCTTCGGAACAGTGATGGCACCTAACATTTCACTTGCTAGGCAAGCCAACGTTAGAATATAATTAGCCATTTTAACAAAATTTTAAATTAATTAATACCAAGGAAACAAATAAGGAAATAATGTTTGAAATAATCCATAATAATCGCGATATCTAAATACCATTTCAGAACTGGAGTCACAAGTGCATGAACTTCTAGAATGATACAAATTAGGGTCTGAATAAAATAAAGTTGTCTGAAAGCAAACACACAGCTAAAATAAAGTAGACGGGGACTTCAAAACTGTGGACGCTGTGTAGTTATACCTCAAGTCTCCTCTAGGTAGCTGAAATCCGAACAAGTCTATAGTACGCCGCTGGGACCAACTCCAAAATTTTCACAAGAAGTGCAGAGTGTTGTATCAGTACAACCGACCCCATGTATTAGTAAGTACGAACCTAACCTCGACGAATTAGTGACAAGGCTAAGGCAGGTCACTTACATTAATATGTACGCAAAAATAATAATAACAACAATAATAGAAATAAAACAGGTATCTCTTTTCAACAATTGAAGCCAACTCGGCAGTCATAACCAATTATTATTTCAATCAGTTTCCGTTGCGGCATATAACCCGATCCCCCAATATATTAACATTCAATTCTGTTGCGGCGTGCAGCTCGATTCCCCAATATAAACTTTAAACAACTCTGTTGCGGCGTGCAACTCGATCCCTCAATATATTTATTTTCATTTTCGTTGTGGCGTGCAACCCGATCCCCCCATATATTTTAACAACTCTTAAATATAATAAAAATACTCCAATAAATACCACATTAAATGAGAAACTATTAAGCATCAAGGCATACAATAATTATAATTCATTTATGAAACAAACAATGACAAGTAGCAATTAATCGTGAAAATCGGGGAGAAAATAGGCAGTATAATATTTAATATACTAAATGTCAAGTAGTAACTAAGACACATAAATCAAATAAGCATGTGACAATTATTACAAAAATTCAAGAATTAATATTTGACAAGGAATAAGAGAGAAACAATTATTATTATAACAATTAATTCGTATCTTAAAATAATTTAAGATGTTTAAATAATTAAGCAAACAATTAAATTGACAAAGTATAGGCACTCGTCACATTGCCTATACGTCGTTGCACATGAAATTCATATAGCAAATAATTCAGGGGTTCTATTCCCTCAAGTCAAGGTTAACCACGACACTTACCTCGCTTTGCAACCAAGTTCAAGAATCCAATAAACCTTTGCTTCGCGAATTCGTGTCTGAAATCCTCAAATCTAGTCATAAACAATTCAATATACTCAATACAAATCGTAGGAATTAATTCCATATGAATTTACTAATTTTCCGGATTAAAAATCCGAAATTCATCTCAAAAATCACCAGTGGGACTCACGTCTCAAATCTCAGAAAACTTTCAAAATCCGAACACCCGTCCCGAGACGAGTCCAATCATACAAAAATTATCAAATTCTGATGTCAAATGGACCTTCAAATCTTAAATTTTTGTTTTTGGAAAGTTTTACAAAAATTCCAATTTCTCTCATCTAAATCCGAAATAAATGATGAATATAGACTTAGATTTATGAAATATAATCACCATATGATAAAGAACACTTACCCAGTTCGAAATCGTGAAAAACTCCCTTGAAATCGCCCCTAAACCGAGTTCTAATTGAGGGTTTGTAAAAAATGGGAAAAATCCCGTTTGGGTTTTGTTTTAGTGTCTGGGCGTCAGGCCTTCTTCGCGTTCGCGAAGGGCCTGTCGCGTTCGCGATGAGCAGCAGCCTGAGTGGCTTTCGTGTTCGCGAGTCCTCCTTCGCGTTCGCGAGTCAATACTCGCGTTCGTGTAAAGAAACAACGATTCTCCCTCCCCAAATCACAAGCCTACAGGTTCGCGGGAAGCTGGTCGTGTTCGCGAAGGGTAAGGCCCCTCATTGCTTCGCGTTCGCGACCCAGCTATCGCGATGAAAAAATTCCTCTGTCCCAAATTCCTCTTCGCGTTCGTGATGAAGGCGTCGCGTTCACGAAGCACATGACACCAGAATCCAGCGAAGTCCCAAAAACCAAAATTTTCAAAGAATTAAGGTCCGTAGGCTATCCGAAACTCACCCGAGCCCTCGAGGCTCCAAACCAAATATGCACATAAGTCCAAAAATCTCATACGAACTCGCTC